>NC_088885.1:12464364-12772864 GCF_037157495.1 Lathamus discolor
CTTACAGCTCAATTACCAGGAGAAAAGGAGTTCTTCAAGCCTGGTATAGTCTTGCCCTGCTCTGACAGGCTTTTGGAGGATGCAGAAAGCACCAGGCTTGGTGGTATGTCTGTGAGCTGCTTCCAGGATAGGACTCTACCTCAAAGGCACAAACAGCCCTTAATTATTTATTTTGAGCATGAATTATTTCTTGACTTGATCACTATTGTCTTCTGCCAAGGCTGGTATGATTTAATGTGTTGATTGCTCACAGTTTTGCTGTCAAGCCTTGACTGTGATATCTGAATCCAGGAAAAACATTTGAATTATGACGAATGTGTAACTTGTGGAGAGCAGTGTGTAGGCATCAGGGACAGGATGCACCTAAATGCATAAGCTTATAGACACACTAAGCTGAGTGAGGAGTACATTGAACACATAGTTTTGTTGTTGTAAAGACCATGAAACAAGCTGAGGAAAACTGTGTGATGAGTTACTAAATACATGCCATAATGAGTCTTGCATATGCCACTTCATCCAACTACAGTGGAGTGACATGGTTAGGGGGGCCAGCCTAGCCAGGTGATGATCCCATGGGAAAGTAGCTAGATGGCTGTGATGTTCACTACCAAAAGTGCTCCAGAGACTCAACAAAGATGATGTTCCAGTATCAGCTTCCTGAAGAATGCTATGCCCCAGTATTCTTGCTAGCTTAGGCCCCTTGAAGATGAGATTAATTTCTCAGATCCCAGTTATTCATAAGATACTTCTAGTATTCGTGTAATCCTGCTGATCTCCTACTGAATGAGAGAAGAGATAGAAATGGGGTGGAAATATAGTAAACGTAACTGGAACAATTATGTGTTGAGCAATGGTTTACGTAGAAGCACTGTAAAAGTCTTATGTTACTATGGGGTGAAATATAATTGGAAGTGTTAATTGACACTGTAAATTACAGTAGTTGTCATTTGCCCTCCCCCTTCTTTTCAACATCAAAAGGAAGTGATTCAGACTGAAAGAGCTCATCTGAATAAAACCTTGAGTCTTGTGATGTTGAAACTACTGTCTGTATAGATGCTTGCAAATGAAGATTTGTTTGCTTGTGATTTGGAGAATATTGTACACCTTGCTTCAAATGCCCAGGATTCTTAGAGTCATAGGATGATTAGGTTTGGAAAAGACCTTAAGATTCCCACAAGCAGGGACACCTCACACTAAACCATGTCACTCAAGGCTCTGTCCAGCCTGGCCTTGACCACTGCCAGGGATGGAGCTTTTACCACTTCTTTGGGCAACCTGTTCTAGTGCCTCACCACCCTTACACTAAAGAACTTCTTCCTTATATCTAACCAGTTTCAACAAAAAATGAAGAGTTACTGGTGGGATGCATTTTAAGGTACAGGTGCATACCCTTGTATCACTGCTGAGCCTTCAAGTGAGTACTGACTGGGCTGCCTGGCTTGCCTGGGGTATAGTGGCTCCCTTGTGCCTGAAATCAGTTGCTTAAAACTTCAAGACTATAGCTGGTGGAGATACATAGAAAAGTGTCACCTTCTACGCTGTCCTTGTGTCATGTGCTTTCTCTACCTGATTATCACAAAGTTGAAGTATCTGGCAACTTTCCACCAGTATTTTTCCAGGAGCTTAAAAACATCCAATGTTCTTCATGTGTGGAAGCATCTCTAGTAGGTTTATGGCTGGAAGTCCAGTTTTTGAAACTAATCAGGTGATTTCATGGCAGTCTTTGTTCAATACCCTCACACTTCCTGGTTTCCAAAAGAACAGGTGGTCCAAGGTGGCCTTTGGTGATGTGTGTGCCAAACACTGGACTCCAAGCATGGGATTTCAGGAATACCTTCTTAATTCCTACTTGCACTTGCATTTCAGTTTGTTTTTCATAAAGCCCTTAACACATTGTTCAGAGAGTTTTAATCTAAAGCAGTGATTTTAGCTCAAGGTTTATTTTGAGGAAGCATCTGTACTGAGAGAGTGGGTAAACTGGGCCATTTGGATGTATCTGCTCTGTGCAGCATCACTGGGCAAGTGTCTGGGCACCAGCAGCACTGTGGAGATGGGACCCTGTGCTTCTGCTTCTCCAAGTTAGCTAAAGCTCTTCCATATGGTTCCCCATCATGCTTGGTAAATGCACCCTGTGTTTATGCAAAGGAAACACACTGTTAGGCAAAGAAGAGAACTCAAACTGAAATTCATATTTTTAGCAATTTTTACAATTCACAGTTGAACGGATCAGAGTGGAGTTAAATGGCTGCTGGTTGGTATCATCTTTCACAGCTGAGAAAAGGCTAATGGTTCACATCCTCTCTAAATTCCCAGAGAATTATAGAAGGTACAGTTACCTATGAATGTAGAGATTTGATTAATGAGTCTGTTTCTCTTCTCTACCCTCTCTTCCATTCCACCTCAAAGCTTTGGACTCTGATGTGCGCTGCCCTGTGAGACACTCCTTTCTCCTTGCTGTGCTCCTGTTGCGTATTTCTTGGTTGCATTTGAGCTTACGTAAAGGAAGAAAACCTGCCAAGGAACTGCATAGGCGCTCCTTGCAAAAGTCTGGTCATGAGTAATGCTTCTGTTTAATTGAGGCAATGGCTCTTAGAGGTAATGCCAAGGTAGACTGCATAGTAAGGCCTTTAGCTGGAGATCAAGGGTACCTATCCTAAAATAAAGGGTGTTCATAAAGATGGTGAGGGGAAAATGAATTGAGGAGACAACTTCTTAAGAGAGAAAGGAATGAGAGCTGGACTAAGAGCAAGAAACCAGAAATTTTGGGAGATGCTGGTGTGGAATAAAAGGGAAAACCAAAGAATGAGAGAACCCAAGAAAAATGTTTGAAAGGAAGCCAATGGTGATAGTGGAGCTGTAGATAGAGAGAAGGAGGCAGAGCAGAGGTTGTGTATCACTTACACATCACTGATTAATGTCTGTATGTGTGTTTAATTTGGGGGAGTAATAGTTGTTTTTTCTCAGAAATACAAAGGTTACTTAGCTAAAACCCCAGCCATCGTAATTTCCTTAAACCTGTTATAACACAGCCTCAATATGTTTCCTAAGGCTCTTGTACCTGAGTGATGTTGCCTATCTTCTTACAGTTGATATTCCTTCCTTTAAGTGCTTCTGCTGCAAACATTCAGCCAAATTTGTTACTAAGTGTGCCTGCGTGGTAGAATAAAATATAGTGCAGTGATATCAGTCATGTCTTGAAGGGCTGTGTTAGTTTGCCCAAGAGAGATGAAGAAGGGGTTCATGGTCCAGGATGGAGCTGCTGCACTTGTAAAGCCATGCAGACTCACCAGAGCCTGGTGTCTCTGTACACCCCTACACTTAAGCTTTTTAATCAGCCATCTGGTATTCATTTAGCTGTCATATTTGCCTCCTTCCTTTGCTGCAACAGCTTCCAAATCCTTCAAGTCAAACAACAACTTTAGACATTTGACAGCAGGATAATTAAAATATCAAATTCTAAGAAATTAAAAAAAAAGATATTTTTTGATAGTTATTTTCTGTGGCAATCTGGTCTTTTCAATAGCAGAAATTATTTTTGGGGGTTTCTTAATAAGAAAACCAAGGACTCAGTTAATAGGTGGGTATAAATTGAACACTGCATATTGTTAGCAGTACAGCTAGTACATTTTTTCAGGAAGAAAATACTCCATGTTCCTGCCAAAAGTCAGTGCAAATCATTCCACCCTGTGGGTCACTGGTATGCCTGTGTGCAGGAGGCTCTGAATACGTGTCTGTCTTGGTGCTCCCCTGTGCTATATTAAATAAAGCTAAGAAGCGGGTAACCTTCAGCGATGGCTTTCAGCTAAGGTCAGCTGCTCAGTTTTCTTTCTAGCAGCATCCTCCTTCCCACAGCTTCCTCGAGCAGTAACAGTGAGTGTGTATTTCTATTCCCATCTTCATCCTTTTCCTGAGCTGGCAGGGATGGGACTCACCTTGCCCAGTGACACAGTGAGTCAGCAGAACAGCTCAGTGCAGAGGAGCTGAGCCAGAGCAGCAGACCCCAGCTGAGCCAGAGTTGTGGAAAATGTTTGTTTACAAGAAACCCATCTTCAAGTAGGAAAAACAACTGAACAGGTGCTCCAGTCCCACAAAATTTCTCTTCTGAGAGTATATTTTTCTTACAGGAGCGATAACATCTTCCTAGCAGAGGCAATAGTATTGTCTGGGAAGTGTTTATGTGATCTCTAAAGGAAAAGATTAAGGAAATGAAGATACACTGTTCTGATACCTACTCAACCACTGCAGAAATATCAGAGAATCCTTCTAATCTGATGAATGCAAACAAGGTCGTGGAAATTACCCAATAAAAGTTGAGAGCACATAAGAGGTTTCATTGTACATCCAGGCATGCTTTCAGGTTTTCAGTGATATTCTCCCCTATGTATTTTTTTTCCCCTCTACATGTAAAAGACTAAAATTTGGGATAGCCTGGAGAAGAAAAATTCTATAAACAGCGTAGTTGTTCATCATACATCTCAAGGGTGAAGTGTCTCAATTTACAATTTAAGAAATCCCAGACAACCCACAGATACTTTCCTGGTCTGATATCTTGACATTCACAAACCAAAATCTAGGAATTAAATGAAGCTCTTGCTGTCATACTCATAGACTCTTGAACCACAATTAGTTTCTCAATAGTCTATGAGTGGATTTAATGTAAAATACAATCCAGTTCTCTTGGCACAGCAATTGTAACAAAATGAGGTGTAATAATTGTATTTTAAAGGCCAATATTAGACATGCTTCTTGAAACACATTGGAAATTGTTCTGCTAAGTAGGGGGGTATTTTTGTTTGATGGCTTTTAATAACACGGTAGTTGCAGTTCTGAGTGAAAGGTCAATTTAAGCAGAAGTGGACTTCAAAAGTGCAAATGTAGATAGATGAGAAATTTCTAGCTTTGAATAGGGGAATTGTGATTCTACTTAGTTATGGGTTCTTGCTCGGTTTCTTGCATAGATTATTGAACTGTTTGAAAGCACCTGACTGAGCACATCAGTTGTTCTTAAAAGAACTTCATCTGTGAATTGCTCGGCTCTCACCTCAAATTCCTGTTAAAGCTTGGCGGTATCAATGTAATGGCCTCTTTGCACAGCATACAAAGACCATATTCTGGATCCCACAGGAGGATTAAAACCCACAGCAACGAAGCAGTGTAGGATGGGACTGCAGGCAGCACCATGTCCATCATGTCTCTTTCACTTACTGAAAATTCTTCTATCCTTGTGTTTCAGAAACAGAGGAGGCTTCTTTTTGGCCTGTCATGTGCTTCATCTGTGACAGCATATTTAAATTTGATCTACAGTACACCACAGTACTTCACAAAAAGAGAAATAAGGAACTCTGGCTGCAAAAGAACATCTAGGACCTGCAGGCTCGGGAGAAATATCGGCACTGTCAGTGTACAAAGGACAAGCTAGAACTTTGCTGCCCTTTCCCTTGCTACATGTAGTATACAGTGCTTTCTCCCAATGCAGAACCTATATACTATCTTGAGGAATATTTATTTCCTTTAAATTAGACAAGATACAAAGTGACAAATCTTCAGACTTGAATACCTGTTACCTTTTGTATCATGGCTACTGCTAAGGTTCTTCAGCTATTTGAAGACTGAAAATGAGTTTCTAAATTTGTGGTTTGGAATGATGCAGTGCAGAAACTTTTGCAAATAGTAGCTTTTTCAATCAAAGTGTGTAGAATGGCCCTGCTGGGTTTGGATTAACTTGTTAAAAATCTCTGCTGATAGACTATTAACTTTCTCATGCCTGGTTATCTAGTGGGTTTTACTGCAGTATGTTCTGAATTGAAGCTGATGGAAAAATACTTTTGAGTATAATTTACCTTATGACATAGGAAGCTGGCAAAAGGTGTTTTAGCTTTTGGACAAGTTAAAGGGTTCCAGTTTATCCAAAGATAATGATTTTTCTATCCATAACTAGACATTGAGGTACCTTTCAGTTAATTTCTAAATATTAATACAACTCAATTTCAGAGTCATTAAACGGTGGCAATGTGTCCTCATCCCTTTCTGTTGGTATCTTTATTGGCATCTTTTTGGAATGTAGAATCTTCTCGGAGGAGAAATTATTGCGCTGGAATTAACTGACAGTGGTTGCATGGTTGTTTGGACAGAAATTAGACTTCTTAGGTTTGTGGATAAAAAGTTGTAAAGTTAAATCACAGCACATGCCATAAAATGTAAGGCTTTAACTCCAGCTGGCAACTAAGCACCACACAGCTGCTTGCTCACTTTCCTCTAGTGGGATAGGGGAGAGAATCAGAAGGGTGAAAGTGAGAGGACTTGTGGGTTGAGATAAAGACATTTCAATAGGCCATGCGCAAACAAAGCTAAAGAAGGAACTGATTCACCACTTCCCATGATCAGGCAGGTGCTCAGCCATCTCTGAGATCAGGGCTCTGCCATGCAAAACAGTTAAGTGGGGAGACAAATGCCATCACACCAAACATGTCCCCTTTCCTTCCTTCCTTCCCCCAGATTCATACGCTGAGTGAGATGCCATATGGTGTGGGATACCCATTTGGTTGGTTTGGGTCAGCTGTCCCAGCTGTGTCCTCTCCCAACAACTTGTGCACCCCCAGCCTGCTCACTGGTGGGCTGAGAAGCAGAAAAGGCCCTGACTCTCGGTAAGCACTGCTCAGCAGTGAGGAAAACATCCCCGTGTTACCAACTGTTTTCAGCGTAAACCCAAACCACAAGTCCATACCAGCTACTGTGAAGAAAATTAGCTTTATCCCAGCCAAAAAACATGGCATTCCTTTCACTTGTGTAGTAGTCCTTCCAGTACTTCCTGGATTCTCTATCCAGTACAAGGTAACAGGGTGAACACCCCTGTGGCTGCTTCAAATGAATTTTTAAATGATCCTGGAAGCTGAGTTAGATGTTATGTTCTTACTCTTAATATCTTTTGATTACTTTATTAGTTCTCTTCTGATATCCCTTCAATTTAATAGTGATGGCTTTCCAAGTTGTCCTGTCTTGAAGTTGAAGTTTTGCTAAAATTAGGTTTGCTGGGGTTTTGTGCTTTCTTCTCAGTTTAAACAATGTCCCTTTGAGGTTGTTTTGTTTCTCTTTTGTTATGTTTTGTTTTAGGGTCAGAAGCAAGAAGAGAAGAACCGATAGGCATAAACATGTTGAAAGTACACTGCATGCTAGAAAGAGGAGGTGTGGGAGTGATGGGAAAATCTGCTTTGGTCAGAGACTAGCAGATTTTCTAGGGGTTATTCAGAATGTCCTTGAATATGTCCAGCACTTTCCAACTGCTTCTGACCAGCACAGGCTGGGAGGTAGGACCAGCACAAGAGCTGTTTCTCCAGAAAGCCAGCCATGTCTCAGGGCTGAGCCTGAGACATGTAATTTAGTCTCAGTGCTTTGGATGCTGAGCGCTTGATTTCATAACCCAAATACAGTTATGAGGTGCCATGACCTATCTGAATTTATTAAAATCTTTGCATTGATAACAAATCCTTGTGGTACTGCAAAATCTTACTGTGACTCCTCACATGTGGAGGTTGCTTAATGCTATCTAGGATGCAGAGTCCTGCATTCTGCAGTAAGTAATTCTCATCACCACACTTCATTTCTTGCACTGTTTCTTGATGGGTGCGATGTACTTGCAGTGATTTGTATGCAGTTGCAGAGTCGTGAGTTCGTCATCTAAGTTTTGCATTGAAGGTAAAGGGGGGGAAAGAAGGGAAAATAAAAGGAAAAAAGATCAAAAAAGGAAAAAGATAAAACCTACAAAAGCAGCAATGTAACATTTTTAAAAAACTATCAGTATTTCATCAGTATTTTTCCAGTGTGTGGACAGCCTGGTGGTCATAGAAAGCTGGTTATAAGTTAAAAAATAGCTTTTTGGGTGATAAAATATGACTTCTGTTAAGGATAACATTTTTTTTTGGAAGATTACTGCCTTGAGCAGTATCTATCTATTTACTTGATTTCTGAACAGTCCAGCTGGATTCTTCCTGTCTTTCTCCAGGGGTTGAAAATTATTCTTCTCTTGTGTGATTTGAATAGGTTTCATATACTTTCAAATACTACTTTTATACCTGATAGGAAAAGGAAGCCTTCATTGTCCAGATTCATAAGGAGTCTTGCATTGCTGTGGTAAAACTGTCTAGTTTGTTTTTTTTTTTTCTTACCAAAACATGACCCCGCTATCTCTGAAACGTTTATATTTAGAACAGCATTTTAATCCATGCAGTGACTTCCCCAGGAATCTGCAACCATGACACTGAGAGGGATCTTTCGAGCATGCACAGATGCCTATTTATTCTGAAACAAAATAGTAAACAGCTGAAGGTTAGAGTGAGAAATGCTGTAGCATGGTACTTTGATTCTGAAAACCTTGCTTTAAATAGTATCATCCTAATTTCAGAGCAGATTTAGAATCACTTAAGTTAATTATGGAAAGAGAAAGCAGAGGGCTCGTACATTGTAGGCCTGTTAATCACACTGACTTGCACTTAATCACCCAGTCCTACATTAATCACACAGCTTTGCATTTATAATGTTTTATTGCAGTGTTTTATGCAGAAACCATTTCAGGTATTACTGTATTGCAGCTTCCTTTTGAAGGATGTGTCACATGTCTCGCATCCCATAGCAGTGCTGAACAAGGCTGAGGGCATGAAGAAGAGGAGGAAGGAGAATGTTAAGAGGTAGAATATAACTTGAACAAGTTTGTTCTTACTGCTGTAAAAATATGCTGGGATCAATACCTGGGACTAACAACATTTAGCTTTGCTACTTTTATGAAAATAGAGCACCTCTGGCCTCCTATCAACCTGCTGAGGTGGTGTGATTAGATTGGAGGCAGCAATGGCATCTACTGAATAACTGACATGATTTCTTGTAGCATCCAGGATTTCAAGTGTGTTTATCAATCTTAGTAAATATCTAGTGCATAAACTTAATCTCCTAAATTAAGAACAAACAAAACTAACCTACAGGATAAAAGTAATAAAAGGCACAAAGCTAAGAATAACAACTCTGCCCTGTTATTACTTTGCATATAATGAGCTTTTGATGTAGAGCCCATGGTCTTTCTAAAGAGGAACATGTGAGTAACTTGGCAAGAACTACCTTAGGAGGTAGCTAGAGTAATTATTTGGGCAGCCTTTGCTTTAGAATGCATCTTGTCAGCTTTTGTTGCCTTAACATTGTCACAGCTCGCCTGCCCTTGTTTTGATCAGTTTACCTTCAGTCAAGAGCATTGCATGGATTAATATAGTGTGAGTCACATTGAAATTACAGTGGAGGGGGCATAAACCGGGAGTGCTGATACACAAGTCTTGTTGTGCTGAGTGATGAATCTTCAGGACATAAAGTCTGAAAGAGGCATCAGATTTTAATGTGTGTTTATAGTTAAGATGGCAATAGGATAGGTCAGAAGTCAATTTAATTCTGAGTCCTAGCTCTGGGATCGTTATTAAGAGTTAGGAAACTACATCTGTAAAATTAGACTCACTAATAGCTGATTCTTTGCATTTATAATGTGTATTAAATAAAGCTTTTCCTGCTTTCTTTTCCCTTAGCATTCTAATTCATTAATGGAGTCAGAAGAGGTTTGTGTGTGGTACTTGATGATGTTGCATTTCCTTAATGCCATGGTTCAGATTGCAGTCATTTGCATTGTAAAAGGAAGTCAGATAAGCGTGACAGATATAGACAAAAAAACAACCAACCAAAAACAAACCCCAAAAGCCAACAACCAAACACCAAAACCCAGTGTTTGGCTCAGTTTAGTATATTGACTTGCACCTTATGTATAGTGGGATTTTTTTAGAAATAACTCTTTCAAGGAGACTTGAAAGAGTAAGTTTAACATTTTGATTATTTTAGTTATGGAATTTTAATATTTATATTTTTATTTAAAGTATCTCATTAATCATAAAGGATGATTAAAAGAATGTGAACAGCAGAACTGTGATTTCTATGATCCACTCTCCTTTGTGACTTCTCGATGCTTTAGAAAACCCACCACCACCACTCCAAGACTGGACATGTGATGAGAATAGGCTGTACCATCTACTTGTAGCAGAAGTGCTATGTAAGCTGGGGTTAAATTATGCAATGCCACCCAGATGTGCTGTCTGTAAGGAGAGACTGGTCCCAAGAGTCTCTCACCCAAGATAAAATGGCACACAGACCAGGTGGTTTTGTATTCGCACTCCTGTTGATGCAGGAAGCACAGGGTTGGTTTCTGGGCTGCAAGCACATACTGTTGGATCACATTGAGCTTTTTGTAAACCAACACACACACACGTGTATATATATATGTATATGTGTGTGTGTGTGCATATGCCGTATATATGGCTATGTATGTATATACCTGGGTAGACTTATCCGTGGATACCTCATCCCCTGTAGTCCTTACAGGGTTTTAGTCTTGTGATTATGGTGGGCATCCTGCATGCAACGTGAGAGCAGTGGCAATACTAGTAGCTGCTCTGGAATACTTCTGTATTCCTAGAAAACTGCTTTTGTATTCCTATAAATGAGCAAAATGTTGACTGTGGTACATTTCTAATTGGTTGGCAGCTGCCAAATTTGTTTATAATGCTCTAGAATAAAGCCTTCCAGTAAAGTATTGAAGTTGACTGTTTAATGTTAAACTGCTCCAGTGCCAGGAAATAAATGTAATGGCCCCCTCTAAAGTTTGCAAACATTCAGCTATCTAAATAGCTAAATGTTTTGCTGAGGAGTAAAGACAGCCTTTGCTGAAAGGCAGCGAATGCTGCTTGTTTAGAAGGAAGCTGGGTGCTAGAGTACTGCTGCAATCATGGAATCAACTAGGTTGGAAAAGACCTTTTAAGATCATCAAGACCAACAGTTACCCCAGGAATGTCAAGCCCACCACTAAACCATGTCACTAGAGGAAAACTGATCTCTCTCGTGGCTGCCTTTCATGGTCTCCTGTCATAGTGGCCTACACTATACAGCTGCTGCCCTTACACCTCACGACCCTCCCCTCAAGACCCATGGCTGCCCCTGCTCTTACCTCATGATCTCCTCTCATAACTGAACTGCCCCACCACTTCCCCCTGTGATCTTCCCTCACAGTCACCCTGCCTCTCCCCTCAAGATCTCACCCCTCATGGCAGCCCCTCATTATCTTCCCTCCTGACCCGCCTCTCCTGTCCCCTCATGATTTCCCCTCATGGCCACCCCACCTCTCCCCTCATGATTTCCCCTCATGGCTGCCCCTCCTGTCCCCTCAGTAGTTGCATTTCATGAATAAGGCAGGGATTAGTTAACTTGAGACTAGTCTAAGGGTGTAAACTGCTTGCGGAGTAAGCAACCGGACCACTGAATACCTGGAGGGTTGGTTTTTCCCTATAAATAGGATATGCCATGATCCTCTTGCTTGATGGACTGGAGAGGCCTTTAAATACTTGTTTCTAAAAATTCATAGAGGTAGGTGCCATTCTTTCTGTTTTTACCTCCCTTAGTCCCCATGGGAAACTGGAGACATTTTAGCTCTGTCAGCAATCTCGCTGTCTGCAGAGATAAGCATTGGGCAAAAGTTAATAGATTGCATTTTACACTGTGCAATCTAATACTCAGAGATACATTATAAAAGAAGCAAATTATTGACCAGCTTGCACAACTTCTAGATGTCAGCTATTATGGGACTTTTTGCTGGGGAATGCGTTAAATCTTTCTATTAGAGTATTTTTTACTGTTCCTGTCGATAAGAGGATTCTGAAAATAATCATCTACTTCCCTGGAAACCATAGTCCTTCCTGGAGCTTCTGCCTTCAAATACCATCCTAACTGTCCTGTGTGCAAGGAGCAGGCAGGTGAAATTCAGTAATAGGAGGTGCTGAGGCTCGGACTGAAGTACTTCATTGGTGTGTTGGATCAAGAGGGAGTCTGTAATACTCCTTTCCTGTATTATAATAATGTGGCATCACATGCACATGGGTTTGCACGTCACAGAGCAGGACACATCTCATTCCTTTTCAGCTTTTTTGTAACCATGCCTCAGCCTGCCATCAGTACCTTAACTGCTGAGTGGAAGGCTGGCTTTCTCGGGACAGATCTGATCGACAGTAGTATATACTGTGCTGCCCCAAGTTGGGTATCATACAGTTATGTTAGATAAATTGAGACTGACTTAACAGTCTCCAATATGACATTTAAACATTTCATCTAACTTCTCCCTCTTGGTACTCTGCTTGATAGCATCTGGTTAACAGAGTAAAGTATGGGGTAAAGACGGCAGTTACATTTCCTTATAAAGGGCGATGAAGGTTATAAAGGGTGATCCTCCAAGCTAAAGAGGATCTCTAGAGAGTAGGGAGCCCAAGCACATTTTGGGGTGCAAACTTTGGTGCCTTCTGCACCATACAGACAGGCAAAACAGAGGCAGTCACACGTGCGGATCACTTTCATGTTACTGTAGAGTTATACAAACATACCTGATCTGGTTTCAAGTCTGTATTTTGCAGGTTTTAAAAGGAAAGTTCTTTCTTTTAGTTTAGAGCTGTTGTTTGAATCATTTTTCACTGAAGTACTCAAAGTCCTAGGCATTTTCCCGTTATCTTGCAACAACATAAGGCATCTGGTAATCAGAATATTCACCCTGAGCATAAATGCTAGCAAGTTTTTGGTGCCAGGCTGGATTTTCCAGAAACCCGCCAATGAGACTGGCAGGCTTTGATTCTGCTACACAAGGGCCAAGGCCACAGCATGGTATATATCCCAATGCGTGATTAATCCCACTGGCTTTGGAGGGATTTACGCCATTAAAACTATGATCTTGCTCAGTCAAGGGAATCCTGAAGCTATGTAAGATAGACATCCCAGGACAGACAGTGTATTCCTTTAACTTCAGTTATTCCATTAAACAAGTTTCTGTTCATTATAGTTCATGGAGTGATCTTAGATAGCTGGAAACAATGTCTCTATACATTTAAATGACAAAACCAGTGTTTTATTTAAAGACATCTAAGAGCATCATGAGTTTCCTAAAGTACTCCTGTGTAACATCTTTCAGTACCTGTGGGTGACAAATACTTCTGTATTCCTAGAAAACTGCTCTTATATTCCTGTAGATGAACAATATGTTATGAATGTGGTTCATCTCTAATCTGTTAAGAGGTTAAATTTATATTTATAGATGCCTACAATTCTGCTTGCCTTTTTAAAGCCATTGATGGTTCATTATGTGAAAAGCATCCTTTATGAAAGCATATAATCAAAATCACTTAAAACATGGCTTTGTTAAGAAATTACTTGCTGCAGAAACTGTTTTACACAGAGGGGAATTTCAGGGACTGCATTGGATATAAAGATGAAAAGTCAAGACAGGCTTTACACTTACGGAACGATTCCAAGTAAACTTCTATTTACTTATTTTTGCACAGAATCACAGAATCACAGAATCCCAAGGGTTGGAAGGGACCTAAAAAGATCATCTAGTCCAACCCCCCTGCAAGAGCAGGGTAACCTACAGTACATCACACAGGAACTTGTCCAGGCGGGCCTTGAATATCTCCAGTGTAGGAGACTCCACAACCCCCCTGGGCAACCTGTTCCAGTGCTCTGTCACTCTTACAGTAAAGAAGTTCTTCCTGATGTTAACGTGGAACTTCCTATGCTCCAGTTTACACCCATTGCCCCTTGTCCTATCACTGGATATCACTGAAAAAAGCCTAGCTCCATCATCCTGACACCTACCCTTTACATATTTGTAAACATTGATGAGGTCACCCCTCAGTCTCCTCTTCTCCAAGCTAAAGAGACCCAGCTCCCTCAGCCTCTCCTCATAAGGGAGATGTTCCACTCCCTTAATCATCTTTGTGGCTCTGCGCTGGACTCCTTCAAGCAATTCCCTGTCCTTCTTGAATTGAGGGGCCCAGAACTGGACACAATATTCCAGATGCGGCCTCACCAAGGCTGAGTAGAGGGGGAGGAGAACCTCTCTTGACCTACTAACCACTCCCTTTCTAATGCACCCTAAGATGCCATTTGCCTTCTTGGCCACAAGAGCACATTGCTGGCTCATGGTCATCCTCCTATCCACCAGGACCCCCAGGTCCCTTTCCCCTTCACTACTTTCCAGCAGGTCAACCCCCAACCTGTACTGGTACATGGGGTTGTTCTTCCCCAGATGCAAGACTCTACACTTGCCCTTGTTAAATTTCATCAAGTTTCTCCCCGCCCAACTCTCCAGCCTGTCCAGGTCTCGCTGAATGGCAGCACAGTCCTCTGGTGTGTCAGCCACTCCTCCCAGTTTTGTGTCATCAGCAAACTTGCTGAGGGTGCACTCAGTTCCCTCATCCAGGTCATTGATGAAAATATTAAACAGCACCGGTCCCAGCACCGACCCCTGAGGAACTCCACTAGTCACAGACCTCCAGCTAGATTCTGCGCCATTGACCACAACTCTCTGCCTTCTTCCTTTCAACCAGTTCTCGATCATTATCTTTTACCTTTTTGTTACAAGCAATATGAGAGCTTGAGTAGGTATGATAGACAATATTAAATAATGGTTGCCATATGTATCACTTTATGTTTGGAGTGACAGAGAAACTAATGCTGCCTGTCTCTCACAAATCCAATTACCTGAGTGAAATAAACAAGAGCTGTACCTTTCTATATACCTGTACTCTGTTATACTTATTTTTTTGCGTTGCTTAATAGTTGTTGAGAAAGGAATGTATAGGTGTGGTGCTGATTCACATCTACATGTTCAGTTTAAAGCTCTCATTGTGGCACTGAGTAAGCACAGCTACTTAATTAATTCATAGAATCATAGAATCCTGGGCCTCTGTTTTCTCCCCCTAGAAATGGAGTCCTGGAATGATTATAAGAAGTGCATGGAAGATAGTCGCCTACTGTGGTGATCATGGTGGGTAGGAGCATTTAGGTTCACTGTATGTTTGAGCTCAAAGGGTAGTATGACACTGAGGAATGGGTATCTCTTTGTGAGGTAGTATTTAGCCCTGAATATCAAATCATTATAATCTCCTTTGCTGGGTTTTTTTTTCCCTGTCTGATGCAATTTTCAGATCTATTTTCACATGTAAGCTGATTTTCAGTGTTTAACACATTTCTTTCTACTGCTGATTTTAAAATACATCAAGCGTTTTTCTAATTGTCCTACATATGACTGATTTTCAAAGCTTCTGAGAAGGTGGGAAAATCAAAAGGATTTCATGGACCTGGGATAATTTAAGCAAACTCTAATTTAGACATACTATTATTAGAGGAGGAAGTTACCTCCCAGCTGGAGAAAGTTGTAGAGAAAGCCAAGGGGATAGCTGAACATTAGAAGTCATGACTGCAACTGTCCCCTGTGGTCAAGTTATTTGCTCAGTTTAGGATGGCACAGATTGAAGTCAGGAATTACAATTCTTCCAATTTATTTCAATTTTAAGTTATTTTAAGGAGAATGATGATCACTGTTTCTGTCTTTGCCACTGGTTGCAGGATAACAGCACTACTGGTCTTCAGAAGAAAGACTAAAGTTGTTTGCCATCTTCCCATGCTCCTTCATGAGACTTAGGGTGTGAAAGACTATTAACTTAGGGTCCTCTTCCCTCCAGCTGGGTACTGTATTCCTGGTGATTTTCAGTAGTAGCTAGGCTGCCTCCATTTCCTGTGGAAGAAGTTCCTTGTATCTTTTGTGTATTGATGAAAATCTTTATTGAACTGTTCACTGAAGCATGGCTTCACCCTCAGTGCAAACAGTTTTGCTTTTGAAGAGTCTGAGAGGCCTCACAGCACAGGACTTGCTGATGAAGGTCACTCCAGCTGGCTTTGCTGTTGCTCCAGCATGCCTTGTGACTATGATGACAGGCTAAATAGCCACAGCATCCCACTGTTAGTTTGTTTTGTCTCAGTAGTGGAAGTGCTAGTTTCTGTCTGTCCTTACAGCTACGCATTTTTTAAGCCTCTCTCTCTGTTGAAAATGTCCTTTGTCCAGATCCTGAATTCTTTCTCCTTGTTAGTCTTGCTCTCCATGTGGTGCATTCCTCTCACTTCATATTTATTTGCATATGGAGCATTAAAAGGCCTCAGAATGTGAACCAAGATGAACAGGAACCCCAGAAGACCAGGGCTTCTTTTGCATCAAAGCAGTTTTTGCATGCCATTTCTTTCCCAGCGTCAGCAGATAGGCTCTCTTTCTGGACATCTTTTTGCCTGGAAAGTGTGACCATTAGAGGGCTCTTAAATGTTTATTTTTACAGAAGCACATTGAGTAGAACAGAACTGCTGTTTACTCAGCAAGAAAAAGGCCTCTCCAGGAAGTGGGCCCTACCTGTGCTCTTCATGCTGTTGATCTGAACAGCAGCACTTCAGTTTCCATGTTCAGCAGCTCTGAGGGCTAATTCTGAAGCCTCATCCCCAAGCCCCATGGGAAAGGATGAAGCCCTGCTTGCCTACGGTGTCTCACACAAAGTCTAGGTGTCAAAGCTGGAGCACTGACACCACCACTGCTGGTAGTCCTTGGTTGTTCTTGCCGACCTCAGCTTCAGTTCAGAAGCTTTTGCCTTTTCAGTAGCTAAAAGGCCACCACCTGGGGTGACCATGAAGAAGTGATGCACATACTCCTGCAAGCTCATCTGTAGCAGCAATTAAATTAATGAGAAAAGCAGAAATATGCTGTTAGCTGAGCAGCTTTAGAAGACAGTAATGTTGTTGAGGTACTGTTTGACCTTCAGTAATGCAAAAATGCTGAATAATTCTAAAAGGCAATAAGAAGGAGAAAAGGGTACCTTTGTTCAGAAACCTGACTAGCACATAATGTTACGTCTTCACAGATTATTCCAGTAAGTCTGAAATAAATCGGTTGTGGATCAGTAAAATTCTGACAGTCTTAAAAAAGACAGGCCTGTGTGGCTTCAGAGATTCCATGAGTTGTTACATTAGTTGAACCAAATGTATATGTTCTAATTTGTAGCTCTGCTGGGAGATGAATTCCTCAATTTTTTGAAACAAGCTTATTTATCATGCTGTCTAAAGAAGCGAATTCACCTGTGTTCTGGCTTCAGCAGTAGCAGTAATTCTTCTTCTTAGTGGCTGGTGCAACGCTGTGTTTTTGATTTTTGGCCTGGGAACGGTGCTGATAACACCGATGTTTTTATTTGCTGCTCACATGTTTGGTCTGGCCAAGGACTTTCTGAGCCTCATGCTCTGCCAGGGAGGAGAGGAAGCCGGGAGGAAGCAGAGACAGGACAGCTGACCCAAACTAGCCAAAGAGGTATTCCATACCGCAGCACGTCATGCCCAGGATGTAACAGAGAGTTACCCGGAAGGGCTGGGACTGCAGGGTTGGACAAGGTACAGGTCGGTGCTCGGCTGGGGGGAGTGGGGCGAGTTATTGGTTGGCTGGTGTTGTGTTGTATTCTCTTCCCTTGTTGTTCCCTTTAGCATTATTATTATTGGTGGCGGCAATAATGGTTTGTGTTATACCTCCTTAGTTACGAAACTGTTCTTAACCTGTGGGAGTTGCATTCTTTTCGATTCTCCTCTCCGCCCCTCCAAGGGTAGAGGGAGGGCAAGAAGGGGGGGGGAGTGAGTGGATGAACTTTGTGGTTGTGTTTAAACCATGACAGCCTGGAAGTGTTGAGTCATTGCCACTGTCTTTCTCTGTCTGAGGATAGAGTTCTGGAGCATCCTAAAGGTGAGGACTACCTGATCAGCAAGTGTTGCCTTTTTAGGCACATCATTGGTATATTAGCGTGCGATATATTCACGATCTATGAAGAAACAGTGAATTCTTCCACAGATGAACATCAATATGGAAAATGTTTTTCAAAGTACTAGAAAAAGTTATTTTAGTATTACGCATTTCTCTGTGTGGCGTGACATGAGACTGTCTTAACAGGTGGTGAAATATTCTGTTGGCAAGCCACCAAACCATGCTGGAAGCTTTTGGTTTTGTTTCCCCAGAGCTCCACTATGTCAGCTCTGTAATGAAGATTACAGAGATTACAGAGAGCATGCAGATAGGAATCCCACCCTTGCTGGACATGAAGGAGCATCAGGGTGGGCAGCATATGTACCTTAATGTATGCTGGACCACCTGTGGGTGTCTCTTTCGAGCCTCAGCCAACACCTTTCTCAAGAATTATCTGTGGAAGTGTCACAGCCCAGACTGGGGGAGGCAGTCAAGATTAGGCATCTGTATTGCTGCTTTGAGCATATGGATTAATTTAGAAGCCAAACTGATAAGACACAAAAACACTGGTAGCCTGTCTTGTAGATGTAATGGTGGAGTGAAAATAAAGTAAATTAACTCTTTGAGGCTGTGCAATGAGAAATGTGTGACCACTGCTAATTACACATGTCAGGAATGGCTGAACTCTTGTCTCTGTCATCATCTATGCATGGTTGCTAAAGCAGCTAATTTTGGGTCTAAGGATGTGGGTTATCTCACTGGCAACCATTAGGAAAAAAATTAAGTATTGTGTGAAATGAAAATAACTCTCTTAAATCAGTTTTATTTCCCTTCCCCCCCCAATACTTATATTGCTATGCAGTGAGACTTCACTCAGTAGAATATGAAGTTGGTGACATTACATTTTATCATCAACACTCTTTATCTACTTAGTGTCAAAATCAATTTATTTTATTATAAATTGGCTCAGTTTGATTTTTAATTAAGGCCTATATGAAATATTTTTGCCAGATTTTGAAACTGGGTACAGAAAATCAGGTACCACAATGAGAATATAAAAGGAACTAGCCTGAAATGCATTACTACTTAAAGTGAAAGCCTGGATTCCTGAAATTCTAAAATCCACTAAAAGCATATCATCAGAGCTAAATAAGCAAGCATTTGCTGTATATGTCTGATGGAAGTAGACAGTGAGAGAATGCATGTGCACTTTTAAATTCCAAGTCTATTATATTGAATATGATCTTTATTTTGACCTTGTGACTGAAAAGCTTTTTGCTTGATTATTTTGTATTTGACTCCCAGCAGACAGTAAGAACATCACAACTTGCTGTGATAAATCCAGAGAGACAGTCTGTAAAGGACAAAGTTGTCTTTTTCCAGGTAGAATTTAAATGTTTAATTAAAAAACTGAAACTGTGGTAACCACAGATAAATTACAATTTCATGTTTGATATATCTCTTCTTTGGCCAGGGGAAACTTGACTAATTTAGAGATAACAAATTGCCTGTCAGGTATCAATGCTGAGGACTTTAGTAGGATAGATGATATTAGGCTCCTTGTGCACGGATGAGCTTTAGTGGCCTTTCTGTACAGGAGGCAGAATTGTTTATTGCCTTGTGGCTGCTTCGAGCTGAAAAGGTTTTAGTGCTAAATGTCTTTATAGAGATGTAGACAAATGTCTTTGTAGATTTTGATGTTCTATTGATAAGATCTAGGAAGTTCATTTTAAGAAAGCTCTATATAAGCAGCCTAGTCCATTTTTAAAGTAGTTATCCCAATCTAATTTTAATAATTCAAGTTTTGTCAATGGCAATTCTTTTATATTTGATTCTATGCTACTTTTTATATTTTGCAAGTGTGTCAAAGTTTTTCAAGGGGCTGCTTTAGCACTTTTTTTCCTAAAGAATACAAATATCAAGTAAATAGCAAAAGAGCTGGCTGGTCACCAGTTGAATGTAAACATCAGAGGAGAAAGTATCAATCATGTTGTTTTGGTAGAATGAAACAAACCAAGATAATGAATCCTTTGTCTTCAGTGCTAGAAAAGGGTAAAGGATCAGATAATCTCTTGCTTTGAAAAGCTTGCAGCCCAAATAGGGCTGAAAGTGAATAGAAGTTAAGGTAAATGAAGTTGTCACATGAACAGAATGAAATGTTATCAGGGCAGTATAAATAACATATTTCTCTTGTTTTTTTAAGGAGAGCAGTATTAAGGCAAGTGTCTGCTCAATAGTAAGTATAGAGGACAAACCAAAGGAGTGGGGAAATGGATGAGGTGGTAAGAGGGAGGAAAATAAAAACCGATGATGAGAGCTTACGTTAGCCTGGATTCACAGCTAGTTTCTACAAGGCTGAGACACTGATTCTATGGATTATGTAAGGAGGGGCTGGCCGCTTGGGAGGAATATAGGACAGTTGTTAGAGGATGTAGGGAGGCAATTAGGACAGCTAAGGCCTCCTTGGAACTCAATCTTGCTAGTCGGGTTAAAGACAATAGAAAGGGCTTCTTCAAATACATAGCAAATAAAACTAACACAAGAGGCAATATAGGCCCACTGCTGAACGAAGTGGGTGCCCTGGAGACAGAGGATATAAAGAAGGCAGAGGTGCTGAATGCCTTCTTTGCCTCTGTCTTTACTCCTGCAGACTCTCCCCGAGGGCCCCGGATTTCTATAACCCCAGAAGGAGTCAGGACAAAGGAGGAGTTTGCTTTGGTAGATGAGGATTGGGTTAGGGATCAGCTATGCAATCTGGACATCTGTAAATCGATGGGTCCGGATGGAATGCACCCACGGGTGCTGAGGGAGCTGGCGGAGGTCATTGCTAGGCCACTTTCCATCATCTCTGGTAAGTCGTGGGAAACGGGCGAGGTGCCTGAGGATTGGCGGATGGCAAAGGTCACACCAATCTATAAGAAAGGCAAGAAGGAGGACCCGGGTAATTATAGACCGGTCAGCCTTACCTCCATCCCTGGAAAGATGATGGAACAACTTATTCTTGACTCCATCACTAGGCATATCAAGGATGAGGGGGTCATTAAGAACAGCCAACATGGTTTTATGAGGGGGAAGTCATGTATGACCAACCTTATAGCCTTCTATGAGGAAGTGACTAGGTGGAGGGATGATGGTAGAGCGGTAGATGTAGTTTTTCTTGATTTCAGTAAGGCATTTGATACTGTCTCCCACAGCATCCTCATAGATAAGCTAAAGAAGTGTGGGCTTGACGATCAAGTAGTGAGGTGGATCGAGAACTGGTTGAAAGGAAGAAGGCAGAGAGTTGTGGTCAATGGCGCAGAATCTAGCTGGAGGTCTGTGACTAGTGGAGTTCCTCAGGGGTCGGTGCTGGGACCGGTGCTGTTTAATATTTTCATCAATGACCTGGATGAGGGAACCGAGTGCACCATCAGCAAGTTTGCTGATGACACAAAACTGGGAGGAGTGGCTGACACACCAGAAGGCTGTGCTGCCATTCAGCGAGACCTGGACAGGCTGGAGAGTTGGGCGGGGAGAAACTTGATGAAATTTAACAAGGGCAAGTGTAGAGTCTTGCATCTGGGGAAGAACAACCCCATGTACCAGTACAGGTTGGGGGTTGACCTGCTGGAAAGTAGCGAAGGGGAAAGGGACCTGGGGGTCCTGGTGGATAGGAGGATGACCGTGAGCCAGCAATGTGCTCTTGTGGCCAAGAAGGCAAATGGCATCTTAGGGTGCATTAGAAAGGGAGTGGTTAGTAGGTCAAGAGAGGTTCTCCTCCCCCTCTACTCAGCCTTGGTGAGGCCGCATCTGGAATATTGCGTCCAGTTCTGGGCCCCTCTGTTCAAGAAGGACAGGGAATTGCTTGAAGGAGTCCAGCGCAGAGCCACAAAGATGATTAAGGGAGTGGAACATCTCCCTTATGAGGAGAGGCTGAGGGAGCTGGGTCTCTTTAGCTTGCAAAAGAGGAGACTGAGGGGTGACCTCATCAATGTTTACAAATATGTAAAGGGTAGGTGTCAGGATGATGGAGCTAGTCTTTTTACAGTGATATCCAGTGATAGGACAAGGGGCAATGGGTGTAAACTGGAGCATAGGAAGTTCCACGTTAACATCAGGAAGAACTTCTTTACTGTAAGAGTGACAGAGCACTGGAACAGGTTGCCCAGGGGGGTTGTGGAGTCTCCTACACTGGTGATATTCAAGGCCTGCCTGGACAAGTTCCTGTGTGATGTACTGTAGGTTACCCTGCTCTTGTGGGGGGGTTGGACTAGATGATCTTTTGAGGTCCCTTCCAACCCTTGGGATTCTGTGATTCTGTGATTACTAGTAGAAAGGTATCCAGGTATTTCTAAGCTAGATGAGTAAGAAACAACAGCAACTGAGATGATTTTTTTTTTTAATTAATTCAGCAGAGTAATGCTTTGGTTTATTTGGGATCCAGCAAAGGACACAAATTCAGCCAAAGATATTGTAGCTAATCGTGCAGGCAGTTAAATTTAGCTATTGGCCAACCACAAGAGGCGATCAATCTTCTCAAGATGTGTGAGAGCCGCCATAGCCAGAGAAGGGCAAACAGATTGTCTTTCCAGTTCTTTAAGATGCTTTTTTGTCTACATCTCCTCTTCTGTATAGCTGTAGTGCAGATAACCTGAACACAGCAGATTTCTCTACTATGAAACTCTTTTCACAGCAGGATGGCCCACACATTAAGATGCTAGTCTAGAATTATCAAGATTTGGTACCCTGCTTGTGATTAACTTCTGAACCTTGTGTAAAAGTTACTTGCCTTTCCTCTGTGTTGTTTCCCCAGTGGTAAAGTGAGCAAAGAATTAATTATTTTTGCATTAAGAGATTTTGTAAGGAAAAAGAATAGTAAAAAGTTTTAGGATTGAGTTTGTTAGGATATTAATAGCTCAGTTCATCTGCCCACACATAGACTGCTTGAGTTGTATCCTTCCTTGCCTCAAGCTGCCATTCCAGAAGACACTTCCATAGGTCCTGTGTCATGTTTGCTACCTGTGCAGTGATGTTTGAGACATCCTGTGCTACCTGAGATGCCTGTGGGAAGGCAAATGAAACCCACAGTTTCTCAAAATTGATAGTTTGCTTTTAGTCTGGTCTCTATTTTCTCATAATGGTTTTTCTCCCTCTTAATTCTTCATTTGTTTTGTCCTTGTTTTTTCTCTTCACATTTCTGTCTATTTCTGGTAATTTCTTGTTTCTTTCCATTTTGTTTTCCTCTTTAAGCTACATCCCATGAAAATCACCTGCCGTGCACCATTTCAGCATCTCTGCCTGGATGCCCACCTTTATTAGACAGACTAGTCATACAGTGCAGACTGAGGAAGGCTAGTCTAACAGCTTGGTATTTTTTGAAGTACATGGCAGTTCTTTAAAGCTGTGCTAGGCTTTCATGTCCACTGGGGATAAGCACCTTTCAGAATACACTCAGAGTGTCTGATGAGCCACCTCACTCTATAGAGACCTGTGAAAGTCCTAAGGGACAACCAGGAGAAGTCCCTAGCAGTACATGGTCATAGCTGTTAGTATTCCTTCCCTTTTCATGAACAAAATGAGGCTTTGCAAACTTCAAAGCTCATCCTTTAGTCTCCTTATTCCTGCTGTCCAGCTAAGTTTTACTGCATGATCAGAGAATCCCACTTGAGCAGAATGATAGCACCTACTATTGTGTTTAATTTTGCAAGGTTGCCTATTTCCAGGAGACCAAATTTGCTGGATGTTGCAGAGTAGGGTGAGTAATGGTCTACACACTGTGGTGCTCTGCAATGTTCAAGTCAGTGCTCTTTGTTAAGTGCTTTCTGGTTTAACTCAGATGACCAAGGACTAGGACAGAAGTCTGTGGCTTCATAGTGAGAAGAATCATAATCTTGTTTATTTTGTGGATCTCTCTAGAGCATCTTTACATTATCAGGGCGATGATGTGCAATTATATTCTGTAATTTGCAGAGAGGCTAATGTAATTATCTCTCATAGCTTAATGTTCACATTTGTCATTTAGGCTGTGTAGAAAGACCACATTTCTCTCTTTCGATTTTGATTAAGAGAACATATCATAGTGTTTTATGCTTGTGTGGATATTATTCACTACTCTTCTCATTTGTTAGCAAACTACTCCCATGCATCATGGTATTTTACAATAATCAAAGCACCAGCAAGCACAAACTGCCACAAAAATGAACAAAAGAAAAGCGGCCATGAGAGAAGTGAACCTTCATACTTCTTGAAACAGCAAATACCCTATCAGAGCTTCACAAGCAGCAGGACAATCCATTAATAAGAAAATTTATCAGAGCTATAAATTGTAAAAAGACCACATCAAGAATTCCTTGAAATACAGTTTATTAGGCATTGGGCGAGGGTTCTGGAGGAGTATCACTGCACGCTTGTCATGTCATGTTTCTTCCCTAGGCATCTTGTTTTGGGCGGGGGGGTGAGGAGGTTGAAGACAGATTGGTATCTTATACAGACAAGCAGTCTGACCTGTACAGTTGTTTTTGTGCTTTTCTGTTCCTGAGAGTGCCTGCTACCTAGCAGCTGCACTCTTCCATTGCTTGGGCTGCATTTCATGCATTAATGCTGTCCAGGATGTGACTTTTACTTTGTGACACTGTACAGCTGAAGCTGCCTGTGTCATATATTAGGATAGCAATTGTGCAGTTGCAATCCTCCATTAAATGGTGTATTCCAAAATTGGAATTTATTGTGATGTCCTTTTTCCTAGCATATGATCCACTATGTCAAACTATAGCAATACAATTCAACTGTAAATGGTGGGCATATGGGGATTATTGTGCCTGGTGTAAGAGAAGATCTAACTGGGCGGCTGGGCAACAAATGCTAAATCCAATAACAGACATACAAGATAGATCAAGTGATAATGAAGACTGGCTGTGATCTGCTGAATGATCAGTTGATCTGTCTATCAGTAATAGTGCAAGTATGTGCAGAAAAAAGTAATTACAGGCCACTTGATGCTGATCTGGAAACCTGAACTAAGTTTAGTAATTTCTTAAAATCACTAGTGGAAACAATACAGACTCTGATGCTGCTGAAGATGAGGAAGAAGAGAGTGGTCAGAGGAAAGTGAGAGCATAGGTATTTCTTGCAGGTCTTCTACTTCTTTCTGTGTCTGATTGAGCTCTTGTAAATTCATTTGCCGTATCCAGGGCAATTCTTTCTTTAAAATAGTGTTGTGTGTTCTGGGGTGGATGGTCATTGTTTCCTTCTAAATGATTTAAAACATGATGTTTCTTTTGTAAATTATCATCTGCTTTATACAGCAGTGGGTCTTCCTGAAGACTTCAGAAACAGGCCAGAGCATCACCCTTCTTGATGCAGCTCCCCTGTCTGCCTGGTGGCCAGCTGCAGTCCCTGGAATGCCTGTAGTGTTTCTGCTATAAATCAGTACTGCACAAAGCAATTGCTTATCAGTGAAGAGCTTTATTGTAGTGTCTTCCTACATTTTTCTGTAGTCCTCTTAGTAAAATGCTTAGTATTCTGTTTTAAACAGGTTTTCAGGCTTTTGAGTCTGTCAGTGACAAAGGGATTTTTTTTTTTTTTTTTCCACCATCTTCCAGCAGATATTAACGAGAATGGATACTTGAGCGAACATTTGTCACTGTTGTTTGTGCAGGAATGCCATGGTGGAATAGCAGAAGTAGAAAGGCAAGCCTGAGTTCTTGGAAAGTCTATGGCTGTGTTACGTGGAAAGTATATGAAATTCAGACAACCTCTTGGAAGAGAGATGTGATTGAGCTTCTTGCATTGAAGCTATATTGGGAACAAAATGATCATAGCAGAACTGAAACTGGGCAATACACTGTGCTGTTTCAGGCATGTGTATCTTAAACCTGCGATAAAATGGTAATTTGTACTTACTGGGTATGTTCTGGCTGCTTATCTACTTACTTTATAAAACTGTAATATTAAATATAGTATTGTTTCTGGCTAAGCCAAAAAACTGAGCTTGTTTGGAAAGCCAAGGCTTTAGCCTTAAAAAGAAAGTGTTTAATACTGTTGTTCAGTTTGCATTTTTTTTTTTTTTCCCTCTGAGTGCTCAGCTGCCTGATTTCCTGGCCTGAAAGCCAAAGAATGTTAGTCTTTTGCTTGGTTTAGTCAGAAACTTAATCTCGCGCTCTCAAATGGAAATTCTTGCGTGGGGGGAAACACCCAAAACCCCAGAGAAAACCAACCTTATTACCTCATGACTCTGCTCACCTATGATAATAACAATTGCTTTGCACTTGTAACCTGAGACTAAGTCGTATTCTATGTAAGTTAATTTCTGCAGTAATTAATACAATACCACAAAATTCTCGGTCTTTGTATATTTGAAATACCTATTGCTTATATGCAATTAAAACTTTGCTCAAAAAACACACCAATCCAAAACCAAACAGAAAACAAGAGAACTGCACTAGAGAAAAAAGAATATTTTCTTCATAATTTTTCCAACTGGTAAATTCCATTTAATTTTTACTGAAATGCATTGTGCATACTTTAATCCTACCATGTAACAATGGTGAAAAATATCTCTTTGCCCATTGTCTTTTTCTGCCCATATTTTGCTATTAAATTACTGGAGTGAAGTGGAGACAGGATAAATAAGACCATGGATTTTGGCATAACGGTAAGAAGTTTTGTTTTATTTTTAAATGACTCAATTAGTTAGATATGAATGTTACCCCTTTGGAGAGGAGACTTTTTCTTAGTTGGACTGAAAATGTAGTTCCATAAACTTCACTCTTACGTATATCTAATCCTAATTACTGTCTTTTCCTGCCCCTCTTTGCAGGGGAGCAACCAATTAGCATCCTTATGATGATTCTCCCTCTGGTTTCACTTCAGCTACCCATGTGCTAATGGTGAGGAGGCAGGAATCTCAGGTGGCTCCAGTAATTCTTGAGTATTTGTTCCATGTCTTGTGTTTAGCACCCTGCTGTCACACTTGAATGAGTGTCAGTAGGTACATTTTGGAAATAGCTCTCTTCCAGGCTTCATACTTTGACTTACTGTCTTCCAAGCAAGCTTTTGTTTCTGTAACAAACAGGGCCTCTTAAACTTAGTTCCTACGCCTCTCAAGTACCAGCTGGGTATCATGGATCATGCTTAACTTTTCTAACTTGACACTTTTCTATGGATTTGTGGTGGATGCTTTGTTACAGCATCCCATCACATGAATGACTTTGTCTTTTTAAACTTAGAAGTGCCTGTGTGGTTTTAGGGTTGTGTTTTGTGGGGAGAGGGTTGGTTTCGGGCAGTGGGATTAGGGTGGTGGAGTTTTTTTGTCTGTCTGGAGTTACTGTCAGCCTGTGGTAAGCTTTTGGGCTTATATATTTGCTGTATTTGAAACAGTCATGCTTACCTCAAACTTAACCCATGGTGGTTGTTTTCCACCTCAAATAAGCATCATCAGAAGCTTCTTTGAAAGCTTCTGTTTTATATTATAGAATCATAGAATAGAACATAGGAGTATTTCAATACTCCTAAAAAATCAAAATGAAATCAATATCATGTTTTGCACATAGGTAACTTTAAAATGATTTCTCCTGAATGCTCTGCCTTTATTTTAACTAGCTTTTGCCCAGAAGTTCCATCTTGAAACTTGTTTGGAAAGCCATGCATATTACTCTTAACAGTCCTAGTGTTTCTTTTATAGGTTATAGAGGAGTATCGTATTAGAAAAAAAGTGTTCTGAAACAGTATTGTAGATGTAGTTTACATCTGTTGAGTTCCAGAGCACTGTGCTATTCTCAAAAGATTTTGGACTCTCAGAAGTGTTTATCTTTTCATATTGGGGTTATTCTGTAATATCCTTAAATAGTGCCAGTTGAGGTGAGTTGGATTATCTTAGCTTTTACAGTGTTTAACAGTGCTGGCAATCGCTGATAAAGTCTTCTCCTGGGTAGTGCTGTCCGAACAGTCATGTCTTTCTGGCCCAAGTGGTTTTGAGTGTGTTAGTTGTTCTTCAAGAATACTGATGCATAACTGAGGTTGATGCATGTTGGGATGTCTGATGAGGTTACTGTCATGCTCCTGTGCAGGGAGATGATCTGTTCTTGAGGCAGCTCCTGGGTGACCACAGTTCATATCTTATTTTTATTATTTTGCTTTTTTCTTTTTGTTTTCCTTCCTTGAATTGCCACATTGTCAGAAACTTCTTTAGGGGAAGATGGGTGGGCCTGTCAGAGTGGTAGTCTTATCGGCTGTTGTAACACTGTCATCTTTGCCACAAGACAAGAGTTTTCAATATAATCAAGCTTACCCAAGCTCATCTGTAATTTTTTTTCTATTTCCTTTCCTTGGCATATTGGAGACACTTAACAATGTTCACATCATAATTGTTGTGAAATTGATCATTTCAATTCAAGATCAGTGAGTTTACTGACTTTTTCTTCCTAATACTTCAGATCCTCATAGAACAGAAAGGTATTCTTTGGTAATTGAAGGCACTTGTAAGACTAAACTGTTCCCCTTTAGTTATCTATCTTCCAAAAAGGTTTACTGAAGATGCAGCATTCCCTAATGGAAATGTTCTTGCTTTTTGTATCTAGACCTGTACTCTTGATGACAGTTATGAATGATACCAGACATGCTTGAGATCCTCACACTTCTATGTGTTTGTGTAGAATTTGTCATTTATTTATCCCAGGACAACGTTGCCAGACAATTCCTCTCTGCATGTATTCACTCAACAGCATCTAGGTTTACCATCAGATCAAGTTTAGCGTTTACATCATTCTCAATGCTAATTGATCTTAATTATTTAGCTCATATAATTTAGTTCTTAGCAGCATGCTGGGTCAAGGCTGCTATTCATTTTAGATCCTTAACGTAATTCAGTGCATTAAGCACATTATAAACCAGTACATTTGGAGACCACAGTATTTAAGAAAAAATAAAGCAGCTGGGTTGTTTTTTTGAGGGGAGGAGAGGTGTTGTGTTTTGCTTGGGGTTTTGTTGGGTTTTTTTTAGGGCATTTTAAGAAAAGTTACTAGGAGCTGGTTTAGTCTAACTATAAGAAATGGGGTAGTGCTTTACCTGTTTCTTCTTTTGGATAGGCTAATCATGTTCACCAGCTATTTTATACAGCCTTCAGGAGACTGCAGAACCCTTGACCCTCAAATGTTTGAGCTTTAGCTTATGTCTGTTGATTTTTTTTTTTATTGTTTAATTATTTAATTTCAGATTGAACAGGCAGTTAATACACATTGATAGATGTGTACATTCTTAGCCCTAACTGCAAGCATTACTTCTCTGTATTGGTACACTAAGAAGAAAAAAGGATAGCCACCTGCCTTCTGAGTCAGGTCCTCATTTGAGCCCTGCAAACCATTGAGTGTTCAGCAGCAGGTTTGGTTCCTCTGTTCTTTCCTTTTCTAATGTCCGAATGCAAATCCACAGTGTGTGTTACCTACCGCATGGACCAGAAATAAAATATTAGCCACTTAGCTGTCCACATTGCCTGTCTTTGGCACACAGTAGAACACTCCAAGGCTTTTGTAAAACATTGTCCATCTACCCTTCTGTCCTCAGGAGCCACCAATAAACTGAGCTATTCCTGTTACAAAATCTAATCCTCATCCAGAAGGGTGGTTGAATTGAGGCTTAAGAGGGAGGTTAGGCACTTCCTGCTCCTGAGCACAGCTTTCATTTTACTTCTAAGAGGTGTCAGATGCTTTTAAGTAACCTGGTCATTTTAAGTCTATTTTTCTCCTAACCAGTATATAAACCTTACGCTAGTAGGGTGTCTACTTGCCCTTTCCTAAACCTAGCCCTAAACCAGACCCTGACTCTCATCTTGACCCAGGTACCCTATATAAGGTGAACTGGATGTCTAGGTGTCTAGAATTTACTTCAGCCTGTCCCTAAAAGGGGTTGGAGTTAGAGGAACCTGTGTGTAGTGTACACAAGCCTCTATCTGGCCGTAAGCCTACTGCAGAGACACCCTATAGGTGGTGACCAAACAGAACAACAATAAACTGCAAACTAGACATCTGTTGACCAGAGACTTCCACTTTGAGGCAGAAGTGCTGAAAGGCAGGTTAGGTTCTAAGATTTACCTGCAGTCTGGTCACCTGTCTGTTTAAACTGCCAGTGGTAAAGTTGTGGTTACAATAAGGTTGCTTGTGAAAGGCTGAGCTACATGTTCAGTGGCCCCATAGGTCCATGGGGCTATATGGATGGGATCTAAAGGGACCATGAGGAATAGTTTGTTTTAGCCCCAGTCTGCCCTGCTCTTTCTATGTGGAATGGTGTTTAGGATTGTATTAGGGTTGTAATTAGGAGTGTATGAGCCCCAGTTATCTGTGCGTATGGCAAGAGCTGCAGGAACTTCTGCTTCCAACTGTGGGACATATCTGTAGTTCTGGTTTGGGTTAGGATTAGGAAAATTGGGAAACTATGTTATTAATGGCTATTTAATGTAACTCTGGATTAAGATTAGGATTGGTATTTGCAGAGGCCAAATTCTAACACTGTATTTTAGATTCAGTTCAGGTAAATACTTGTAGAGAAATTGAAAGTCGGAGGTAGGATAAAATAAAACCCCAAACCATAGAAGGTAGATTCTGTAAGTGATAGGTTGTTCCCTTCTGAGCCTTGTGCTATTGGGCCTGAGTACACAGCTGGAGACATGGATGTGTGCCATTGAGTTTTGGGAAAAAGAGTTTATCATGACATTTCTCCCCATGGTTTGTTACGTGTGTTATGAATCATTCAGACTACAGTTTATGTGCTTTCTACTTTCTCCTGTGAATGTGATTTGAATGTATTGTGTGGGCAGGAGACTTACCTGGCAGCCATCTGTTTGAAAGGGAAATGTTGGATTTTCAGAGAATCCACGCACTGCCTGGTGTGGATCAAAATAATGCCACAGTTGGGGGCAGGCTGTTTGGCTCACTGGTGACAAAGAGCACCGCGAAGGGCTGTGATGATTTGAGATGTTAAGTTAAATGATTCCTCTGTAAAACCATCTGCGATACTTCTAAATATTTAATGAAGAGGTTGGTGATGAGAGTATGTGAGGTCTTTGAGCCTAGTCAGCAGGCTTAAAAACAACTCAAAATGCACAAATGGGAGGAGAAAATGAAAAGCTAGAACATAGCTATCAGCAGCAAAAGACTGGTCTTTGTCTTTTTTCCTCTGTGGTGTCATTCTTTCTGTCTTTCTCCTGCATATATGTCAAAATGTCCTTGAAGTGTCACATGCCAGGTCCACAGGTAGCATTGCATCACCTTAACGATCATCTTGACCCCCTGTGGCCTGGTTTTGTGGTAGGGGGTGGCTGGGGTTGGGAGAGGCAGGTAGTTAGAGAGAGAATAGGTCAGGACTGGAGCCCTGTGCAGTCTTTGTTTTGAGAAGAATAGGTAGGGATCTTTACATCTTCATTCATAGGAGCAATAGCAATTACTTGCTGCTGTTTCTGTTTTGTGGAGTTTTTTCATTTGTTTGTTTGTGGGTTTTTTTTTTCTGTGGAAATGGAAAGTTTGGACAGTTTGTCATGGGAAAGCAATCTGTGAGATGGTTCATCCCACATGCAAGTACTCTATAAAGATTTAGGAGTTGCCTGACAAGCAGGGTGAAGCGTATTTGCAGCTATGTATAAGTCTTCAATGTTAAAATGAATGGATAGTGCCCAGATAGAATAAAATACATTTATGGTAGTTAAAACCAGTGTAAAGTTGTACCTGTGTCAAATGACTTTTGAGATTGCTATCACAGGAATAGCCCATACTGCTGATATATTGGAGTATATTTATTATCTAGTGGATGAAAACCCACTTCTGAATTAATGAGGGGAATAAAATGAACACCAATGGAAGTTTTAAATAAGCATCATCTGTAACAGTTTCTCATGCAACCTCACAGTTCTTTATTCTCTATGGCTTTATGTTGAAAATAATGGGGATGAGGATAATGTTAATGCCATTTGATATAATGAACCATAAACAGAAGAAAAACCTAATGAAATTTGGTTTTCATTTTTCTTTCTCTATCTGAACAGTAGGACAACTTGCAGTGCCAGCAAATTTCTGTGATTATTGCCTTGAAATACTGACTCTTGCATTGAGAATCTGGGATTCTCTGCTAAAAGAAAAGTTGCTTCATTAAAAACCCTCCACATATCCCCAAGGACTCCATGCTTTGAAGTGTATTTCCACACACACATACCTCTGTTTTTATCCCTTTTTATTTTGACAAAATGGTTCCTGTGTGAACTTCAGAAACAGTAGTGAATGCAACACCACCCAAAATAGCATGCTATTTAAGCCTTAACTGCAGGAACAGAAGCGTTGAAAGAAGCAGTGGTTTTGTTTCGTGACACATACATTTAATTATTCCTTTTTATTTTCAATGCAGGTACTTCAAAAACTAGGAAAAGCAGATGAAACAAAAGATGAACAGTTTGAAGAATACGTTCAAAATTTCAAACGACAAGAGGTCAGTTACTTTTTTAGTTTCTTTATGTGTGTCTTAGGAAGAATTCAGATTATTTGAACTTTCTGATTTTGAAGAAGGTGTTGCAGAGTGACAGGTAAGATTTCTTGGGGGATATAATATTTTGTTCTGCTATTTTCAAACAGAAAGGACAGCTCGATTTGTGCATGCAGAGGGCTAAGAAATGTTCTCATAATAAAAGGACATATTGTACTCATGTCCAACACCATCATGCTTGAACCACTTGGGATCAGCTGAGTGACAGCACATTTTCAACAGCATAATTTAGAATAGAACCCAACTCCAACTAAATGTAGCTTTAGTGTTGCCTTCTTACAAAGAAGCATAGAATGCTTTGGTTTGGAAGGGACCTTTAAAGCTCATCCAGTTCCAACCCCCTTCCACGGGCAGCGACACCTTCCACTAGAGCAGGCTGCTCCAAGCCCCGTCCAACCTGGCCCTGAACACTGCCGGGGATGGGGCAGCCACAGCTTCTCTGGGCACCCTGTGCCAGCGCCTCAGAATCTTCACAGGGGAGAGTTTCTGCCTAATGTCTAATCTCAGTCTCCTTTCTGTTGGTTAAAGCCATTCTCCCTTGTCCTGTCACTACAGGCCTTGTCATAAGCCCCTTTCCAGACTTCTTGTTGGCCCCTTTAGGTGTTGGAAGGCTGTTCTCGGGTCTCCCTGGTTGCCTCCAGGCTGAACAAGCCCCAGTCCCTTAGCAGTGGTATATAATATGCAGGGCTTATAACAAAGCGAGTAGATGAATAGTTTCAGACTGCTGTGTGTTGGCTCCTGTCGGTGCAGGGGACTGTGGTGTCAGTGCTGATGAAGCACTACTGGGGAGCAGAGCTCAATTACTCTTAATGTTGTAAAAACAGCATATGAAAACAAAGGTGCTCGAAGAGTTTATAACATACTTCCAATGCAATCCTAAATTCTAACCTCAATTATTCCTTGCTTCATTGAACAGACTTTTTGGCTTCAAGATGATTAATTGCAATAATTATATAGTAGCTTTCTAGCACAAATTAATGCCTACCAGGAGGTGCATTAATGTCACCAAGAAAATAGCTTGTTATGTAAGTATGAACTGAGGTATCTGTCATCTACATGAGCTATCATGTAGAGCTCACAGAAAGGCACTGGAGGGTGAGAGAACTACTCCCACACATTTTGCACAGTGTAGAAATTGGCTTCTGTCGCTGTTTGCAATTTTTGTCCTGAATCAGTCCTATCTACCACATGCACTTCTGCCCATTCCATGTAAACTCAAACCCTGAATCCTGACTGCTGGAATGCTTGTTAACTCTTGCATCTTCTGGTCACTTAGCCTTGATTTTCCTCTCTCAGTGCAGAAGGGAGGGATGTTTCAGGAGCCACTGGGCTGTCGTGTAGATCCTCACTCTTCCTCAAAGATGAGAATGATGGGAGGTAGAAGAATCTGTTTCTCTGAGGAGGGTGGTTACTCCCTCAAAGTTCTTGAGGTCCTGAAAATGATGGGATTTAATAGGCCTGAAGAAGCACTCACAAGCTTTGAAACCATGCAGGGATTTTACATTTTCTGTTGTGTTCCCCTTCTTTTCCAAGTACGCTGGGATATCAGTGGAGCATTTCTTATTGATTGTCCTTATCTTGCTGCTTATCATTGCTGTCAATATCCCAGCTGTTTTCACAGCTAGTAACTGTGTTTCTAGAAAGAAGGTGCATCTGTAAGGCTCTTATTTGGTGCAGAAGGAGCAGCTGGAATATCCACATGAAGTGTTTTATGGGTTGTTTCTTTTTTTTTTTGCTAAAAATTGAGTGAAATTAAAAAAAATTAAAGATAAAAGAAATACTTTTCAAGCAAATTCTGTGTCAAGTGTTTGTACTTTCTGTCCTTTACCAAGAATTTTCTGTAATGGTGGTTTTCAATTGAAAGTCTTGCTAAGGGCTAAGTTGGATCTTAGCATTGTTCCTTTTTTATTTCCTCCTCCTTTGATGTACAGAGAGGCAGTAATAAACAGTCAAGGACCCTTCAGGAGCTGCATGATGCTAACTCCGGATGCAGATGTGACTTGGGGCCAGGGGAGGAATTTTGCAGGGAACTACTACAGCTCTCTTGAGAGACACATATGGGTGAGGCTAAGCCTGCTGGCACACCAAATAAGGCAGACTGATCTATTTTTCTTGGTTTCCTACCTTATTGAGCCTGCAACACTTGGGAGGTCAACTGATCTGAAGTATACAACAATCTTTTTATTAATGCTCTTGAAAGATAATACATGAGGACCCCAGTTCAGCTCAGTGAAAGGCTAGACAAAGAGCATAGTGAAATCTTCATATGCTATTCTTGCCCGAATAGCAGATTGCATGGTCAGGTATGTATCAAGCTCGGCAGAAGGCTATGTGTGAGGGTATGTACAGCAGATACATCTGTAGGAAAAGCTCATTTAGACTCCCCAGTGATCCATTGCCATCTCTTTCTGAATACAGCTGGATAAAAGCCCCTTCTGGACTTGACTACCCAGAGCTGAATTACTCAGATGAATCACCATGGAGAAACTGAGTCATACCATGTCTGGAGAGAACAGACCACAGTGGCTTTGCAGAGCCCTGTCAAAAGCAGTAAGCTGCTGCAGCTGAAACCATGAGTAAAAACATTGCCATTTTTAACAGTGAATACAGCTGTTATGCACCTTCTCTTAATTAGTAGATTGAGAATTGCCACTCCAAATCAAAACTCAGGGAACACACAAGACATATGAAGTCATATAAGACCCTGTATGACACAGATTTTCAGTGTATTGCCAGAAATTTCATAAGGCTAAACCATTTCTCTCTGCACAGCTAATTGTGGATGTGCTCAGCTTCTGAATCGACCCTGAAGTTCAGAAAAGGAGTGAAAAAACAGACAATTCCTGCATAGTTTTCTCAACTGTGAAAATGCCAGGTCCATCGGGGATTTACCTGAAACTTCATCTCTATCCTGTTGTTCAAGCAACTGCATCTTATACTTTATTTTTCAGACAGAAGAAGCAATTCCCTTATCCCCAAGTGACTCACAGTGCTTTCTTCATTTTTGTAAGGGTTCAATATTCTGTTTTATGTCTATGCATATTTACCTCAGTATTTTTCCATATGTAGTTGAGACTTCTTTTACAGACTACAGTTAAAATATATCTTAAAGTTTAAAACCATTAAAATTACATACCCTATGTGTACACACAGAGATATAGCAGCTGCTACTACACAATAAGCTGCCCATGGCATGTCATCAGAATAAAGCAAGATGTCAAGTGCTGTTGTTGCTGGTTCATAGAACTAGATGAAAATGAAGAGCCATTTTTTGCTGTTAAGTGAGCAGAACTTGATTATGTGGACTGCTTTACTTAATGTATGGTTCCCAGTAAAAGCTGCTCCTTGGATCTAATTGTTAGTGCTTCTGAAAAGGTTTATCCTGGCCAGATTTTCATTTCACACAGCATGCTTAGCTGCCTTCCAGCTGTGGCACAACACAGTCTTAAAATTGTTCTGTGAGAAAATTCACAGTTATTGAAGTGCTGGTTTTGCATCAGATGTGCCACTGCTTTCTTCAAATTTATTTGTGCCTGAAGATTGCCAAGATGGGATTCACCAGCTCCACACAGGCACCAAATGTGCCTCATGTTGTCCCACCTGGCCCCCAGATGTTGCTTCAGACAAGTCCATGGCTTTGGCCACAGTTCTGTGTCACACCTCCTGGCTTTGTGGTCCTTTTGAGCACCCCATGGCATCTCTCACTGCAACAGGCACTGTGTTACACTGAACTGCAGGAGATTCTTGATACTTGTTAATCTGCAACACATTGTTGGTTCAATACAGCTTTGTTCATAAGAGACTCCTTTGCTAAGCAAAGGTGATGCCAAATGCTTTCCCTGATAGACAACTCTGAAGTAAATTTGACATAGAAAAACACAGTCTAGACTAGTGGGATGGAGCTTTTTTATTGTGACCCAAAAAGTATTTGCATTCGGGGAGACTGCATCTGACAGGCCTCCAAATACAAGCAACACTGTGCAAAGTATTTTGGGGTCTATGGGAAGGTTTTATCTGCTGATTACCTGTTCATTCTGAAATGTGTGTTTCGGAATTATCTTGCATCTGAGGGTTCTTTTTTTCCAAGACAAGAAGGAACACAGTATACCATTAAATCTCATCTCAACCTCATTAACTTCCAGTCAGGCAGGATGCCCAGGAAGGCGAGGCCCCCTCTTCCACTATTAGACTTAGAGCTGCATAAATTATTATCTGGTTTGCATTTCTGTGGGGCAGGTTATTAATTAACCTGTGCTCCAGGTTCAGCATTAACAGTGCTCTTGACTCTCTCCAAAGTGGAGTGATTGATTTGGTCTTGGTATCAAGCACATGCTGTTCTGACCTTTCTTGTAAAGATATATTGTGTTTACATCCTGTATGTGACATGATAGAAAAATCAAACTTTTCTGTTCTGCCTGGAAAGCTGTGAATAAATGATGCCTGGCAAATAGGTCATCCAGTTCCAGCTTTTTTGGAGGCAAGGTGGCCTTTAATTTCTGAGTGGAAGCAATGATTTTTCTAATGCATCAGGGAGCAAAACCTGGTAAGACACAAACCATGCTTTTTGTTATTTTAGTCATTAGGTTTTTTAGTCATTAGGTTTTTGTATGTCTTGTCCGTCTTACAGCCTACACTGCTGTGGCTCTGTCTTAATTCTAGTGCTAAAATACACTTAAATACTGCTCTTTGAAAAATGTTCAGATGCAGCAAGTGTGTTGTTGCAAGATGCAACAACATGGTGTTCAGAGCAACAAGTTGTTTGGGACATCTCTGTGGAGAGCTGTGTTGATTTTCCTAATGAGGAATATTGTTTTGGATTGTTAGACTGCCTCTCCTGATCTTATGTTGAGTTTGACCAGGTGAGCTAAGAGCACCTGTTTCTGGTGCTGGAGTCTGGTGAGAACATTCCTGCTGTTATCAAACAACCTGACTGTGAAAAGTTTGCTATTAAGAGTACTATTGAGATTTATCTCTGGAATTTTCTTGCATATTACGAAGCTCTGACTCATTTTGCTGCCTCATGTAGAATTAATAAAAGAAACTATGAAATGATAAAGGAATCATCAACGCTCTCTTGGGAAATCTCATTTCAGAGGAGCACATCTGCAAAATGACACCTATTTTTCATTCTCCTTCAAGAAGCTGCATCTCAATTAACAAAATTGATGGTCTTAATGGAGATACTTGTAGCAGTGGTTTCAGAGCCATGAGATGCTTCCATCTGGTAGACCAGAAAATAGGAGTGTATCAGTAAGCATTGAGAAGGGGCAATATTAAATATGTATCAGTCTTTAAAACGGGATTTTTTTAAAACCTGTATGTCACAGTTTGCAGGATATGTGGAGCCAGTAATGCAGTATTTTCACCTCTGAATATTAATTAGTCTGTTAGTTGGTAATTGCATATCTCTCTTCACTAATAGTGAGTTTCCTATAACAAAACGTGTAAGACCAGAGGCACGTTTTGCAGAGTTCATGGGGCTGAGGACTTTTGATGCAAGTTCTTATTTCTGGCGTTTTAGAGAAAGGTCTAACTCTGTTGCCATTGAAATGGAGAGATTCTCTTTCAAATTCAGTGGGAGCTGGCCCTTGCCCGTGAATGCTTTAATATCACATGTTACACAACATTTGCTACTGAGGGAAAATCCACATGGCTCTATGCTGCTTAGATATTTCAGTGGTTTGTGACCTGTTAATAACCTGCCTGAAGGAGATGCACATTGAAATTATTCTTTGGAATGAATTGTCAGGATTTGTAACAGCACATATGGCAAAATATTTGCATCATATTTTATTGCTTTGACTTTTTCTTAAGTGTTCTCCTCAGCAGTGGTAGCTGATAAAACACAATGCTGACCAACAATAGATCTCATAGCAGTTTAGGGTACCAGGTATAAAACTACACGGCAGTACAGCTATAAACACAGTGTTTGAGCAATGTGTATCCCTGACATGCCATTTGTAGAGTATGAGTTAGTCCTAATAGCAAAATGGTGCATGTTTGAGTAAATATAGACTGGACATGAGGACAGCGAATGGGGTTCTGAGCCTTCCAGCTGCAGTTGTTGCTCTTGAAACAACGTATTTTTTATAGTAATTAGAAATTGATATTTTACGGGCACCCCTGCTGCTGGCCCATGATGAAGAATCAAGTTGTTGCATCTACTTCCCATTTTCACCACAAGCGTTCAGGCTGAAGAAGATACAAATTAGAAAGATGATTTCTATACCTTCATGTGACTTCTCAGAGTGCCAGGAATCCTCCACCTGCCATGCATAAAAGGGGAGCTTCCCTACTCTGTCTGCCACATGTTTACATGTATTCCTCTTCAGATCTGAGCACGAGAAATTCTTTCCCTGGGCTCAGTCTCCTCTCACCTGTGGCAGTGTTTTCACATACCGCCTTGCTCTGTGGAAAGCAGACATCTTCTGTCATCTCCCTACTCCCACTCTAGCATGGAAAGGAGTCAGCTTCTGAAGTGTGTTAGGATGCTACCATGTTATGTAGTACAATAAAATGTGTTGTTATAATGAATTGGGATAATACTTTTTACTAAACAAGCATTAAAATGTACATTTATATTCTTTTTAAGGGACACGTCATCAAGCTACCATTATTTTCAGAACTTTGTAATGTGTTGTAAGTAATTAAGCCTGAGGTTTAATGCATTAATTGCTCAACCTGTGCCAGTCTGGCCCCTGATTTGATAAGCAGCTTTGATCCCAAAGCAAGGGAAGGGTTTCTCCTTGGAGCATTAAATATGGTCCCAAACCAGAGACAGATTGGTGGGCTGGATGCTCTTGTGTTCTTGCTGTTACTAGCAGGTCCTCAGATATCACCCTGGTGGGTCTATTCCTGTGCTCAGAATTTAGTTGCTTAAAGGATTTAGGCTCAAAGCAGAGTTTTGCTTCTAATCAAATTAGTGTAAAAGCAACCTGCTGTTCGTTGAACCCATGAAGTGAGTTCAGTCTGCTTTCTAAGCCCAGTCAGGCATTTTTGCCTTCTAAATTCTTCAGTATTTCCAGGACCTCAAGACAGTTGCTCTCTTCTCACAGTGCATTGCAACTGGGGGGGCTTGATCCAGTCCTAAAGGCCTTTGGTTCCATGTAGGTATCTGGGAGAGGCAAGTGAGTTTGGTGGATGTGATACCCATTGCAATGTGTGTACTGGTAAGCCAAGTATTTTTTGGGACCCACCATTGGGATTTAATGTGGCTACAGGTAGATGGATTCTAAGCCCCAGAGAGTCCTTTTCAGCCTGTGTTTCTTATGATCCAACGTGTATGAATGCTCTGAGCATTGCTCTTGCTGATGGCAAAACCTCTGCTGACATCGGAAATCCTTTGGCTTAAGTGGAGTTATAACAGCTTATAGCAGTTGAGACTCTGCCTTCCAAAGTATTCACACATGCACCCTATTGGGTTGTAGCTTTCACACAAATAACATGAGAGAAACTCTAAAGTCGTCAGTCGTATTTTATGGCTGATTTTCCCGTGTGGTGTAGCTGTATGTGGGAAAATGTGACTGCAAGCTGATATTCCTATAGTTTCCAGCTGCTTAAATAAACAATTTGAAGGATATTTTGAACTGATAAACATGGAGTATTTCTAAAATCTTTAGGCAATTGAAGGTGTCTTGGACAACAGTTTTTTATTGGTAAAGTGCTATAGTGTAGCAAGATTTTATTGCAGATCCTAGGAGCTGTCAAATCCAACTTGTGATACAGTCAGAGATAAAGCAACCCAATTTGTTTTGTCTATCCTGTTTTTCAAAGGCTGTTGTTATAAGATAAAGAAAGATCATTTAAATGTATTTGACAAAGAAACAGTTGAGATTTCACTGCAGACTGCAAGATGCATAGCCAAGCTAAACAAAATAATGAATGTTATTGGGGTTTAGTAATTATTGAGTTGTTCACAGTGGAGGTGCACCATTCTTGTTTATACTTAGTGTGTTTTGGGTTAGGATATTGCCCATGCTAACTTGAACTGGACCTTGGCCATAAGATGTACCTGGAATTCTTCCCTGTGCAGGTGCTGATTAAAAAAGCCCAGAAATATTAGCCTAGAGAGAACACTCTACATAACATCTTAGCCAGGTTACCTTTTCTGTATGAACCTGTGCATGCTTGCAACACATGACACTGTTAATCAGATAGCTCCTGAAATTGCTTTTTGTTGTTAAGTTTGACATACTGTATGCATGTTTGAAGGAGTAAAATATAACCAAAATCTGTTTTCACTCCTTTGATTTTTTACGCTTTTTTCTTTTCCAGGCAGAGGGTTCCAGACTCCAGAGAGAACTGAGAGCATATTTAGCAGCCATCAAAGGTGACTTTTCAATTTTACTACATGTTTTCATAAAGCAAACTAGTTGAGACTAGTAGGTGTACAAAGACAAGTAATGGTTTTGTTATTAGTAGGCCACGTTTCTGCTCTTCAGCCTCTTGCTAGGGGTTCTGTACCTTCAGTGACAACTCATGTGTATACAGTCTTGCATGCACGGCTCATCCTTGGCTGACCTTTTTGTGCAGGATGGCTGCCTGGATTCTCACGTTGCATGCATTTTGAGCATCCACAAAATGTTTGCATCTTGTTACTCGTCTTTGTAAATGCTAGAATATGAAATACCCCATGCAAGGCAAGGGATTGCTTGGTCTCCAGAGCTGTACCATTTCCAGGTATTACTAGTTAGATGATGATCTCCATCCAAAACCACACTCCCTGTGATTTCTCATGTATTTCTGACTGTTAAATCCATTTTTTTCCTCTTTTAAAATTTAAAAAATCAAATGTGATCTCTTTCAATACTGCATTGAAAATCCAAGTATCAGAAGCTCACTGGTCAATGGTTAAATATCAGAGATTAAGTAAATAGGTATTTAAATCCTATTGGGCATGTGTAGTTGTAAATTCTGCACATTCAACTTAGCACCACAGGCAGAGTGTTCTCTTTCTTATGCTGCCTCTCTTTGGAGGAGTTGGAGGCCATGTGATAAAGGGAAGGGAATGAGCTGACTGGCAGACAGTAATGGCTTCTGAAGGTAAATATATATATTGGTGCTAAATATCTATACATGTGTATATATTTAATGTAGCTGCAGTCCAATAGAGAGAACATTACAAATGAGTAGTAACATTTGTGGAAGTCATAACAAAGTTTCAGCAGCTGTTGACAGGCAGGGAAGAAAGCTGTTGTTGATGGCAATTGTATAATGGGGAGCAAAGCGGTAGCTCAATGTTTTTGACTGTTATTTACCGGATAGGGTGGGCAAGGAAAATCCTGTACCACACAAAGGATGTTTTACCTTGTAGGTATTTGCACTTTATCTTTTGCTCGTAAAGGAAATCTCAGCATCAGTCATTTTGGGGACCCATTGGATGCTGATTTTACTGTCAGGTTTTTAGTCATCCCTTCCCCACACCCCGTTATCAGGTGGATACTCAGAAGCAGTGTGATGAGGCTGTTTGTTGGCCAGATGGCTTTTCTCTCATGTAGGCTGACTGTTTACATGCTGCTTTGATTTCCGTGTTGGTGACAACAATCCTCCTCTCCATGTTTTGTGCTCTTTCTCCTTCTCTCCTTTTCCTGGTACTCTGTGCATTTGTGGTCCTTTTGCTGGTTTACTGCCTAGTGTGCCAGTCTTTGCACCATTTTGTTTTTAACTTGGTGTTTTCATTTTTTTTCACTTTTTCATTATGTGAGTTTTGCAGGTTTAGCCATGCTTTTCTGCTCAGCATCTTTTTCTTGTTGCAGCCTGTAAGTCCGTATTTCAAAATAATTAGGACTGCCTTACAACATGTCTTTATCTTACAAAAGACCCAGTCATAAACAGCTCACAAGCCTTAAAAGTATTATTCTTCAAAGCCGCAAGTCACCAGCGGGCATTCTTGGCACACATGTTGGCACACCATAATGCTGTGGAGTGAGAGGACAGCCCAAGACAGTAGTCCACAATATGCAGCTCTGACTGGGGCTTCCCCAGGGTTGACTAGTTCACCAGTGGCAAAGACCTACTCAGATTTTGGGTGGCAGAAGCAAATGCAGCAACTGCTACAGTCTCTTTGTTACTATTCTTTGAAGAGTTTGGGGTTGCTATGGCTATTCACAAAAGCATGGGAACCCCTATCTTTAACCACTGGAGTGGGATTTTGGTACCTAGGGCATCTTGGCCTTGGAGGCACGTTATCATCATTGGCTCATTTTGCAGGGAAAAGGGTTGGTCATACCGTTGGAAAGTAATTCACTTGACATCCTTGTACTCTCAGAGGTGTGAGAAAAGTAGTTCATTTTGAAGGGTTCCAGGAACTGGCAAAATAGCTAACTTCTTTAACTAAAAGCATTTTATGAAGCTGGTATGTTGTGAACTCCAGTGAGAAGTTTAATATTGCTGTGTGACTTTTGAGTAACTGGATGTTGGAAGTTGGGAGTACAAGATCCAGGCATGATTTAAGCAAGGAATGGTCAATTGAGCCTTTTAATGACCCTGTGTCCCTTCACTTTAATATGCTTGACAATTTAACATGTAGTATCACATATTGTTAAAAGAATTTTTGCAGTATTCAGACTCCTGTCACTCAGAGGTGATTTTTCATGTTAGCTGCATCTTGATCTTTAAAGCTGGTTACTCAAGGACTCTGAGGAACTATGTTATGAAGCTGTTGAACTTGTGAATGGCTTCCATGTGCTGTTATATTTCACCTGCATGATAAAGTCTTCCGAGTATCAGTGGTGTTTGTACTGACAAGACTGTGTACTATCCCCCATAGCTTTGCTCATCTTGTGCTCAGTCTTCTGTGTCCTCCGGTCTCCTTGGCAACGTGTATCTGGGTTCTCTACTTCATGATTTATTTTTTAAGCTTTTGAGAGCTGTAGGTGACTTGAACAGTTTTATGGACAATTGTTAAAGAAAAACCTTTAATCAGCTTCCCATTCTCTACCTTCTGAGCTCTTTGCAGGCATCAGTGCAGATGGGGAGATATAAACCTGAATCTGCGTGCAGGTGGCAAGGTGGTAGGTGTAAAAAGGGATTCTGCATCACGAAAAAGAAGCACTCGACTTTTCAGGTGGCTTAATGTGAGAAATAATAACCAGTCTACAGGAAGGGAAGAGGAGATTCTGGAGGTCTCTAAGCAGTTTTGCTGCCTGGTTGTTAGCCTACAGTTGGCAGAACTGCACATATGCTCCAGGCACACAAATCATAAAATCAGTTGTGATTTCTTAGAAGCAGTAACACTATTCATCGTATTTATGTAAAATGTAGTAATAAATGATGAAATGATTGAACCTGTTACTGTGGAAAATCTAATGGATAACTAGCAATAACAAATACAAACATTATAGTAGGATAGGTCATTTCCCTGGAGAACTGCATATGAAGCTCTCTTCCCCCCCTCAAATAATAAGTATTAAGACCAAGACGGACGTGGCTCCCTTCATCAGGAAAATGGAATTTTCTCTCTGTTTCAGCCTAGATTTCCCTGCTGGGGCGTGAGGAAGCCTCACAGTATAAGATTCCTATGACAACATGGAGTCCCAGACCAGTGTCAATCTCCATAGGAGCTTGAGTGCATTGGAATTTTGATGGCAAAGAGTCACCTACCCTCTGCCATCTCTGGGGTGCTTAATGGGAATGTGTCTGCACTGCTACCCCCAGGATCCCTACCAAATGTGAGCCTCTAGGAGTCCTTTGGGGCTTCAGGGACAGGTGCTCTTTCCCATAGGAAGGGATGATTTAATCTGTGAGCTTCAGACTTCAGTAACTGGATTATTTAGTATCATTTTTCCTAAGCGATTCAATTATTTTGGCATTTGGAGTTCTTAAATAAGTGACCCAATTACCAAGAAGCAGCAGTATTAAATGAAACGATTGATATTAAATATAAATTTTTAACTGTTCATCAGCAGTAAAAATTCTTTCCACATTTCTTAGTACTTTAATGACTTGCTTTAAACAATCTTTCTCAGTGATAGCAGTTAAAAAAAGCAGAGACAGCCTGCAGTCTGTGGCTGAGACACTAATCCTCTTTAGTGCTGAATAATGCATAAAAGGTATCAGCACATAAGAAACAATTCTATGTGAACACCAGGCAAATAAAATAAATCATTGAACATTTTAAGTTTATGTCCACAGGCATGAAAAAGAATTGGAAACCACTGGATTGGTATTTACCTGTGCACGCATTTGGGCTATTGCAGTAAACCGAGGATAAATGCGGTAGGAGTAGGAGGGATGGTGCTGGCCTGTGGAAATTTCAGACTGGAGCCTCTGACTAAAGAAGCCAAGTACTCTTAATGCCCACTTGCCTCAGGCTGCAGTTGGATTTGATTGATGTTTTTGACAGGAATGTTGTAGAATGGAGGATTACCAGATTCTGAGAACTGAAAACTAGTGCAGAAGTTGATGTGACTTTGGTATGACTCAAGTGTGGGATATTAAGTGTCTTTTACTTATTCTCTGAAGTAGATAGGTGCCTGAGTCCTGTAGTACTTATAAAAGAAAGTCTGCATTAGGAAAAGGTGCTCCACCCAAGCCTGGTCTATGACCAAGCTGAGTACAAGCCGCAGGAGGGATTAGAGAGCAGCTGTGCTAGCAGGAGCAGACGTGGCAGGTTTAGCACACAGCGTGCTTAAAAGCACAGATTCAGGTATCAGAAAGGATCAAGCATAAGCAGGGATGCACAAACCTTCTTGCTGTCTGCATTCACCCTGACTGGACACAAACAGCCTTCTGGAGTACCGTGCTGGTTTTGACTTACCTCCTGAGCTGATCAATTTGCATTGACATTGAAGATCTTAAATGAGTCCTGCTTGGAAAAATACGTGAAGATCATCTGTATTTTACTGTAATCGGTCATATTCTAGGCAAAAAAAAAAATATATAAAATTAAGTCCTTTTATTTATTTATTTATTTCCTTAGCTGGTGATACATCATCCCAAGCATTAAACACAAAGGAAAAAATGAAGAAATGCATCTTGAGTTCTTGTGCTGTACCAATTCTTTGAGCTGAACTCTTGTTAAAAAGCAGCAAGATAATCCCTGAAGAGATCAAATATTCTGTTTGGCCCTTGTGAACACCAGCATTTCCTTTGTACTTGTTCTCCCCCTCTCCTGTGCCATTCTCTCCTTTGTATGCAGGGTCAGAGAACAGCCATCTACTTTCAGCTCCTTCAGTATCTTTCTTCCCCTCCTACCCGTTCTATAGACCACTATTTTTGTATTGGGAAGTGTGCATTACTGCAGTTATTTTCCTGTCATATCTCAAATGTGTGTTTTGGAGTCCATGATGGAATAGATACTGACTAGGTCAAGTCTGCCTTTCTAGACATTGAAGTTTCACATGAGTTCTCTTCTTCCTGAACTTTTCTATGTGCAGAAAACAGAAATATCAGTGTTATTCCAAAATTCAGCCACTGAGCAGTGGAATCTGAAGATAATGCTAGAGATAATTTCAAGACAGCACAGATGTGCTGCAGCAAACAGACTTTGGCTGGGGGGAAAATGTGGGGTTTTCTTTTTGAAAGTTAATGCTAAGTACAAAAACCCCAGCAGCGTTGTTGAGATTTTGGAAAGAATTTGAAATTAAGTTGTGAGGGCAGTAATTTATTCACTGGGGTCAAACTGATCTCACTGAAAATAAATGTAGGCTCTTTCTCATAATATCATTGAAGCTGCTTTACATTTAAGCCTGTTCCTCTGTGTATTATAGAATGCTAACCCATCAGGAGTCCCTGTTCTTGTTCCACCTGCGGTAACAAGTGCTCTAAAGGTGACTGATGCAGTTTGGCTTAGCACACTTCTCTGTAGACACCTCCCCTTTGCAGGAGGGAATAGGTGCTGGGCTCCACATACTTATAAACCTACTGGGTGATGATACAAGATAATAATTCTTTGTGAAACCAGGTCCATTACAGCACTTTCCCCATGTTCAGGCATAAATTTTCCCTAGACACTGTCTCAGCTCTTGCCGGTTCTTTGCTTCATTATGAATATACCCTTAGGTCAGCATCATTATCGTGGGTACAAGAGTAACAAGCTCAGTCTTTGTTGCTTTACACTTGAAAGGTCCTGAGACTGAAATATGTTTGAAAACAAGGAGAGAAACCCTGAGTTCTGTTCTACCTGTGTGTGACCTCCCCCATTATGGGGAACCCTTGTGTTTAGTGCAGACCTCTTCTAGCTTTTCTCCTACGTCCGTGTTTATAGCCGGCAATTGCCATGAACCTCTGCCATTTTAAACATGCCACCCTGTAAATGCCACCTCTTCCACAGGGGTTGCCGTGGTGCTCATTATGAACATGGTGGGAAACTGTTTTGTAGGGTGGAAGAGCTGAGAATAACCAAAGCCAGGTTGCTAGTTGATTGTCTTTTCAGTGACTGTCTTTCAGTTGGGTATTATACTGGGTAGTCTCTAGTGGGCAGGACTACCCTCCAGTTTGTTATTCATGTTCAGATATATTTAGTTCTGAATAGAAATCCCTAATCTAATAGAAACTTTTTTCCCCACATATAAGTATGGGTTTATCCTTCTGTGTGGGACATTCCTTGTTAACTTTAGGGAGCTGTGTGAAAATAAAGGCTTCGTTTCAGCTCATGAAAAAAGTATTCTAAATATTCCAGTAAGAATAGTATAATGGGTACATGTGGGTCAAAATATAGATATCTAGCAATTGTTTCTTGTACTTTGCAGTTACATGTTCCTTCTTCTGTCTAATTACAGGGATGCAAGATGCTTCAAAGAAGCTCACAGAGTCTCTTCACGAAGTATATGAACCAGATTGGTACGGACGAGAAGATGTGAAAATGATTGGAGAGGTAAGATGTGTGGGAAGAAATGTATTTTGGCTGCAAGTCGGTTAATATAAGCTGTGTAGGAGAACTGTACATCCGAAATCACCCTTAATTCTTCCTTGCATGTTAAATCCTGCTTTCTGACCATAATTACTGGTCTTGTGAAATGCACCTCCTGCTGACCAGATGCCGCATTTGCAATGTCTACTTTATGAACTAGCTGACATAAGCTGCCACTGAGGTCAGCACCAGTGTAGGCAGAATTGATAGTAATAGCAGCTGATTGACAAGGTTGTACAAGGTACCTCACATCCAGTTTTACAGTCAGGATTCTCAATTGAACTGAATGTTAAAAATTATCAAGTCTGCTTTATCCTCGTGTGCTGTATAGCAACTGTTGAGTCAGTGGCACTAAACAGGCTGTCTGACAGGACACTATTTGACAAGAATTTGGAATTTAAGGGCAAATAAGGCTGCAGGGCACGATTCATTTTAGCCTTTTTTGCTTCTTTCAGTGATTACAGAAAAACTGTCTTTTCTAAAGGACACTGCAGGAATTTGACTTGAAGTGCTCTGAATTGCCTGCTTAAACAGCCTTAATTCTGGGGGAAATCTGTCAGCAGATGTGCTGGTGGTGACAAGAAAGTGCAAACTGTTATCAGTGCAGCTTTCAACCACCTGGCATTCGGTTTGCAAGGCCTCCTGCATAATATAATTAACAAGAGAGTGGAAGACAGAGCAGTCTTCCCAAATCTGCATAATGATTACTTTTCTTCTGTCTGACTGCCTTCCTCTACTCTTCCCTGCTGCTGAAGGCATGTCATGGTTTTGATTTTAAAAGCACCCAACCTCCAAATTGTATAAGTTCAAATACCACACCATTTATATTGTTTTAGGTAAAACAGCTGGAAGATCTCTTGTTGCATCTTGCTGTAGCACCTCATCTTGTATTTGTAGACCATTAGGTTTTACACTCATAAATTTGTAATTCTCTGTGAAAGGACCAGAATTTGGCTTTTAATCACTGGGACAAATATATAGGGACAAATACAGGGACAAATGTGAGATGTGGGCAATATGACAAAATCTCTGATTATGATTTTTCCCCCTGTATAATTGCAAATGTAGATTTATGCATCACTCATCCTAGAGTGAAAAAGAGTGATCCATTTGTGCAGTCTGGGATGTAAATGATCATTCCAAAAGGGACCCATATAGATGACCTTATTCTGTACGGTAGCAAAGATGATTGCTTGAAGCAATGTTATTTGAGTCCATTAGCCTTCAGAAAATCTCCATGGTATTAATTTGTCCAAAATATGTATCAGCAAGATACAAAGGCAAATGCACAAGAGTGGCAGTTGCTTGCTATGATCTAATGCTGTGTTGCTCTGTAGACCACTGTGATTAAATACTGTGTTAATATGAGGTATTTCTTTTAAGCATGATTAATAGCTTGTAATAATTCATTAGGGACTCTGTTAGGGTAGAATATGAATGAACTGAATGCTAGCATTACACAGCATTTATAATATGCCCTATAGTAGCTCATGATTAAACAAATACTAGGGAATAGCTTTCTGGACTTCTAAGGATAACAGCACTGCATAGCAGTGCTCCCCATCTTTAGCTTCCCTTCCACCAAAGGATGTTGGCATGTTTCATATCTGGCATCCCAGCTCTCTAGCAGTGTGAGGCTGAGTTCTTGTCTGTGTATTGGCCATTTCATCACATGTCCCTTAATGGCACAAAATGCGTGGGATAGAAAGACGGTTCTTAGGGTAGGTCTGTACAGCTTTTATTTTAAAATTGACCTAGTAAAGCTAAGCTTATAAATCCTTGCCACTGCTGGGAAACCTGCTTTGTTTTTTACTTTATTCTGTTTACTCTTCTACTTTTAGTTGTGCTTCTTTTCTCTGTGAGGAAGGTTTGTCATCAGTGAAGACACTTAGGCGTAAGAACTAGGGCAGCTTCAGGTTCTGTGTTGTTGACTGTCAGGGACCTGAATCCATGAGGAAGAACATGAATCCATGATGTCCGTATTTTCTTATAGCAGTTACTCATTGAAAGAATGAGAACACAAAGTAATTATTAAGCTTCATCTGATTTTGTTGTGAATTAAAACTTGAAATGTCAAGGTATTTCTTTTCATTTACCTTATAATTGCACTATGATTTAATGCCATAAAGTACATTGTAAAACCATAGAAAGGGTAAAATTTATCAATTACATTTGCATTTCTCCTAGTTTGGGAGTGCAGTGAAACTTCTAAGCACATTTTTCTCTTTACCTTTACAGAAATGTGATGAACTTTGGGAAGACTTCCATCAAAAACTGGTGGATGGGTCATTGTTGACCTTGGATACATATCTAGGACAATTTCCTGATATCAAAGTACAGTAACAATTTCCTATAAAGGACAGTTTGTAAAATTATTGTTGAGTCATAAAATAAATAGCAAATGAGATTATAAGCAAAGAGAAATAAAAAGGGGCAGGGGGTGGGAGGGAGTTTAAGTCATTCCTTCAGCAGCGTAAAAGATGTTCTGTAAGTAAATCCCTAACATTAGGCTGCACTGATTTTCCAAGCAACAAAGATACTTTTCATTCAGTAGTACTTGGAAATAAATCAGCTTTTATAGACAAAACTTAGATGTTTCTTCCTGCTCCAGTTTATTTGGTATGAGAGAGTTCTCACCACCTTCAACAGGGACATGTTAAGCTCTTCAGCTGTTAAAATGCCAGACAAATTGCATGAAAAGCAGGACTTTTGTATTGGCTAGATGCACCTGTGGGTATCTAAATATCTTTCTCTTAAGTAAGCCATGATTCCTATCTTTTAATTTTTTATGAAAAGATTTTGTAATACACATCAGGAGAGGCTGTTGTGTAGATTCTGGCCTCTCCCCTATGCCTGTCTGGTGTACATACAGTCCAGGGAGATGGTTACTAAATGAAATGTGTGGTTATCATTAAAGGTGAGAGGTAGATACCTTTGTATTTGAATGTGACGGTATGGTTATAGCTGGAAGTTCTTTGGGGTTATTTATAATAGAGTAGGTATCACACAGTCAATCCCTTTGTCACTTACAGCAGGGACCAAACTGAAAAGTAATACAAAAATCCCATCATTACTTCGGTCTCAAACTTGCTGGTGAACCAAACTGCCCCTATACCCTGTCAGCATGTGGAATTTGCATATAATACATAGCTTTGTAAAGTTGGTATTTATCAAAAGACTTTTGTTAGTTTTAAAAGAATTATAGCAGGTAAATATTCAGAGCAGCCCTGCAGAGAAGGACTTGGGGGTGTTGGTTGATGGGAAAATGAACATGAGCCAGCTTCAGTGTGCACTTGCAGCCCAGAAAGCCAACTGTATCCTGAGCTGCGTCAAAAGGAGTGTGACCAGCAGGTCGAAGGGGGTGATCCTGCCCCTCTGCTCTGCTCTCATGAGACCTCACCTGGATTACTGTGTGCAGTTCTGGTGTCCTCAGCATAAAAAGGACATGGAACTGCTGGAACAAGTCCAGAGGAGGGCTACGAGGATGATCAGGGGACTGGAGCACCTCCCGTATGAAGACAGGCTGAGGAAGTTGGGGCTTTTCAGCTTGGAGAAGAGAAGGCTGCGTGGGGACCTCATAGCAGCCTTCCAGTATCTGAAGAGGGGCTATAGGAATGCTGGGGAGGGACTCTTCATTAGGGACTGTAGTGATAGGACAAGGGGTAATGAGTTAAAACTTAAACGGGGGAAGTTCTTTCCTGTAAGGGTGGTGAGGCCCTGGAATGGGTTGCCCAAGGAAGTTGTGAATGCTCCATCCCTGTTGGTGTTCAAGGCCAGGTTGGTCAAAGCCTTGGGTGACATGGTTTAGTGTGAGGTGTCCCTGCCCATGGCAGGGGGGATTGGAACTTCATGATCTTAAGGTCCTTTCAACCCTAACTATTCTATGATTCTATGAAATTAGAATTCCTATTATATGTTGAACTCCAGTTGTCTTAGTTGTGTGTCAGAGAATATACTGAGAAGTATATTCTAAGCATTTTTCCAACTCTAGAAAAGAATACATTCTTTATTAAATTTGCACACTGTATAAGGGAAGAAGATACTGCTACCATGAGTTTAACAGGTCCACTTATTCTAAAGAATGATACAAGTTTTGCATAACATTGATATCTCACTTCTAAGGCCTGCAAGCCCTACACCCACAAAACCCCCTTACAAGCCATCTGTAAATGGATTCCTTATTTAAAATAAAGTGATTAGTATGTCTCTTTCACCATTCCCATGTTCCTGAATGATATTGTAGTTCAGATAATAACAGCAGATAAGGGAGGCTAAAAATATATATAAAAAACTTAAATGACAACATGAATAAAACAGCTTTTAAAGCAGTGCTGTTTATGTTGACTTTCATTTCTCCCCCTGTACAGACTCGCATTGCAAAACGAAGCAGAAAGCTAGTGGACTATGACAGTGCAAGGCATCATCTGGAAGCCCTGCAGAGCTCAAAACGAAAAGATGAAGGCAGAATTACCAAGGTACCGCGATTGGACGCATGCTGGCAGAAGAACTGGGGAGCTTGGAGAAGCATTTGTTTCTGTGCAGACACAGAGCACAAAGTTTCTCTTCTTTTTCCCCTCTCACAAAGGGAAATAATGATATCCTTAATCATGAATGTGTATTGGGTATTTTGGTACACTTGGAGGCCACACACAGACTCTTTAAGAAATGAATCCTATTTGAGCCCTAACTTTCTCTCTTGATGAGAGCAAGTCCTGTGTTGGCCTTCATGTGTGGGACTCAGTTACATTCTTTATTATTAACATTGTAAAAGACCCACAAAATAAATGCACAAACCCAATTTTGGCAGGTTGTGCTGTGTCATAGTGATTGCAGAAGTCACCCTGTTTCATTTTGGTTTAGGCAGAAGAAGAATTTCAGAAAGCACAGAAAGTGTTTGAAGAGTTTAACACTGATTTACAAGAAGAGCTGCCATCTCTGTGGTCACGGTAAGCCTAGGCAAATAGTGTCTAGAAGGCCTAAAGGGGGGAGTAAGAAAAAGAAACCAGGGGATTTTAATGAGCATTGTCTTTTTTAATAAAGGGGGAAATGCCTGCAAATGATCCAAAATTATAGTTATTACAAGTGTATGCTTATTTCTTTCAGTGTATCTTGGCACTTAAGATTCCTTATGATATCTTCATTCTGAGATAAGGTTTCCATTTTATGATTAAAGAACTGTGTGAGAGCACAGAGTGACAGGTTGTGACTGTGGCCTACTGCTTCCATAACCTTTCTCAGACACCTTGGTGGTGGTCAGTTATTAATAAAAAGGATTAAATGCTTCTGCTGTCAAAAGTAACTTCACAGAGCAGCCATGTGCTTTTCTAGATTTGCAATGGGTCTACTTATAAGTCATTCTTCTGTAAAAGATCTTGAAACAAAGAACCTTAAAAACGTATAAAGATTTTATGACAATTGTTTCCAAGTTCCTGTAAGGTACTACTGAGGCAGTAGAAGAAGGGGAAAACAACATTATAACTACATCAGAATACACTTTTCATAGCTTTGCACTGACTGTGTGATGTGAAAGCATTTGATGGCATAGGTAATTCAAGATGTTGAGGCATGAATTGTGTTTATACAATGCAGACAAAATGAATGGGAGAACAAAAGCAGTAGAAAAACAAGCAGCTCATTGGTGTTCTATGGTCTTTAACAAATGCTGAAGTGGAAATGTGTTGTGAGTCACTGAAGTATCCTTTGTCTTCTCTGCCTTCTGCATTGATTCCTGTTAAGTTTCAGATCAATAGAGGGGTTTCCTGCTGCATTTCTTCCTATTTCAGTTGAAAAGATTCTTATAACTTCAATACGTTTATTCTGTGGGCTTACTAAAAGAGTAAGAGTAAGGGCCCTTTTATTTCAGTATGTGTATTACCCACTAGCTAGTCTCAGAGAAAGGTAGAATTTAATTTGAGCAATAGGCATAATTTAGAAAGCAATTGCTTTCAGAGTCCTTTATTTTTTAGTTATTACAATTCTTCAGAGAGAAAATAATCCATTGAGTTGACACTTTGCAGGCTTATTCTTATGGCAAAGATGATTTTTGTTGAAAAATTGTTGAGAAATTACTCATGAAAGTTTTAAATAGGCAAAAGAATAATTTAAAACCTAAAAAAAGCACTTTCTACTTTTGAAATGTACAAGCAGTGTGTGATCGCTCACCCCAAGCAAGCAGATTTTTGATTGCATGTGCAAAAATGTCTATATTAGGATTTTTTTTTTTCTCTTGCATACATATTCATGTATTTTAGGGCTGATTTCTTTAAGGAAGGCTGAGCATGGGACACCCACCCGTAGGCTGTACTGAGCTGTGTACCTTAAAGCTGCCTCTAGAATCACATGAATCACCTAGATGCTACAGTAGGATTTTAGGGAGCAGGTGCTTGCAGTGCTGGACTGGTACCTCTCTCCTTTTATCAATGTTTGCCTACTGCCTAGTGGGAGATAGACTATTCAGAGCACCTTCCCTTCCATGTGCTTGAGCCACACTTACTCCAATCCAGTCTTCCCCTTGCCTGAAGCTCCCCACTATGGAATCGTCTCAACCTCCTCACTCTCTGCGGTGTGAAATATGGTGATTCTTAACACAAACAGAAATAACTGTGAATGAACTAGCCTGAAATTTTAACATTTGATACGATTTGCTTTGTTGAGAGTAATAGTCAAGAATGCTGCTTGTAGTCTGGGGAAAAAATAATTTGCCTTTGTGGCCCTCCCACCCCTGTCTTTTATTCTCTTTTTCCTTTCTTTATGCCATCCTCCATAGACGAGTTGGCTTCTATGTGAACACCTTCAAAAATGTATCCAGCCTCGAAGCCAAGTTTCACAAGGAAATAGCTGTAGTGAGTAAAAATGAATATCTCATGTATAATGGATTATGTGATATGCATAACAGCAAGCAAATGCTGCGAGTAATGAAGCAGTAAAAATCTAGCAGGGGGCACACATGACAATTTGCCCTAGATCCAGATTTGTACTGTAACCTTGGTATTTGCTTCAACTTGCCATTTTTGTACTGTCTTTGAGGAAAGGGAAGCTTGTACAATTTTGGGTTATAATGCACTATGAGTTATAGCACTAAATTCACTTTATATTCTGATAATTTCTCCATTCCTTTTAGCATGCTGTTGCCTTCAGTATTTTTTCGATGTCCAATTGCTAAGCATTTCATTGCTTTAATCAATACAAAAAAGCTCCCATGTCAGTCATTCCCTTTAAAACCTCTACATACATTGTCAGCAATGCCACATTATATGTGACTCCTAGGCGAATTGAGCACTTTCAGAGAGGATCTTTTGAATGTGCTTTGCTAAGTGGTAGTGTATTATCTACAGTAACCTGTTAATAGGAACCAGAATTGTTTGGAAAAGTTGCTTGACTGAAGTCCCATGTAACTTGGGATCAAGTTTTTGAGGGGAACACATGAATCTTCTTGGCTACACATGTTGCTTTAACCTTCAGGAGACCTCCTTCACCAGAGATCAGGCAACAGTCAGTCACTTATAAACTTGCTCTCCAAAAACCAACTTACATTTTTGAAGAACTGCTCTTATCTTTGATTCTATGAATTTTGGTAGGTTTCCACTTAGGCTTTTGATATACGTGGCATAGAGTATTTTTGGAAGTACCTATATACCATTTTAAAGTAATCAGATTGTATATTATCAGGTTATCAGTTATCTGACCAGATTTATCACCTGTGTTTTTAATCATGACTGTAGTGCTTCAGACAAACTCAAGGAAGTGTTTTGTTTTCTCAGCTGTGTCACAAACTCTATGAAGTGATGACGAAGCTGGGAGATCAGCACGCAGACAAGGCCTTCACCATTCAAGGGGCACCAAGGTGAATTTACTGCTTTTTTAAAATGTATCCCATTGCAGTAGGCTTTGTGGGTTTCAGCATATGTAGTAATCACCTACACCACGTGTAGCGATTGCAGTACAATACGGTCAGTGGGTCTGTCACTTCAGGATGGCAGATGAAGGTACCTTGCATGAAGTTGCTCTCAACATGAGTAAAGGTGAAAAACTCCCTTCATTACCCATTTATTTTTCCTTTCAGAAAAAATAATAAAGGCCAGATTCTCTGCTGTTGCAAGTTAGCCTAGCTCACAGTAGACTATTATACCAATTCGAAGCAGCTAACTCTATAGCTCATTTTTTCTTAGGTGCTTAGCTTACAGCCACATTGCTAACTCTCATAGTTTGTTTTTTTTTTTAATGCCTTAAAGTGGTTAGATCTGTTTTTAGCTCCTAAAGGCATATGATTAGGTGAGAAACCCAACCTTTGTAAGTCATCTTTTATCCCTATTGCTCATGGGGAAAAGTCAAGAAATGTGAGCTGAGAGTGCACCTGAAAAGCTGAAGTAAGATGAATGTCACAAAATGTCATATTCTCAATGACTTTCAAGAGAAATTTTGTCTTAAAATAAAAATAAAAGAAAAAAAATCAGCTCGTGCTTTCTTAAGGTCAGAGAACATCAGTCCAGTACTTCTGATATTTTTGCTTGCCATAAATATAGCCTTTCTGCCATAATTTGATCTCTCAGTACTGTAATAGTGATAGGGAGAAGATGTTGAAATGATAAATGATAAAGCATAGTGAATGGAGTGAATACATAAATCCTGAATTTCCAGCCAATCCCAGCTCTTCAGGAGCAATGAGAACAATGCTAATTTGCCCTCAAGATGGACTCAGATTAGCAACAATTAAGACTGACCAAACAACATAGCATCTGCCTCAAACATACAGCTGATAGTCTGCATTTGTTTTGATTTCACTTGGGAAGAACAAAGAATGAAATGTTGAACCTTCTGATCTAATGCAAAATTCAGAGCTACTTTGTTAAGTATGTGTCCAAACTTTCTGTTTGGATTAGCTCAGTGTTAATCCATACTTCTTAAGATATATACATACACACTGCCTCCGGAGTTGCTAGTTTATGAATCATCACTTCCAGCCCAGGATGGACTTACAAGCTGGACTAGGTTTCCATAAAGGATTTGTAAAATACTTTTATGGGATGAAAAATAATGGAGTGCTGGAAAGTTTCAAGCACATTTTGTAATAAACAGGTATTTTTTCCACCTCTGTCTCCTAGGCTATGTCCATCATGCACATGCTTGTTCCCACTGAATTACTTGCTCCATCAATGAGGGAAAACATAATTATTTCTGCAAATGAGTAAACATAGGTTAATGTGGTGTGATCTTCTGAACTTTAAAAATTCTTTTAAAAATACACTATTTTTTTATTTACCATGATACACCCTTTTGCTGTACTGTTCACAGAGCCTTGTGTGAAAATCTGGATAGATTTTGACTTCCGTTATTAGTTGTGATGCTCTAAAATAGGAGTGGGTCTTTGTGAGATAAAACAGCTCTCCTTTTTAGATGCATGAGGAGTAGATTCTAGACAAGTGCAACATTTAATCTTTAAAGAACTGTATTAAAAGAAACAACTTAAAAACTTATATGCTACTGAATGCCCTGAAGGCAAATACTGTACCTGGGAAAGAAATTTCTTAATAACTGCTTATTTTTTCTTTTTTCACTGTTTCCACAGAAAGAGGTGGTGAGTGTGAGCTAAATCTGTTCTTTCCAAAGAATTAATTTTTCTTGTGTTAGCATTAGGAACATGTTTATGTTGTGGTCTCTTCAATCAGGTAGTGCTTCTGTTCTCTGTGAAGATGCATAGGAGTTGCTCTTCTCTTACTGAGTACTGTGGTCATTGAGTGCTGTAGTTTATATCCTCCCTGAGTTGTAAGCTTTCAGCAGCTCTAGGTAGCTGAGTATGTCTCAGTGTTTGCACTAGGTCCTTTCATGTGAAGGGCAGATCCTTTCTCAGAACTTCATCAGATCTTTTCTTACTACCACCAGAGCTCTATTGAAATCACTTGGCTAGTGCTTGTTTATAGTTGTGGTGAGTTGCCCCTCAAAATAGTGATATCCTTATAATAATATTGGTTGTGTTTTATTTTATTGAAACCTTTGCAAAGTTGCCGGGCTTTTAAAATTATTTGCATTACTTGTTGGTATGGTTTCCCCTGGGGATTTTATCTTTAAAACCTTTTATTCTGAGAAGTGTATGAAGTAATAATTCCAATAATAATTTTTGACATTAATTCCATCTCTCATTTTATGACAGTTATAAACTTATACATGAAACATTATTTCAAGTACAGAATCTGAAAAAGTGCAGGTACTCTGTTTCCCTCAAGTTATAATGATCAGGTAAACAGATCCAAAAATCAAGATCACTCAAAAATAAAACTTCCTTTGACATTGTCGATCACTGAATTTTAGTTGAATTTAATTGCAGCTTTAGTTTTAGTCATTATATAATGGCTCAGTTCATCTCATGTTTATACTGCCTTTTGAGGTCACTAGCATTACATCAGGGATGCGGTTCAACTATTGCATCAAATTGTCAAGGTACAAGTCAGCATGATATGTATGTATTCAACATGTTTTCTTCTGTCTAGTGACTCGGGTCCACTCCGCATTGCAAAAACACCATCACCACCAGAGGAGGTCTCTCCTCTGCCAAGCCCTACTGCTAGTCCTAACCATATGCTGGCACCAGCATCTCCAGTACCAGCCCGACCGAAGTCACCCACACAGGTAAGCAGAAACCTAGTAGGAGAAACTGACCCGTTGTGCAGTAAAAGATAGCTGAGATGATGTATACAATGGATTTTTCTATCTAGACTGTAACTGAGAGATAACTAGGAGGCCACTGGCTCTGTTGTACTCTGTTCTGTTAATTGGTTGTTCATCCCTATATCACAGGCATGGGTGGAAAGTGTTTTTATATAAGGAGGAATGAAGAAACTTTAAGGTGCCCAGTGAACTGCTGGGACTTGTGGTGGCAAAGCAAAACACTTCTTAAAAAGTTGCATAGTCTAAGGACCCATATCCCAGCAGTGAGAGTTTGAAAAACCTATTTCTAAAACTCCCTGTGAATTTCAATTATGCATTTATGTATTTATATTATGTATACATTAGGTATTTCTTTATATACATATATTTATGTACATTATGTATTTCTATGTATACATAATACATGTAATGTATAATGTAAACATTATACATTATGTTTTTCTGCTCTTCATTTATCTTCAAATTTCGCCTGAGTATCACAGGTCTGGTCAACCTCTGCAGCAGAAAATAGAGCTAGCTTAGATAATGCTGTGATAGTGAAAGGCTGGTTGATTGTTATTAAGACTGGATTGAGAAGTTTTACACTGTTGGAGTCACTGGAGTAATTTCTGTTCTCACCAGAAGTGGTGAGGTAAGAATCAGTTTCATGCATCAGATCTGTAGCATACGAGTTGTATGTGATAGTTTGTGAACATATCAAAGGCTTGTGTTGATGTCACTAATATTTTCAGAATTGGGATAGCTTCTGTGCTGATTATTCTTTCTATGATGGGGAAGTTTAGTTTTGCATTTAGTTACATGTGAGCACACTTGTTTTCTGTGGTCTCCCAAAATGTGATACCTCACTGCCTGAATATTCATCTGCTGGGACTTTGTTTAGTCTCACTGGTGCCAATGGTGTTATGTCACAATACCACCCAAGAATTTTTTGTGACTTTTTTTCTTGGTATTTTGACAAATCTTAAAATTATCCAACTGTATTTGTTGTTATTCCAAGCAAATAGTTTGTCATAGTTACGTGAATCCCTGGAAAGCAGGAGCAATTAGTAATCTAAGCACCTTTGAGGTGCTGTGGTTCCCAGAGATGATATGGCCTTAGCATTAAGTAGGCTTTAAAGGCAGAAACAGGTGGGCAGGGACAAAATCCCAAGGCTAAAGAGGTACAAGCATAAGAGGCCGAAAAGCTACAGAGTCCTGGTTCTTTGTAGTATTGCATTTCCAACTATGAGCTGCATGGGAGAGGAAGTGTCTTGCACCAAGTGCCCTTCACAGAAGAAAAAAATCACCCAAGAAATGCTTTCTTATCTTCAACCTTGAGTTGCAGTAAGTTTGAAACATGGAGTTGTTTTGCTTTGTCCACAATGTTTGTTTCAAGGTACTTGGTGGTGAATATCCAAACAGTTCTTTTCAGCCTATGAAGCAGCAGAGATAAAAACTTAGCCCAAATTGTTTAGGCCAAGTTTACAGCTCTTTCTTTTATCCCTGAAGTAGTCTGTGATATTTTTGCTGTCTTCTTAGCTGAGGAAAGGTCCGCCAGTCCCACCGCTGCCTAAGCTCACACCCACAAAGGAGCTGAAACAGGAGAACATCATTAACTTCTTTGATGACAACTTTGTCCCAGAAATCAATGTGACAACCCCATCACAGGTAAGCTTCAGAGAATGTGGGGGTCACACCTTGCAATCGCCCTTAGTTCTCCAAGATAACGGCCTTGGCTTTGTTTTTTTTTTTTTTCTAATCCTAAGCATCTCAAGCGGCATTTTAGTTATCCTCATTATTTCCCTTCCTTCCATCAAGACCATTAAAGGTATTCCTTTTTTCTTTTGGGTGACTGACAAAAAAGAAAGGTACTTGGCTGTTTTAACCAACTTTTTGCAGGTATAAAGGGCTGTACCAGGTTGGTAATTTATTCCTTTGGTTTTGACTCGCAGAAACATTAGTTACGCAGCAGAGAAGTGATGGAGATTACTTTTAGGTCATTATTACAAGCTCTTGAGTGTTGCATTCCAACTAGAAGGAAGTGCGGCAGGAGGGCCAGGAGACCTCCTTGGATGGGTAAGGAGCTGCTGAGGAAACTTAGAGGGGGAAAAAGAGGCTTATAAAAGGTGGAAGCAAGGACAGGCAGCCTGGGAAGAATACAGAGATGTTGTCCGGGAAGCTAGGGACCAAGTTGGGAAAGCTAAGGCCCAATTAGAATTAAACTTGGCTAGGGATGTGAAAGATAACAGGAAGGGATTCTGTAATTACATTGCAAATAAAAGACTAGGGACAACGTGGGCCCTCTCCGGAAGCTATCAGGAGAACTGGCTACCCTAGATTTGGAGAAGGCAAATGACTTCTTAATGACTTCTTTGCCTCAGTCTTCACTGGCAAATGCTCTGACCACACCACCTAAGTCTTGGAAGATAGAAACAGGGACTGGGAGAATGAAGACCTTAGGCCCACTGTAGGAGAGGATCTGGTTCATGACCATCTGAAGAACCTGAACGTACACAAGTCCATGGGACCCAATGAAATCCATACACGGGTCCTGAAGGAGCTGGCGAATGAAGTTGCTAAGCTACTGGCCATCATATTTGAAAAATCATGGCAGTCAGGTGAAGTTCCCAACTACTGGAAAAAGGGAAGTAAACCCCCCATTTTCAAGAAGGGGAAAATGGAAGACCCAGGGAATTACAGACCAGTCAGTCTCACCTCTGTGCCTGGTAAAATCTTGGAGCGCCTTCTCCTGGAAGGCATGCTAAGCCACATGAATAACAACAAGGTGCTTGGTGACAGCCAGCATGGCTTCACTAGGGGGAAATCCTGGCTGACCAATTTGGTGGCCTTCTGTGATGGGGCTGCAGAACTGATGGACAAGGGTAAAGCAGTTGACGTCATCTACCTGGAGTTGTGCAGAGCGTTCAGCACTGTCCCACATGACTTCCTTCTCTCTAAATTGGAGAGACATCAATTTGATAGGTGGACCACTCAGTGGATAAAGAACTGGCTGGATGGCCACACACCAAGAGTTGTGTTCAACAGCTTAATGTCCATCTGGAGACCAGTAACGAGTGGTGTCCCTCACTGATCAGTGTTGGGACTGGTCTTGTTCAACATCTTTGTCAGTGACATGGACAGTGGGATTGAGTGCGCCCTCAGCAAGTTTGCTGATGACATCGAGCTGTGTGGTTCGGTTGATATGCTGGAGGGAAGGGATGCCATCCAGAGGGACCTCGACACACTTGTGAGGTGGGCAGATGCCAACCTTATGCAGTTTAATCATATCAAGCACAAGGTCCTACACCTGGGTTGGGGCAATCCCAGGCACAGCTACAGATCGGGCAGAGAAAAGATTCAGAGCAGCCCTGCAGAAAAGGACTTGGGGGTGCTGGTCGATGAGAAAGTGAACATGGGCCAGCTTCAGTGTGCACTTGCAGCCCAGAAAGCCAACCGTATCCTGGGCTGCATCAAAAGGAGCATGACCAGCAGGTCGAAGGAGGTGATCCTGCCCCTCTGCTCTGCTCTCGTGAGACCTCACCTGGAGTATTGTGTGCAGTTCTGGTGTCCTCAACATAAAAAGGACATGGAACTGTTGGAACAAGTCCAGAGGAGGGCCACGAGGATGAGCAGGGGACTGGAGCACCTCCTGTATGAAGACAGGCTGAGGAAGTAGGGGCTGTTCAGGCTGGAGAAGAGAAGGCTGCGTGGAGACCTCATAGCAGCCTTCCAGTACCTGAAGGGGGCCTATAGGGATGCTGGGGAGGGACTCTTCATTAGGGACTGTACTGATAGGACAAGGGGTAGTGGATTAAAACTTAAACAGGGGAAGTTTAGATTGGATATAAGGAAGAAGTTCTTTACTGTAAAGGTGGTGAGGCACTGGAATGGGTTGCCCAAGGAAGCTGTGAATGATTCATCCCTGTTGGTGTTCAAGGGCAGGTTGGTCAGAGCCTTGGGTGACATGGTTTAGTGTGAGGTGTCCCTGCCCATGGCAGGGGGGTTGGAACTGGATGATCTTAAGGTCCTTTCAACCCTAACTATTCTATGATTCTATTATGAAATGATTAATTTTTTTTCATTGCATGTAAGAAACAGAAAAGCAAGAGTTGTGTAAAATATGTCTGTATAATTTGTAGTCAGTTGTTCAGCTTTTATGCAGTTGTGGTAACTGCTGATTTTTCAATAATGAACCCTTTCTATTATGGTAATTACAACTCTGATATCAGCCTGTGTCTAATGGACTGGGGAGAAATATGCAGATCTGAAGCTCATGCAGAATGTTTATGAATTGTTGTTTTCATGTGAATTGTTGTTTTTGTACTACTTCAGTTGACAACAGAGAAGAATATAGGCACAGCAATGAAAAACAATTATTCTAGAGAATTTGAACATGTGATGTTCTGTTTTCTTGTGGAGGGGAGAAAAAGGCATTGCCATCCATAGGGATCTATTTGGAAGAGAAAAGAGTTATTTATAGTTAAGTCCCCATGCAATTAAAGAATTAATGGCAGCTCCCAGTACGCCGCCACTGCTGGGCCCTCCTGCTGAAGGGAGATTGCAGGTCTGTTGCATCATTGTACCCTGACTTCATGGGAGTTACTACTCTGGTGGTGTTAGCCTTGGCATCGGTGGTAAGAGTTGGTGTTCACATGCTGCATTAAATGGTGTACCCGCCCAACCTTCACGTGTCATGCCAGCCAGTAAAGCAGAAATGGATCTGGTTTGCTTTTCCATTAAGAGCTGATTCTAGAACGGAGCTTTAAGTGAGTGTAAGTCACATTTCCAGAATCTTTACAACCTTTCTCTGAGAGAATGGTATAAAATTGGAATGGCGTAATAAAGGTGGGCCACGCTCCTCGGAACTGAAATCTTTCCCTTGTCTCTCAAGGAAAAATTGATCTTCCTTCAGTGTGTGATTTATATCCCTCTCTCCTCTGTAGTCAATGACCTGGGAATGACCTAAGCTATTCTGTGGCCACCTTCTCATGAATCATCTGCACTTTTCCTTCCACAAAACACACCCCCTTCACTAAAGCACCTTACTATGTTGAGATCTCTGAGTGTGTACAGGCATACACAGTGTGATGTATAGGTTTTATATCCTTCTGTGAAAGAACCAGCTATTGAAAATACATTGCATGAAATCCACAGGAAATGTGGACTTACTCCTCTTGGTGTTTATGGCATCTGCTTCAGTCCTCATAAATACCTTCATTTTTGAACTTCACTAAAAGACAATTAACTTTTCCATCTCTATTCATTTCTGATGATGTGCTAGCTAATGCTGTGTTGTTTCATGAAGCTGTATGACCATATGGGTACTAGTGCCTCAAGGGCATATGTGATGAAATCTAAATATATCGGATGAAAAGCATGACAGAATGAATGTCATGCTGGTTACTGGTGGGAAGGGCTAGTTTGGTTTTAACTTCTTAAACTGTGAGACCGTAACACTGGCTTCAGTGTGTCAGACCAGTTATCTGTCATCACCAGTGGCCAAAAGCAGAGGCCAAGGGAAGAACGTAAAACAAGGCAAGCAAATTTAATACTCTTTGCACCCCTTTCTCCTACAGTATCCCAGCCTTCAGCCATTTGCAGCTCAGGGGCTTCATCCACATGATTTCTACCTATTTAGTAATCTGTAATAGATGACTTTGCCCCAGATTTACATGTGCTGAAAGACTGAGCAGATTTTTCACATTCACGCTACCCAGTGGCAAGGAGATCCCCAGCTGAGCTCTGTGCCACACGAAGGACCACCACCTCTTCTTTATTCCATAACTGCCACCACCAACTTCACTGCTATCTGCCTTGAAGGACTCATGGAGCAGCCAAACCACTGTGCCTTTTGCACTGGTGTAGACCCCACCCCTAGCACTCCTCTTCCAGACTGAAGAGTTCCAGGTCACTTTGTCACTCCTAGCATGGCAGCTGAGGCACTATTTGACCACGTTTTCAGGTAACACAAAGAGCTCAGATGTCCTGTGGCATTTGGAAGCCATCAATTACCTGTATTTGAATATCTCTTTACAAGTAATTTACACTCTTAAATGTTTGCTTATTTTACAATTACCATCATCATAACTATCTCCTAGTTTTGCTGTTCTTACGACTGCCCGGTTGTTGTAGACTTTCTCTGGTGTACACTTGGGTCACAGTCAGGAGCAGGACATTGGACTATGTGGTCTGCCCCTGTGCTACCATTCTTTGATACGATTATAAGTGAATATATGTGTACAGATAATTTCTCATGGTGCCATTTCCAATCTGAACACTTTCAAAATAGCATTCCAATGAATACTTTACTACCTGCATATTCTGAAAGACAAGCTTTGCCCACTACTTCATTACCACTGAGCAACTAACAGTAGGCAGTACTAGCCTTGTTACCAAACCCAAGATGCTTGCCTAGAACACTTGTCATTAGTGCAAATTAAATCTCAGCTAGAGTTTCCTACTGATTAAAATTTTCTGTTGAAGCATACTAATTATTTTTCTTGTTGCTTTACAGCAGGAAAGACCTGTAGCCCGTTGAACCAAGAAATGTATCTATAGTGACCTCAGAGGCCTTGGCTGATTCATTAATTGCAAACAAGAAAAAGGCTCTACCGTGTAATCCAGTTTTGTTAAGAGCAGATCGATGTAGTAAGATTTAGGTAGTGTTACGTAAGATGTTTCCTAAAGTTTAGAGCTAAGGGCAGCATTGAATGTGAATTGGTATTCATGTTCAGAATTGAAATCTAATTCCAATACTCAGTATTTTGATTTTGAAAGATGAGTTTTTCAAGAGTTATGTTTCTCTTCTGACAGAATGAAGTTCCAGAAGCTAAGAAAGAAGAATCTTTGCTAGATTTGGACTTCGACCCTTTCAAGCCAGAAGTTGTATCAACAGGAGTTACTCATTCACCCATGTCTCAGGTACCTCTTTGCCTTGAGGCTGGCGAAGTACACAGATGAAGCATGCTGTGCTTGATAGCAAAGATCTGCCTTGTGTTCTAAGGAGCAGGGCTGTCTGTAGTGAATGAAAACTTGATCTTTCTGAGCAGCTCTAGTCAGCCATTTATCTTTCCCCTTCTGTAACCGTGAACATGATGTACTGGGAGGTGAGGAAATTGTCAGGTGGTGAATGAAGATGTCTGCCAGTGAGTATGGTTTGATGGTACCTTGGCCTTGACTTCAGCACGCTGTTATTTTCCATCTTTAGAATAACTCTCAGTGCCAGCATTATAATTCTCCAGTGCCTGTTTTTTCTGACAATTTTTCTGACCTGGCTTTGACTTTTCATGTTTGGAAAGATGCCTCAGGGGACCTTGGTCTCATGGGCTCAGCATGCGATTGCTTTGCTATGATGGAGTTTCTGTACCAAGTAGTGGATATGAATGAGCTGAGTGGTTTTGCTTTTATAAATCTGGTTTAGACCTAACATCAAAGAAAATGAGCTCATGGCATAGGGTGTTTCCTTGCAGGGTGTTGTGTTGCAGAAAATCCGCATTCTATGACAGTATTTGCCAGGGCAGTTTCTTGCAGCAATATGAAAAAAGAAAAAAAAAGTATAAAAGGAAAAAAAAAGGCTGATGTGTCAAGTTGCTGATTTTCATTGACTTATCCTCAGGGAGCTGCTATTTTAAGACCCAGAACTCACCCTCACTCCCCACAGGGCTGATAGTACAGTAAGGGAGTTCTCCCGGCCAGCAGAGCTGTAGCCCTATGTTGTACATAGAGAAAGGAAAAATATTAACACATTGTTAGCAAAACCTCTTATTCCTGTTGCTGTCACTAACCTGGCTTGTACTTTGACACATGAGAGGACTTATCAGCTGTTCAGGAATGCAGCACTGGGAAAGGAGTGAGAAGATGAGATTTAAGGCTGAGATAGTCCTGGTTCTCTGCTGATCTCTTCCTCAGTTAATTAGTGTCTTACTTGGTGTGTGGTCCTAGTTATGCAGTGAGATTTGTAGTGATCTCTGATGGGTTATGCACTGTCAGAGAAAGTGTATTGTCAGTACTCTGAACATTAGCCGAAATTTCTCATTGTGGTTTGCTAAGAGAGCTGTTCAATTATAGCAGAGGCTTTGTGCGCCTTACTTGCTAAGTTTCTTGCTCCTTCGAAACAGGGAAGGAGAACAGGAAAGAAAACTCTAGCTCTGACTTTGCTAACTCTGCCCTTTCAGCTTGTCTCATATTGATGCTGATTAGAACAATGGGATCATGAAACCAAAGACATTTAACTTTTGTGACCCAGCATGTTTGTCTTGATATCAAATAAAGAGTTTGTTAGTTTAGCTAGAGTTGGTTTAGATTCAGCTGTACCATGAAATACAGAATGTAATTCTGTGTCAAAAAATACATTGTAAGTTTTTCATCTAAGTGCATAAGAAGCATTAACTGAGCACCTTCAGTTTCTCCTCTCCTTTCATCTTTCCTCCTGCAGTCTGGGTCTTGGACTCACTGGATGTAACAGGGTCATTGCTATGGCAGCCCAGTTGCAATCTTTGGAGAGCCCTGTGCTACCTTGCAGGGAGCTTAAGAGAGCCTTAAGAGGTATTCCTAGGTGTGTATAGTTTTTGCCTCAGTCATGGACATCTTCCCTTCAGCAAACTGCTGATGTAGTGACATAAAGACTTAGGTAGTCGTTTGTGCCACGATGCGTCAGGAGACCTGGCATGACTTCCCTATCAATCATTTAATTAATTACCTCCTCCACTGCTCTGCCAGGGTGATCAGACCACAGTAAGTTAGGCCTGGTCTGCCCTTCCTCATTTACTTTTGTGTTTTTATGGCTGCTTCAAAAATGTCCTTTCTAAAAGTGCCTGTCTCTGACCTGTGTGCTAGCCGCGGTCTGTCTCACCTTTCCCTTGGTTTGTTCCTTCCCTCTTGTACTCAAAGTCTTGTGAGCAATGAAAGGTAAAGGAAAAAATGAAAATAAAGCAATCTATCAACTTTTAAGGAAGTCAATAGGATATCCAGGGTTTGTACCAGCTAGCACTATAAGAACAGACCTATCACTTTTCCTTAAAGCTTGAATATTCAGCTAGTAATGTTACAGCAGAGTAAGCAGGTACACTTGTGAATCCATACATAGAGGAAGCAAATACCTGAACTTAAACCGAGTTAACATCAACAGCCATTTCTCAATCAGTTTAATTTGCTGCGAATCTGAGTATTGAGTTATTATTTTGTCTTTTGCAAAAGCAGAAGTTGTTCTGAGAGCCATTTTGCCCTTATAAGGAGGCAAGAAAAGAAGCTAGATGCAGCAATCCTTTCTCTCGGGCAGATGTTAGATGTCACATTTAACATGTGCAAATATTTCAGGAACAATTTTACATTTCACTTTATGAACATCTTTAGTTTTTGTTTTTCATGGGCTTTAACCTAGGTGCAAATATAATAGATATGTTTTGAAGCATCCCAGACAGCTTTTGGGACCGATCAGCAGAGCTTCTTCTCATGTGGTGGGCTATTAATATTTGGCATGAAGTCTGCTGCATTTCTTTCACCTGTCCGTTCAGCTCTTTGGCTAAGAGGTCACTAGCATTTATTACTTAACAGACTGGACAAGAAAATGAAAACACTGGTCATCTTTCTTGTTTTGTTTCCCAAAAAGCATGCCATTCCCCTTCCTGGTGTCAGTTATGAGAAAATCCACTTGTTCTCATTGGGTAGCTGGATCATTTTTCAACTGGCTAAAAAAACTGCCCTACGCAAGCTTTTTAAAGCTTGCACTTTGCAGAGACTCCTGTACCTGTTGAAAGCCAGTCACCAGCTCAGAATCCGGCTGTTACTTAAGCACCTGATGATGTGAGTTTGCTGGAAAGCAACAACTGTTTTGAAGTGGGAAATACCACAATCTATCGCATACTGCCCACCGTGTTGAACTAAGAAGTGTATTATGCAGTTATGTGCCCACACATATGCTTACACACACGGTAATATATAAAATTTATATGTATATATGTGTATAAATAAGTTTGCAAGGGCATGTAGACATAGGAGAAGGGGGAATGGCTTTAAACTGAAAGAGTGGAGATTGAGATGAGCTCTTAGGCAGAAGCTCTTCCCTGCGAGGGTGCTGAGGCGCTGGCACAGGGTGCCCAGAGAAGCTGAGGCTGCCCCATCCCTGACAGTGCTCGAGGCCCTGTAGAATGGGAATTGGAGCGACCTGCTCTAGTGGAAGGTGTCCCTACCCGTGGCAGGGGGTTCGAACTGGATGAACTTTAAGGTCCCATCCATATGAAACCATTCTGAGATTCTCTGATATAAATAAATTCTCTCTTGTTAGTTAATGCACACAGTTATGTAGTGTGTTAAACATACAGTATATGAAAATATTTTTCTCAAAGCCTTTTTTTCCCCCTCCTTTTTTCAGACATTGCCATGGGATTTATGGACGGTAAGCCTGACTTTCATCATTTTGAACTGGGATATTTCTGTGCCTCTGATTATGTAAAAACCTAAACTCAGATTTGCAGTGCTTTTACCAGAAAAGATCAAGAATATATATAAGATAAAGAATTTATAGACTGTGACAAACACTTTCAAGTTTATGGAGCCACAGGGGATCTTTTAAAGCCAACAACATTAAAAAATAATCTCTGTTGCTTGGCCTACAAAACCCCTAAATGATGTCAGAAATCTAGGCTAATAAGATTCACAATCAATATAGCGAAGTGTGTGCTGCTTTTATTCTCATGCTTAAATTACAGCTACTACAGGGTAGGAATGTATACTACTTACCTGGTTCGTGTAGTTCCTCAGGACTTTACCCCAGTGGACAACCATTTGCTCAAGGCTCAGGAATGAAAAGAGAATTTAACTTGTCTTTGTGGGCATGCAGTGAACTGGAGTTGTTCACAAATGCAGCTGCAACTCTAGGAAACTGCATTTTTCTCTTGGTGCCAAATCAGATGCAATCATCTGCAGGAAGAAAACAACTCATTTTTGTGAGCTTTCTTATGACTTTATGTCACGGAGATAGCAGGGTTGACTTGACATGTACCCTGGTACGTTCATTTTTGACCTTTTGCAGCTTCAGACAGCACAGAAATCTGTGGATACTTCTCATGCATTCACATTTGCAGCACTGGTTTGTGAGCACACAGCATGTGTGATGTGTATTAAATGCTCATCTTTTTCTACTGGGAAAGGTTAAATAGAGCCTGAATAACAAGTCATGCTTGTAGGCTAGCCAAAATTTCAGGGCTGCCAATATCTAGACCAGCTAAAATAACCCATAAATGTTTCAACTATATTGCTCTAAACTTATGTTAGATAGCTTTATCAGTGTCTTCCTTTCACACAGTTTTATTAATAAATATTAATTTAATATTATATATGTATTCTGTATTACAATTATTTTCCTCTTTGCTCTAGTCTAAATACAGTAAGTAGTGAGCTTCACAGCTGAATGTTTGAAATTAGGGATACTCAACCATTTACTGAGTTTCTTTTAATAGGTTGAATACAGAGCAGTTGTTGATCTTGCTTGCAGCATTTGTATCTGTTCAAAGTGGCAGTGTAGAGAGCAGTGTAAATGCCTCTGCATGGTACAGGGTGATGGAGAATTGAAGGAGCTTCATGTGCAGGGCCCTCTGCACTGCTTGCAGCGATGCCTTAGTGTAAATACAAGTAAACCCCACTGCCACTTGTGTTGTTTCCTTCCTTGATCACTGTCTCCCAGAGCAACTCCTCTTTTCATCTGAGGTATAATAGGGTTTTGGTGGTCAAAATGTCAGTGGCTCACAGAGGAAAGCAAGGAGTGATAAATATTCATTATGCATGTAGGTCTTTTATAATGCAATGCGGAAGCTGGAAGCATGGCTTAAATTCAGGGGCCTGGCATTAGTCTCCTGTGGAGCGGCAAGAGAGGACCCGCTGCTCTTCCCCCAAACCAGTTTGGGACCTGCTGCTGGTTAGAGAAGTGCTAATTAACGAACTGCTGCTGTAACAAAGTACATCGTGTTCTTTCTGTGTTTTATACGTGTGATTTTCTTCTCTACAGACAAGCAGCGAATTGGTGCAGCCGGTAAGCAAACCTCCCCTCAAAATTGCAACCGCTCTAGAGACATGCTTTAATCAGTGTGGTGTGACATATAGTTTTCTGGTTTTGTCTATCAGTGCTGCTCTTTTACATTGCAATCTATTGCCTCCAGATGTTTCAAACCACATAGCTTTTCCTAAAATGGCTTAATTTAGTCACTTGCATTCTTTAAATTAAAATTGCTTTAGTAAAATATGAATTTTGTGTTTTCTCATCAAGTCCACCTTTATCTTTTTCATCTTGTGTTTTTTCTTTGCTTTTCTGTCTGCTTAAAGCCTGATTCTTCAAAAAGTCTTTCCCTGTGTAACCTGGTCATGGAGGAAGCCCCAAACAGTGGGTCATCAGAAGATATTAACAGAACTCAAACTGATCTAGGTTCACTCAACTGGGGCCTAGATGTTAGCACACCCATTGTCAGCCAGGAAATTACTGCAGGCGGTTCTTTGCTTTTCCCTGGGGCAGAGCAAACCTCAAGCGAATCCACGGGTACTCTGCCTGCTAGTGTTTGGCCTGCTGTAGAGAAGCAGGAGGATGCTGCTCCAGGGTCAGCGTCTGTAAACGAAAACCAGAGGACTTCACTGGAGGACCAGTTGGATGCCAGAAATGTCCCATGGGAAGATGTGGTGACCAATCAGCCGTTAGAGAACATAACCAGTTTTGAGACACCCATCCTGGGAACTGATAGCTTGTTGGATGAACCCCTCCCATGTGATGTGCAAAAGGCAGAGGAAGAGCGGGAGGAAGACGAGTGGGCAGGTGTCAAGCCAAGTGAAAAGGTAGAGACCAGAGCTGTTAACTACGAGGAGGTAGAAGGTACAGAGGAACTGGGTACAGAGGAACTGGAAGAGCAAGGTTGCAAAACCAAGGGAAACAATGAGGGAGAACTTCATGAGGTTTTAGCAAAATCAGATCTAGAGTTAGAAGATAATGATGGGGATGCTGAGAGAGCTGGTGGTGCTAACCTAGAAAACCCCAGGGAAGAAGAGTTCAAATGGGTCAATGTCATTAAGGAGAAAGATGGAGAAATACCATTGTTAAGCACAGGGCTGGAAGATGGGGTCAAAATAGTAGTGGATAACTATAAAACTATAGAAAGCACTGGTGCTGAACCTGAGAGAGTCTTTGGTATCTGGGATCAGGACCACCAAAGGACATTTGCAGATGGTTTAGACCAAACTGGCAGTGGTACTGGAGAGAGTACATCCATGGAGTGTATAAAAATGAGGGTATATGTTGACCTAGAGGTAACTGACCGCACAGAAAAGGACCTTACAGATACTGGAAACATTCCGGGTGATGCAGAATTACTCAGTGCAGAAGAATCTGGTAAAGGAACTGAAGACAATAGCATCAGCCTCGTCACAAATGGTAGTGCTGCTGCTGAAGGTCAAGGTGCTGCTGAAAAAGAGTGGCTGTTTCTGCCTGAGGCAGCTGATGCTGCTAGCAAAAGCTGTGGTAATCCTTGCCTAGATAATGCAGAAGACCAAGTGACAGATAGGGCAGCAGCAGCAGCAGTAGCTGAAGAGCATCCTAGTAGCAGTGGTGTTCCTGAAGCCTTGGAAATGGACCCCTGGCTGGCGAACTGGGATCCAACAGTTACTCATGATTCCTGGGGTTTTTCTAATGTGTCAGATGTCCAAGCCAATGGACTGGATAATTGGCCTTTTTTCCCCAAGGAGCAAGACTCAGAAGAAGGTAACATGGAAAATGCTTGGTTAGGCATTAGTGATAAATGGTCTACACAAGACCTAGGAGGTACTGGTAGCAGCTGGGGAGAAGTAGGTGCAAGCACAACCAATAGAAGTCAGGAGACATCAGTAAAACAAGGCTTGCCTGGAGAGCAGGCAGGCATTAGCAATCCTGGACCAAGCAAGGAGATAGCTAGACCCTTGGCTCTGTTTCAAATGGGAAATTCCAGAAATGCTAGCACCGAGAGTTCAACTAGTCCTAAAGACAATGAGACCAACAACTCAGATTTATCTGAAGATGAAATTGCTAACCGGAGATATGGATTGTTGTACCAGGAAATTGAGGCTGATAAAGAAGAGGTACCTACCCCAGTGTGTAGCCTAGTCTAGACAAAGAGTTCCTTAGGTCATGCATAACCTTGTCATTTAAAAACAATCCATGTGTGTTTTTCCCACTGCCCCTCCTATGCCCGTGCTATTCTTTTTTTGGAAACTGCCATGCAACTGTTCATAGTGTGGTGCCCTTCAGCCATGCAGTGAAGCAGGCTGACAAAACTGCATTTCTAAACGGGGAATGAAGCTTTGAGCTGTGATGGCACATTGTGTCTCACAGGTTTTGCATCTTACCTGTAGAACTTTAAAAGCACCTAGTCCTTTTTCGTTTATTGTTTTATAGAATCGCTTAAGTTACTCTGCTTTTTGGTTTTGTTGTTCTCTTTAAGCCTGTGACGCCTCTTATCAACTAGCACTGTCGTCAGATTTCTTGCTGCCTTACCCCTCATTTTATTCTTTTTTCCTTTTTCTTTTTTAATGTCTGGCCTACATTTTTATTGTGCAAATAAAAATGTTTTGACTCCTGTTCTGCTTCAGTAAACAAATGATAATTTGTTCTGATCTTCACTTCTACATAGGCATCCAGCACAGCATTTAATGGATTTGCACAGGTAAGAAATAAACATGCTTTGAGACGTATTTTTCCTGTGCTGGTAGGAAGGGATTAGCACTGGCTGTATATATTCAGGAAATGTGTTCTACAGACAAGCTGCACAACAGGGTCATACTGACCCCAGTCCAAACCCTGTCCTCAGAAATTATTCCTAGATATTACTGGAATGATGCTAATACTCTTGGTACACTGGGCCTGGCTGAATTTAGTAGCAAAAATCTGACTACCTCAGTGGGACTGATTACGTACCTCCCTAAAGGACTGCTGTAGCTTTTTCTTATTGTGCTCTTTTGCGGCTTTTTCTCCCAGTTCCAAACACCTGTAAAGTGTGGGTTCCTCAGTTTCACGTACTTTCAGCAACTCTGTGTATATATGAGTTTTGTTTCTGCATCTTTATTTTTGTTGAAGATCTATTAGAATCTGAAAGTTAAACCTTAATTATTTGTTTGTCGCCATGCTGATGGTAAGGCTCAGGCATAAGAGAGATACAGTACATGAAGATACTATGTTTATGCTTCCATATTCCTTATTCCAGGGTTGTGCCAAGATCCCAAATTTCAGGTGGATAACCTGAGGCCTCATTAATTTCAAGCACCCTCTTAGAGACTGGCTCATCCACAGCACACCCTGCACTCCAGTTTTAAAAGCACCCTAAGAGGCTGAGCTTATACAAGGATGGAAATGAGTTTTCCAGTGCTTAACCATTCTGCTCCAGAGCATGTAAATTAGTGGATCAAAGGGGCAAAAAGCTAGCAAAGAGCCACTGCTAATAATCAAGGCAAAATGTTTGCCCTGAGGGAATCAAAATCTGATGCCCCTACTAAAGTAGGAAAAGGATTTGGCCAGGGATATTTTGCAGATTAACTGGTTCTGAGTGAGTAAGAAGTTGGAAAACATCTCCATTCTTGTATCTCCTGAATGCAGGTAAAATTTTGCATCTATAATTACTTTACTAACTGATGAAATAAAAGCCCAGCATCAAGAGGATGTGAAACAATCTGGGAGTGTACTCCCCAGGCATAGGCACGTGTAGTCTGCAAAAAGGATTCAGAGTTTTACTACTTTGAAGTCCATTGTGTCTGAAGCAAGGCCCTTGCTATCCACATACATTAAGTGAAGGGGGTTTCACTACCTTTAATAACATTGTGCGGTTTAGAAGCGTCGAATGTGTAACTGAAAAAGGAATGTCTTTAATGTTAATAGTGCTTAACTAATAATAATTATTAATATCTATTTAGATTATCTGTCATTTTACTCTATATGAATTTACTTATGAGTTTACCTGAATGAACCATTAAAAAATCAGATCTTTGATAGACACCTGCAAACATCCTGACTCAAATATTTTTGCATCATTGTTTTTCATGTCTGTATCTAGGATACCTCTGCATTTACAGTGCAATCAAATGAGACTGTGACAGAGCCTTTGGTAAGTGGTGGCTTTTGCTTCCTTTTTAAGTACCGTGTAAAAACTGGTACCATTTTTCCTTTGTGCAAAGGTATTTTCTCCTTTTTTGAGTTTTCCATCCTCTAAGTCGCAAAACCTTAAGCTGGATGAGTTGGTGGGTGATGTTGTTGTAAATCATTGCTCACTGAAACAGTCTTACACAAGGATAGCACAGAGCAAAAGAAAAGAAAACCAGGATATTCTAAGGTATATTAACTATTCGAAGGAGCAGTCAAACAGTTTGTTCATTTATTGCATGCAAGAAATTACAAGAACGAGTACTATGGTCCAGTGTACAGCAAGCAGGTGATAGTACCTGGTGGCTGTTTAAATGTCTGCAGTATTGTTATAGTTTTATCCATTCTCCAGATACAAATAGTAGGCATGGTCCTCTTCTAAGGAGTGGAGAATCTTTCTGGAAGTGATCATACTTGGGCAGCTTTTTAGTTTCTCTTACAGTCTTTGGTTAGCCTGGAGTAAAGATGTGGAACAGCAGCGTTGCTGGGCGAGTGCTATAGCTACTGTATAGCAGCAGAGTGATGCTCAATATTATTTAATGTGGCTTTTGTATAATGCCTCTGGTGGTACTTGTGTTCAGAATGGTTACTGAATGCAGCGAGATATTTGTACTGGTAGCTGAAATGTGGTAGCTAGTCTGAAGACTGCTTGTCAACAAGCGACTTTTAAGAACATCAGTGCAATCTGCATTATAGTGTTACCTGTGATTTTAAGCCTGAAAGTTTCTTCCAGTATTAAACCTCAGGAAACTCATTAATCATCTTACCCGGGATAAATATACTTTGTGTTTCTCATTGCAGTCCTGTTTCTTCTTTGTGAAATTCCCTAGAGCTAGCATGAGTACACTACACAGATTAATTTCTGCACAGTATGGTATAATATAATGAATGTTTCTTTATGCTGTGGCAAATCCTGAAGGTCTTACTTAGGCAGACTTCCCTGTACCTCATTAAAAATCAGGCTGCTTAAGGAATATATGAGGAAAAAAAGTGAGAGGCTACGGGATTCTTCCTAAAAAATACCATGGAGGAGAAGATTTTAGTGTCTGTAAGAGTTTTGTAGAAGCTATCTCTTCATCACAGGAGACCTTCTAGCCAGCTGCCTGTTTATCAGCTGCGAAGCAGTTAAATAGCTTTTGAGCTTCATATTGTGCTGAACAATCTGTTCATGGCAAATTAATCTACTGGGGTTATTTTATCTGTTTGAGTCAGCCATCTTTATAAATGGAAAATGCTGAGCACAGCTTGCAGCTCTCCCCTTGTATGCATGTGTATTTGCAAAGTGATGTCTCCACTGGAGATCTCACTTTTGCCGTGAACTACTTTGCCACAGGACTGAACGTGTTGCCGGGCTGGTGATATCTGTTAGATCTTCTTGCTTTAAAAGCAAGCCTGGGCCAGAATTTAAAAGGGTGGAATTCCCAGTAGTGTGTTGATAAATGGATGCATTGTAGCTGATTGAGAGCTCAAGAGGGAATGCATTTTAATAAGAAACCAGGGATGATTTTCACTGCTAGAATTCCAGTAGTCAGTGGTTGCCCTTGTTCCTAGAAAAACTGTTTAAGTCTCTGTTAGTTGCTTCTTATCTTCACTGGAGGAGGGGCTATATTGTCTGAGAACAGGCAGACCTAGGGAACAGGGGGTAATATAAAGAACTTATATTTGAAGCCCACAGTTGGTGCACACGAGTGCCATTTTCAGCTTCTGGCCTTACCATCAGTTTCTGGAGAATTTGAGTGCCTTCTCCCCAGTTCCATCACTCCTTTCTCTAACACAGGAAGCTGATGCTTTCTTTCCTTGAGAGGGAGGGATGTAGGACTGGCTCAGTTCACGTATTGAACACTGAGGATGAAAATGCCCTTTAGATGCTGTAAGGCATCATGGTCATCTTCTGGCAAAGCCCAGTGAGACTGAGCCTGAAGCAGCATTGTGCCAGGCACAGTTCCCATTCCCCTCCTCCCTCTCCATTATAATGTACTTCTCAACAATTTTTCCACTGTCTACTTAAAAATCCATAAAACAAAAGACTGAGGCTGAAGAAGCTCCACCTGGGGAACCCAAGGTTGAGGAAACCCCTGCTGCTGCTGCTGTTGTGGAGAAGGAGGCTGTCCCTGCTGAGCCTGCTGAGCCAGCAGAGCAGGCTGTGGTGAGTGACCTGTCCCCCATGCCACCTCCTGAGCCTCATCCAAGCCACCTTCCATCATGGTGGATGTGCCTGCTGCATTTCAGCCACCCTTTCCATCACCACCATCCATCCATGGCTGGTTTCCCCAGCACCGGGCTGTGTCACAGCATGCCTCTCCAGCACGCATCTTCCTATAAGCCTTAAAGTGTATTCCTCTTATGTCTGGCATTTTAGACTGAAGTTTGGCTGAGTGGTTGTGGTTTCACAGATTGTTTGATTCCAGATGAACTTCAAAAGGAGAAAGAATTGATGCCATGTTTAAATGACCTTATTAGCAGTTTTCTCATTTCATTTCAAGCTGAGCACTAAGCCAGTGTACATATTGTATGGTCCTTGCTAAAGCATGAAAATACCAGAAAAAAAGCAATTGTAATATAAGTTATCTACAAGGTTCATGGTTTTAGAAGCCAGCCATGAGCTGAAGAGGGAACTCCAGAACCAGTTTGGAGATTTGTACATGTCAGCATTCAGGAGAAAGTGCTGCGGTCTATGGAGACCAGGCTCTCCCCTTTCCTGTGTGTTCTCTTTTCAGTTGATATAAATCACAGTAATAACTTGTCAACTCCATAGTAAGGCAAAGAATGAAACTGCCTGTCTGAGGCACTTTGTTTTGTCAAACTCTTGTCCAGAATGCCTCGTGTCTAGTCAGAGTAAATCTGATAGTTTAGAATAAAGGAGGAGGGAGGGAAGGTGGAGAGAGGAAGGAGGGGAAATCAGTCATTGGTTTGGAACAGTCCTCTTCCCCTGAGTGAATGGCAGGGAATAATGTGGAACGACAAATATTAATGAAGCTGAAAAGGTTATTTTTAGGTGGCTTTATCCTACTCATCTGTAAGGATTTAAGGAAGAAAAAAAGTTGCGGTTTGGTTTTTTTGTCTGCTTGTTTGGCAGGGGTTTTCTTCATTTCTTTTTAAATATGAAGTTGTCCTTGCTAATTCAGGAAATTAAGTGTTGATTTTGAAATGTCTGAAATGGCGTCATTCTGCATTGGGCTCTGAGGGGTTGTTATTTCAGGAAGGGCTTTCCAGGACTTGCAAAGAAGAGTTTTGAAGATTAGGATTAATGACAAATATGATCAAAGCTAAAGAAAGTACAGAGTTGGAAAGGAAGAGAACGTCATTTCTTGACAGTTCTGCATTCATTTGGTTTAAAAGTGACAGTTTACTTTAAAAGTGGACTGGTAAAATATTGATAGATTCTTTCTGGGAATCTTTACTCAAATTCGGTAACTTCCAGATTGGAGCGGCAGCCTCTACTTTAATTTTTCTGTGGTAAGTTTCCTGTCACGTCACATTAATCCATGAAGTTTATGGTATGCAATTTTCATTGGAGGAGCTTCACAGTAAATTCTGTGGTAGGGTTTTCATTTAAATTAGGGAGGGAATGGTCCAGGGGGTAGGGTGCCACTTGCAGGACAGGGACTTCTGTATTCAGTTACTCGCTGTTTCCTACTCTGCCTGAACAAGATTGCCAACTTCATTATGAGTTGCCAACTCATATGCCAACTTCATCAGAATTGCTGCCGGGGATCTCATTACGTATTTTTGTCTTGATCCTTCAGGTCTCAAATGCCATAGAACAAACAAAGATTTTATTAGTAGCTGTCAACAGCTGATCCTATCTGGGGAGGGGATAAAGGGTTTGGTAATTAGGACAGAATGAGCATGTGCACCAACGGAAGTCAACCACAGCAAAAAGTCCTTGCCTGGACTTCTGCACACTGAAACAGTCATTTCCCTATTTCCATATCATCCCTAAAGGCAGCTGCAAAACCCCAAGGATACAGTCTGAAGGATACAATGCGTTAACTTATTTCTATAAATGCATTAATTCTTTTCCAAATAATGCTACACCTCTCACTACATCAGTTTCTCACATTCAAAGAACGATGATATTGAGGATGTTATAATGAAACGAAAGCTTATGAAATCTTGTTATTTCCCTTTCTTCTTCTCCTACAATGTTAGACAGAGAGAGTTGAGAGCACTGCTCAGAGATCAGCTTTTTGGCTTCCATTGTGCTCATTAGTTTGGAAAGAGCCTTTCAGTGCTTTGGATCTGATGCATGCCTGGACTCTGTTCTTCCATTAAAGCAGACACTCAGCTGAATACTGTGGTTTTCAAAGCTGCGTATAAGCAGATACAAAACTACTTTCTGACAAACTCTTTGTAGACACTGAACAAGTACAGCAGAAGCCAGGAAACAGCCTGCACCTTTGGGGGCATCTAACTGTGGTTGAATCCCATTGTATGTGCAATTCATGGTGTCCAAATAGTGGAATGTCCAAATGGTGGAATGTATTGTGTGGGAGAGCAATACAGTGGTCAGGTACAGAGGAGCCATTGTGCAGCTAAGTGCAGGTGCCAAGTTGGAGCATGAGGCCATTCAAGATATATGGCTTTTGTGAACAGGAGGGAACTGGTGTAGGTGGTGTCATTCTGTTGAAGTCTGCAGAAGCAGGTTTTTTCTCACTTGATGGAAGCAGGGTGTTACTTTACCGAGGTGTTAGTGCAGCCATCCTTTTTACTAGGCTTTCATGCCCTAAAATTGGTACAGTTCATGCTTCCATGCCTCTCTTCTCCACCCCACCATCCACATAATCCCAACTTCCAGCTAATCAAAAATGCAAAACCAAAATGCTGCTAATTTGATTAGTGCACAATAGACAAATTGGGAAGTCCCAAGCTTTGGGAAGCAAGGATAGTTCTCCTTACTTTCCTCTTTCCCACCAGAACTGTGTTTTCAGTTAGCCTGGAAAACAGACCTCATTTTAAAATACGTATATGTATATATTAGATTCTTCTGCAAAGAGTTCCAAAGTTGGGCTGGTGGGATTCAGAATATTTTCAGGGTAATATTAAGAGAAGGGCAGAGGCTGTCACGTTCCTAGCTATAAGGTGCAGGATGGTGCTCATTTCTGAAGGCAAAATGACTTGTAAATGCAGCTGATAGCAGAAGTTCAGCACTTTTTAATAGCAGAAGTAGGGAAAGCATCTATCTACTGACTTGCAGTCGGACATAAAGCTTTTACAGGCAATAGAAACATTTGTGTATACCTCTTCTGTAGAAGAAAAAAGCAAAAAAGTGAGACTTCTCTGTGTGTGGCTGTGTGCATCGCAAGGGTCAGAAATAGCTGTATTTTGCTGTTGATATTTGGGTTTTTCCTGTTTAAGACTCTCTATAGTCCCCTCAGACTTAATATAAAATGGAAGACTCCACGGCAGAGGTGTGGCAGGGTCAAGAAGAATTGATCATTAAAAGAAAAGGTTATATAACACTGTAATTTTAATGGGATAAAGCTGTGAGAGGTTTCCGTGGTAACACCGCTGTCAGCATCTGCCTTGCCCTGGCATCTGGACATGTTTGGGGCTTATGAGGTGACCGCAGGCAATACTAGAAGATTAGATTAGGAAAGACATGAGTGACGTGAAGTTTGGATATAACTCAGCATCCTTCCATCACAGAAGAAGCAGGCAGCCATTTCAGCTGAAACCGAAAACTTACAGCAGAAAATTTGGCGTGACAGGCTAGGGTGTGTGAAGTTCATTAGTAGTCGAGGTCTCCTAATTTCCGATTGCCAGAGCAGACAGTTCGGTCTACCATGCCCTCACGTACATTTGCATCGTTTGTCTTCACCCTCACAGCTCTTCGGGAAAGTTTGATCTAGCTGTGTATGCAAACAGCCCCAAAATTTAACAGCAAAGTGCATTTCCTTCACAGGGCTTCGATTTGTTTTTCCTCAGCAGAGTGTCTGTAGAAATAGCCTGTGTCCTCAGTTCAGCCTGAACAGAAAGAAGCATCTCCAAGTGTTCCAAACCAGGCCTGAAGTTTAGCAAATTCGCAATTTGGAATTCACCCACATAGAAATGTAGCAATTTAGCAACTGTTGACCTGTAGAAAAGGACCTAGTGTTAGATGGCATCTGTGCTGTAAACAGTACTGTTTGGGGAGCGCCCGTTATTATTCAGTGTACTTAATCCCTTGAACACCTCAGTGGGTGTCAGATTTGGAAGACCACTGACACGTGTCTAATTTCTTAAATGTCAGGCACCTGCTGCACGTACCACCGCACATGGACCTAGAGAAGGGTGAGTCTGCGAAAAAATGATGAATTTTGTGACCCACCTCTTTTGAACAGCCCCTTTAAATGAGTTGCAGTCCAACATGAGTGGAAGAAGTAAGTGCTTTAGGAAGTTGACCTTGAAGCTCTGGTGAGTTGCAGGGGCAGGAAGAGGTTATAATGGGAACATTTGGAGTCTTGGGTGGGAGAAGTTTGAGGGTCCTGGAAACCACAAGGTCAGCAGTGTGTTGTGGGGTGTTACTAAACAGCTCTTTGAAGTTGCTGCTGCTGCTGCTAATAACATATGTAAAAGGTTTTATTTGTTGGGTTTTAGCCTATAAGTACTTTCATTTCAGCTTATACGTGGCAGCAAGAATCTCTCTGCTTGCTATATACTATCCCATTTATTTCCAGCCATTCATTTCATTGCATCCCATACATGCTGTGCTTCTATTAAGCTTGATTAATAACCGATTTCTCTGCAGCTATTGCCTCAGCATGAGTAAGGTGATGACCGTATTTCCTCTTTATACAGGACAGTGTCGAGGCAGGGGATAAGGAGACAACTGGAGTTGCTGAGAAAGAAAGCGAGGTACATGTGAACAGCCTTGAGGCTGTGGTTGTGCTTTAATATCTTCAAGAGAATCATGGCAAAGAATACAGTTGTCATTTGCACACCATCACTATGCAGGCCAATATGATGCAGCTGTGGTATCTGTTGTAACACTGCACAGATATATCTTTATCTGTGGTATATATTCTAACACCAGAGCATCTCTCATTCAATGCAGGACTTGCCTTAGAAACTGCCTGTTGCAGCAGTACAGAGTGATAAGTATATTCAGGGCAGCAAACAAAGCAGCTTCATGGTTGAAGGAGGTATAAATCTGTTTCTATCGACATTTGGAAATATATTGCATAGATTCCCAGTAGCTTTTACTAGCACAATGTACCCTAAACTAAAACATATTTGAAAATAATCAAGTTAAAAGTTTGTTTGCTAAAGCACAAAGCCAGCATCGCATTAGAGTTCAAATCAAATTACAAAGCAACTGAAAAGCTCAGTGACATACATTAAGCTGTGCATGTGTAGACTTGATTGGTTATATTTTGCTTATTTTTTTCCAGAGGTGATAAAACTACTTCTTGTGAATCCTTCTATACTAAAGTGAAATAATAATGTGTTCAAACATGCAGAGGGCACAGCACAAGAGGGATGGAAGTAAGGACTGGGAAACATTGTAACTCCTAGGTACAATCCTTACTTACTCCTTAATCACTTAGGATTCCTATCTCGAGGTGCTGACAGCCTCCTTTTTTGTTGTCACTCATTTTGGTGTCACAGTGTATAGAATAGGATTTTGTGCTGGTCACCGTTTGCCTTGGTTTCAGAACATGGTAAGTCCAGCTGCCCAAGCATAGGTTTGTTACCCTGCTGTAAGACAACAGTAGCTCTGCCAGAGTCCAGGATCTATCTGTGGCTCACTGGGAAGTGAGTTTGGGACTCACTGGTGCCTTACTCCTTACCAGTGCTGCCACACAGCACAGAAATCAGCGGAATAGCAAGAAAGTACAGGATGGGAATGGTAGATCAAGCCCAGCTTGGTTTCAACACAGTGCAAGTGTGTGTTACGTTGCTCCTCAGTGTGGCTTGTCACTCCTAAGATAGTCTGGTCCAAGAGCAACATGCAAGAAATCTGCGCTCCTGTGAGGCCAAGTCTTTGAAATATTTCTTCTTTTTTCTAATATATGTTGTCCTTGCATAGCTAAGGTCTCTTACCTGGTAAGTTTGACCCTGTGTTCTATTTAAAACCACAAAATCACTGTATGCAGGAGAGCTGCCATAAGAGATCAGACTATTTGCTAAGCTGATATCTGGCCTCCAGTGGAGGATGATCCCTTTGATACTGCAACTTGCACAATCAATTCTTAAGCAGCACCCCAAAAGTCTTCCAAGACTTTGCAAGCAATTGATGTATTCCTTAAAGCATGATGATCAGTTCCTCCTGATATTATGTTAACTAGCTTAGCTTTGATTGTAATGAACTGCCACAAAAACTACCCAGGTTCTTTCTAAACCCAGCAATGGGGTGAGATCCTAAGCTCTGGAAAAGCAGCATAACTGAGGGAGCTCCTCTGGCAGACCTTTCCTTCTCTGCCTCGGTTCATTCTTGCTTCCAAATCCATGGCATTGTGTTGAGCTGCCAGCACTGTTAATGAGAGGAGAATGCAACCATCTGAATCGGCTGCACCCTGGGTAAAACAACATCCACTTCTGCTGCAATTAAAGTAGTCAAGTGGCTCTTCTTTCACAGCCTTCATTATATTGGATGACTCTTTCTTTGTGGTTGGTATAATGGGACAACTGTCCAAATGTCAGTAATGCTGCTAGAGATGGCCAATTTGGAACACTATTAGACTGTCTGGTATCATCGATGACCTATGGAAAAGAGATTAGTAGGATGGGTTTTACATGAAGTAAGGTAATACAGGTAATTATCTGTGAGTATGTGGTTTGCCATGGCAAGGTGTGAATTCAGTGGCATGAACCTCCCTCTTTCTTTTCCCTACTATTCAAATATATTTGAGGCTGATAGTGAGGTTCATTCGGTATTCGGTGTTCTTGTGAAAGCTTTTTTTAATCATCTAGCTTGCACTGTGTTTGTACTCTAAGCCACAAGAACAAATGATTAAACAGTTGTGAGCTGTGGTATACATTCAGCGGCTCGTGGCTACAGGCTGTGACAGCAATCACCCTTTCGCTGCAGGGCATTTGAGAGCTGATTCATGTAAATTAGTATTCTCCTCCTTAGTGAAATAAAATGGGCTGTACAAGTCCAATAAATAGAAAAGTAGCGCTGATCCTAATCACAACAGACAGCGAGATCAATTTCTGCAGCATGCTATTAGAAGCGCACAGTATAAAATCAATCTGATACACACGCTGTTTCCCATCGTTCCTACTAGCTGCTTCCAGGGCTTTTGCACTCATCTTTTATTTGGGTATCTTCTTGGTCAAGGCTGCTAGAATTGGCAATACTAGGAGTGGCAAGCTTGCTTGCCTTACAAGTCATCAGTGAAGATTTCAACGTCTGCCTATGTCTTTTTGATGTTACTTCTTTTTATAATAGGGCATTCTTTGTCAGCAACTTTTTCAATTTAAACTAAAGCTTCTCCAGTGATTTCTACAAAGCCCTTCAGTATTTTCTGCCTTCAGGACCCCAGAAGAATTTCTTTATCATATCAATTAATAGTAGTGAATAGGAATAGTGCAGAATGTTAGATACTGCTGAAAAACAATGCCTGAAGAGTGCCCATGGACAGTTCATTACATCAAGTTGAGTTCAGGTAGCTGAATTAGCCTCATCCATGGAAGAAAGATCAAACTGAGGCTGTTAACTGGAGATCAAAGCTATTTCTGCTAACTGTAGCTTCACATTGGTACCTAGAAAACTGTTTTAGTGTTTTTACTTTATCCTGGTCTTATCTGTCATACATTAAAGATACCCTGTTGAAATTAATTGGATTAACAGAATGAGTTTTATCATTTACCTTCCACCTTCCATCCCTTAAGGTTAACCCACTCTGTATGCCCAATATGCTACTGCAAGCATATATGGGTATGTACCAATACCAGTGTTAGGGTGATACCTAAATTACACCAATAGTCTCTGCTGAATGAAGGGTTCAACATTGATCTACAGGCAGGTACATTTCTATCCACATTTCAAGAACTGGAACAACTAACTGCATTTACTTTTTGACAGAGACTGATCACAAATGGTTCAGTCTCATCCAGACTGAATGGGCTTTTATGTATGTTGTTGTTGTTTAAGCTGACCTAGCGATGGATCTTTACAGTTGTATGTTTTTCTGATACCTGATGGAATATGAAGATTTCTGATCTTTATGCAGCTGTAGAATATATTTGCTTCTGCTGCTATAGCCCAGTTTGCCACTCTTTCTATTAGAAAAGAAGTAAGGCAGTATTTTCGAAGCCATCCCAGGTCTAGAGGTAGGTGACTGTAGCTGGAGAACACTTGGAGCCTCTTCCTGAGAACAGACTCCACCGTCAGGGTCTTGTGGACCCCTGGACAGCTTGCAAGCTCCTCCTTCTCAACAGAAACCTGTGGTGAATTTCTTCCACCATACAGCTTGAAGGCAAGAGAAGGAAAGAACACTAGAGCTTTGGCAAACCGTTACTCCAGTAACGCCGAAGGACTGTGCTAAGAGCTTTCTAGTGGGGTTTCATAGACGTGCCTTCCCCAGCTGTTACCGGCTTCCTCGCACAAGCTTGACCCTGGCACTGCTCTCTCCCACAACTCGGGAGGAACCCCAGTGAAACCAAGGCCATGGGTTGGCACCACCCCGGGACGTCACAGAGCAGAGGCTGGTCCGTGGTGTCTCCAGCAGACATCCAGAACTCACACCCTGAAGGGTCCCTCTCTTCTGTTGGTTGCAGGTGGTACCTGCTGCCGAGGGGGCTGTGGAAGCAGAAGGCGGTGCGGCTGTGGCAGCAGGAGCTGGTGATGGTGTTGCTACCACTGAGCAGGAGGGTGTTGCTGAAGGTGACAAACCTCAGGGAGAAGAAAGGGAGGCTGATGTGTCTCAGGTAACTCGTGTCAGTGCATGGGGAAGTTTGTTACGGGGATCAGGACAGATTCAGCTGCCCAAAGGAGCTGAGGCTGTTGGAACTCTGAGCCCCCAGGTCCAACAAGTAGCAAGGCTGAGGTTCTACTGGGTTAGCCTTGGGAGAGACCCACACAGTGTACCCCTTCTTGCGAGTCCTTAGTTTGGGTTGTGCCTACCTTTGTGCCCCTGTGCTCCCCTGGGCTTGTGGAAATGGGGCTTGATGGGCTGATGGCTCCTGTGAGGGGCCTAGAAGCAGCATGGGCAGGATATTGTTCCTGCTGTAGTCTCTCTGTGCTCCTCTGTGGAGGCAAGCTTTACCACATAACCTAACAAACAGTGCTGTCTGGAGAAACAGGCAGAGAAAGTAATGAATTTTTCTTGCCTCCTGGCACCATGTGCTATCAATAGCATTACTTTGTTTTACATAAATCGTGGTGGTCAAGCCATGTATCTGCATCCAGCCTGCTGCCTTTTCTTCTGCAACCCTCTGAGGAGCTGGGGAGCAGCTCCTAGAGCAGACTCTGCAGCTGGGCAGCCAGTTGCCACCTCTGTTACTGCATGTTGTATTTCTGCTTATAGTAGGGTGGTCTGGCAAAGGATTGGTGAACACATTCTTTTCAGGTTGGATGCTCCAGCAAGTTTCATTAACTGCTTTTTGCCCCAAACTTCATTATTGGCCAGATGCTACCTACTTAGCCTTTTTGCTTTCTCTGCCCTCAGTTGCATTGCTGTAAATCAGGATAAATCTCATTCGGCCAAAGAAAAAGGTCATGTTTCCTTCTTTCATCACTTTTGTCTCACTATCACCTTGCTGACTTGAATTCCCAAAGAACTATGGGATGGTGACTCTTGGAACTCGTGGCTTTACCCAAATCCACCCACAGATAAGAAAGAGCAGAGTGGAGGAGAAAGGTCTGTTAATTTCAATGCACATTGAAAATGACATCCCAAACTATCTGCAGAGCGTTTTTATTATTTACTGCATTGATTTGCGGTAACATAGAAAGAAGACCCAGGAGGATGAAATGGAACAGTAAAAACAGGGAAGGGGTTACTCATTTATATTCTTGCACAAGTACTGTTTTCTTAATGTATACATGTCTTAATGTAGAAAGAAAAGGAAGAGAAGGAAATCTCCATTCTCATATATGCCCTGTGCAGTAAGCAGACAATTGTGGTTTGCTGTTTGAGATGAAGTACTGAATGCTCTTGGTTTGGTTTTGTTTTTCCCAGGACAAGGTCAGCAGCATCCCTTCAGTAGTAATAGAGCCAGCATCAAACAATGAGGGGGAGGGAGAAGAACACGAAGCTGTCGTGAACGAGTCCAAAGATGCTGCAGCGGAGATGGGCACTCAGGGCACTGACATCTCTCCCAGTGAAACTTCCCAGGCTGGAACTGAGGAGAAACCTGCAGAAGAAATCCAGGCTGCACCTTCTCAGGATCAGCCTGTTCCAGCAGAAGACACAGCTTCTGCAATGCCACCCGGCTTTCTCTTTAAGGTCTGCTTCTTCATTCTTCTTGTAGGCATCCGCTCAGATCTAGCTTCCGTGGACGTGTCTGTCTGTGCAGCTAGTGTGATGATTTCTTGAGGCTGAAGGATGCTTAGTTTAACAGCCAGACACATGCCCACACAAATACACACAGGCACAACTTTAATACTGTGCTGTTGCTTTGTATGTGTATTCTGAGACGATACATTTTCTGCACACTGTTGTTGTGGTGCATATCCTTACGTAGCTCTAAGACTCGCTGAAGTAGAAGAGCTCCTTCATCTCACCAAATTGCTGCTGAAAATTCATACACTGAGTAAAACTGGACTGCCAGAATTAGTCAGCAATATTGTATGATAGATGCCAATGATATATCTAATATACTAACAATATATTTGATCTTTAAGGTCCCTTCCCACCCAAACCATCCTGTGATTCTATGAATATTAAATATTGGAATTCTGGCCTGAAAATCAATAGTGAAAGTTCTGGTTATGTTGGAACCCATGGGACTTCTGTAGTTGATGGTTATAAAGCCAAAATGTCATTCCCTGACTTCAGTAATATTATAGTTATAACTGTTAGGGAAATCAAACAGTAAAGTTTAATGAGGCATAAGAAGTTCTCTCCTTGGCTGGCAAGATCCCGAGGGTTTCCTGGTTCACAAGGTTCTTTGATAATGCTTCTCACTTCAGAATCACTGAGCAGCTCCTTGAGGATGGATGAACTTTACATGTTTCCTATTCTAATTTGCATAGTTCAGACTAATTAGTCCCATAGCACTCCATAAGTATTTCATTCCTCTTGGTCTATCCTCATTGCTCAGTATTTTCAGCAAATTTAGAGATTAAAGTGAGGGTGAGCAGTATTGTGCAGCTCTGACTCGGACATGCTGACATAGTTCATCTCTTGTTTTTCATCACTCTCTCGGGTCAGACATAAGTAAAGAGAAGCAGAATAGATGCCAACCATCTGGCTCTTGATGCCATTTTCTTTCATTATTGCAGAGTTACTATGGCACTGGCTGTGCTTTGAGAAAACTAGAATAGCAGATCTCTTAAGGAGATAGAACCATTTAATTAAAATGGTCTGTTCACAATGACATGCTGATCCTGCCGATGTTTTAATAATCACACCTTTGAAAGACAGGTATTTTTGGCAAGCCCATCTGCCAGTGAATGGGAGCTCTCTGGGGCAAGCATTAAATAGGGTTCCCATTACTCACCTCTTTGATCACATGTTGAAATGGGTGCTGTATGTCCCACATAAATTTCCATGGATGTTTGCAGCAAGAATAGTATCCAGTGGCCACAGCAGGAGAATGAGAATCTGAAATAAAAGTTCCTGAAAGGCTTTCCCACATTTATTTGCAAATCCTGCTACCCCTCTCTCATTGGGAATGAAAGCAAGTTCCTCACACAGAAGGAGTGAGGGTGGCACGACTTGCCCAAGAGGCAGGACTGATGGGGTGTTATAATATCACCTATCCTTGAGATACTGGGGCAGGATCTTGGGTTTCCTTAAGTAGCCTCAAGAAGACTTATTTAAGCTGTTCCTGCTTCCAAGGAAATGAATAGAAAACTGTGATATGAATCAATCTCAACCTTGTTGATTTGAATGTACCTGTCTATAGCCTTATGTTTGCACAAAGGCAGCGCGGTATTCTTTGGGGGTTGTTTGGGGTTCTTTTAAGATTGGACATAATCTTGTTAAGAAAATGTCTCCATTTTGATCCCATCACGTTTGGTGTTATTTCCTTCAGGTTGAAGTCCTACATGATTTCGAGGCAGCTAACAGCGATGAGCTTAATTTAAAACGGGGAGATATTGTACTAGTAATTCCTTCTGAGACCACAGCTGATCAGGTAAAACCAAGTGTCTTTCTTTTGTTAACATTTATCTTTATCTTACTGTTTTGCTTACAGATTATAGGTAATGGGCATGTGTATTCAAAATGCCACTGCTGTCAGAAATCACAAAGATTTTTGTCTTTGGACTGGGTTTTGAGGCTAAAATGGCACTGTTGGCTACAGCTTAAGTCCCAGATATATGCTACTAGCAGGATCCAACCTCAGCTTTTTTATTAGGGCTTTTTTTATGCTACTTTGTACTGGATTTAATGCAGGCACACAAAGACTTAATACAGAAAATGGCTTACAAATTGTGCATTATGTTGCTGTATATCAACTTGTCTTATCGCTGCAGTAAAATCAATTGCATGGTCCCTAGATGTTCAGAGTTTTTATGTATAAATTTGGAGAAATGATACAAATTCTCCCACAGAGAACACTGAGGCCGCACGCAAATTGTGTTGTCTTACAGCCGAAGGGCACAGAGCTGCATGAGTCTAAAGCTAACTCTGCCCTCTGGAAGCCTGAACCTGAATTCAGCAACAGTTTAATTTCATTTAAGAGATCTAATTTTGTTTTAACAGTGTGTTTCATTTGAGTTTTAAACAGTTTTATTCCATAGGTGAAATTGAGTTGCACTGAAGTGAACTGATTTTTGGCCACTGCTTTAAAAGAGAAGACTGTGCTGCACAGTTAGCACCCACCACTTACATGGGCATCTGGTAGGGCCAGCAGCATAGGTGAAAGTCTCCCATTTACTTGGGGGTTGAGAAGTGGGGATCTGGATCCTGCCTATTCAGGTAGCTAAAAGCACTGCTCTCAGTGAAGAATACTTCTTAAAATAGGTCTAAATACTAATGCCCTAAGCGCGTATGAGTGCTGGGGGCTGTGCTTGAAATTGTTTTAGTGACGGATGCTGCCTAAAGGGAGGTAATAACCAGTGTTCATCATCTCAGCTGAGCTCTCTTTGAATACAAGAGACAAATAATGAGGTTTAGTGTTTGTGTTGGGCTTTTTTCTATTATTTCAGAATTAAAGATGTTTCTTTCAGCAAGGCACTTTGCTCTTTTTATAGGAATAGATTCTTTTATCCTTACTCAAATTATGCTGCATCTTACCTCATGGGCAGTTCAAGTGATTTCAATAGCAATATTTGCAGAATAGGACACTGCTGTAAGGATAGCAAAATGTGCTCTTTGTCTTCAGTCTCTTTTACTTAGGATGTTATGTATTAAATAAGCTTAATCTTCACTTGGTGAATCCATGAGGTATATTCTTGTGCACATCAAAATGCCATTAGCATTAATTGGAGTAAATTGTGTGCAGTGATGGAGAAAATAAACCTTTATGTATTCATGTTTCTGAAACTATTCTGGTCATATCTTTATTACTCAGTACGTATTTGCCCTTCATGTTTAACATCACTATAAAGCTTAATCTCTTTGTCTATCACTAGGTACTTTGCTGATTTATATAGTCTTTTTATCTTTGTTATTCTTTATTCTCCTTCAAAATTGACCTGTCTAAAGCCATATTTTTAATATTGCTGGTAACAACAGCTTGTGTTCTCTATTCAAAGCAAACCAGTCCCACCCAGTGGCTTTTCCATTAGCCCTGAGTTGAAGATTTTATCCAGTAAAACTCTTCATTCCCGCATACAATCCAGGCTGCCTGTGGTACAAAGCTGCAGTTCCTCTGTCTTTTCTCTCGGCTATTCCACATGCTTCGAAAACATGCCCCTCATTGCACGTACCCAGCCAGTGCTGTACTGTATCTGCTGTAATGGTGCTTATTTTGGGGCAGAGAGCCACTGCACCCCCACATGCAGCTACTGAGCAATTGTGTCTCAGTGGTGTATGTGAAGATGTGTCCAAGCTACTCTATCTCCTTGTGTCCTCTTTCTGCAATAATACATATGGCAGTATTAGAAATACTCGCTTGTCACGGCTTTGCTCTGGCTCCTGTTCGTAAAAGGGACAAGGCATGGAGTGACTGAGTTAGTGAGATGAGAATAGGTTGATCATTGTTAAAACTCCTGAGTTGATTTTATTCCAGGTAGAATTGATCACAACCCTTTCCAACAAGAAATCTCCCTTTTGATTGCTTGCACTGCTGGTGATTTGTTTGCAGTTTTACATGTCGAGTTCTGGTTTAAGTTTCCAGGAGTTAAAGTAACTGCATATTAACTAAGTCTGAGTTTCTAGAGAGAGTAATTCTGGCGATTGCAAGAACTGTTATTTCTTCTGACTGCCAATACATGAACAAGAGAAAAGAACTCTCGGGGGGGAAAAAATACAATTGAAAACTATTTTTTCCCCATCTATGGTATTGTGCAATGTCTCTGGCCTGCTGCTGTGCTCTTACTGCGCAACTGTGCCAATATTATTGTGGCAGCTTTGTAAAAGATCTGCACAAATGCAGATCTGGTGTAATACTGGATGGCCTGGAAGTCTGATTATCCAATTTTGAGTTCAGTTACATGGGCTGAAGGCCACACCATATACTTGCAGTCACTCGGTCTCATGGAATTGTGGTCTGGCAGAACAGAGAAAACTGTGCAACATCAGAGGCCGCTTTTAAAGCAAAGTACCAAATCCTTTAGCCATGTGACCGAAACATCCTCAGGTCAGAAGCTCATAGCAGGGGATCAGAGAGATATGAGGTTTAAGAGACTGTCTTTTTGCTTGCAGGAGGCTGGCTGGTTGACAGGCATTAAGGAATCCGAGTGGCTTCAGTACAGGGATGCAAATAGCTATAAAGGACTTTTCCCAGAGAACTTCACGCGCCATCTGGAATAGTTCTCCGTGCCGGCAGCCGAACGTGGTATGAAGCTCAGTCAGTAGGTTTTTAACCTCTTGGAAACACAGGAGCCCACCTTTTGTAGTTTGAGCTGTGAACGGTTTACAGACTGGTGCCAGACAAAGCTTGTTGAAACATATCGAAATGAGCATGAATGCAAACAGTTCAGTGAAGCAGTACCTGAAAACCAGAAAACTCAATAAAAAAAAACAATGTCGTTTGTTCACACGTACGTGGCAACAGGTTTGTTTGTGCTTTGTCAGAGCTATGGTGATCCTGTATTTGGTCCTTTCCCATGAAATCTGAAATTAGCTTCCTCAATACCAAAACCTTAACTTCTCTGCACTAAGTGTATTGTATTGAGTTGCACTGCAGAAGATTTAATTAGTTATCCTGTAGTAATGAGGTCAAACTATTACAAGTTTCATGTGTTGACAAGAATAATCAACCGCTGCAACGTTTTTCAATGTTATTTTTGGACATGCATAATATATATACACACAAGAACTTATATGTGTATATATAAGTGCATATAGGTATATATGCATTTTCACAACTTCATCGTAGTTCTTTGGCTGTGTAGTATCACCAGTACATGCATCGCTCTTTCACTGTCTGGCATTACAGGAAATGGTTTTGTTCCAGAGCAAAACTAGCTGCTCCATTGCCAAAACATGATACAGTATCTGTGTTTGTAATGTGAAATTTTCATTCTGAGATGATGAATAACATCATGCTCAAAGCTGCTAAACCTTTGAGAAGGCATGGCTCGGTCTCCTCCTCCAGCTGCAGCAGCTACAAGGAGATAATGTGGAGGGGGAGCTGTTATGACGCTAATCTCTACTTTTTTATTTAATTGGCTGAATCAATTGAAAACAAAGAAACAGAATTAATCTCTAAGAAGAAATAAACACAATATATTTTCACTATATGTATTTATGCAGCATACCTTCACAGAACCTTTTAATATATATAATGTATCCTGTATCAAAAAGTCATCTGTAACTTATGTTTTCCAGTGCTGTGTCATTAAAAATAAACCTTTGATCCAAAGAAGCTGTTTCATCTGTCGTGCTTTTGAAGCTTTGTAACACACAAGTTCTATAGTTTATATGTTGTAGTGAAAAATCTAATCTGAATTTAATACCTCTTTTGCCAAAGAAGCACGGCATAAGAGATGCATCATTTAAACTCTTGCTCTCAACCCTAGTCGTGGGCCAGAGATCCGAAAGGTCTGAACCCCAGCTCAGCACATCTCCTAGCTGCTCCTCCTGTTCCAGACTCTGACCACCACCTAATATCCATCCACAAGCACCAAGGGATTGTCTCTGTGCTTGAGCACAGATTGCTACCTCTTAGTAATTTCTTTGGTTTTTATCCATTGATTTTGTGTGGAAAGAAGGTTCTCCAGGAATCTGCTCTGTTGTGCTTGCTGACGCATGGAAGAAGCAAAGCTTTAGGAACATCTGTATTTTACCAGCAATTCAGTTATTTTTCATGATTTTTTTTTGGTTGGGAGCTTGTTTTGGTGCAACTGGAATCTGTTTCTGCTCTATTTCTAATGAATTTGTCAGATTTCAGTTGAAGAAACAGATTTTTTTTGTTGCCGTGGAAGAGGAGGAAAGTTGGTTTCTCTGTTTTTTCAGAATACAGTAGCTTTAAAAAGCAAGTCTGATGATAGCTGTGTTTTGTGGAGAAGCTGAATGATGAAACCATGATAGCTGGGGTTTTGGCTCTGAAATGTCACAGTGAGCAATCAGAGTCCAAAGAGGTTGCAGGAAAGCACTTTGATTTGCTGTTCAGATTTCCCTTCTAACAGAAGGAGTTCATGAATAGAAATGTATTTATCGTTTTGGGTTAACTAGTTTTGTGTTTAACTTTTGGGTTTATGCTAGTTTTGTTTGTTAGATAATCAGACCTGTCTCTCAGCCACTTTTACCACCTGCAGCTCCTGAGATTAATAGTATAAAATAATTGTATTTCTCTGTGATCTATAGACACCTATTCTAGGGCAAGAAAAGAAAATCCTTTCCGCTATGTACTGCTGTTACCTACTGGTGGTACCCTCACCCACCAAGTTACATTAGCTCAGAATCATTTCTCCCTTTTCTTGGATTCTTCTCATTGAAACACCATAATGGATTTGGCAAATTACTGAATTTAATGCTTTCAGAGTGATTGTAAAACAATAACACACTGTATCTTGGTGGCTGGAAAGACTTACTTATGCCTAAGACACCACCAACCTTGAAAGATTTAGTGACCCAGTCTCCTGATCCTGTGGCCTGGTCATGCTCAGTCTGGCCTTGGAAGTACAACAAAATAACTGAAGATGGACGAACATCTCATGTGAGCGAATATACTGTGTCTTTGCAGCTCATCTATCTGGTGGTGGTATGAATAATGAGAAACGTATAAGCTGAATGACATTTCTGTCCCTTTTCTCCTCTTCCTGCTCCTCTCCACACCTTGCTATACCTTTTCCAGACCTCACAGCTGGGTATATCTGCCCCTGCTGCAAGAAGAGGGAGGCAAGGCTGAGTGGGTATGGTCCTGCTCAGATTATGTAGCATTTGATTCCAGGATGCTCTGATTACTGATGCCTTAGACATGAAATAAATCATAGTCTCTTTAAGCTCATGCTTAATGAAAATTCCATAGTGTCTTGCTGACACAGGGAAAAAGGCATCAAAAGAAAGTCACCATGATGGGTAGGTTAGGTGGATGGGGTTTACAAGACTCTTCATACCCATGTGCAAGCAGAGCATGAGTGAGTATTAGAGCGGTAGAAGATGGAAGTACCACGCTGCTTGAAAGATGAAATCAGATTTTACAGTTACTTTTTAAACAGATGTAATTTAAAAGATCTCTCTTTTTGTGTTTAGAACACTAAGGTGACAGTTGATGAAGCACCACCTGATAAGCCAGTTCCCAGCTACAGAAAGAAGTTAGTTCAGTTAATGAAGACGTATCTCTGAAAGCAGCACAGCAGAGTGTGAAGTGCTGTAATTATCAGTGCCACTGTCAGCTCTGATGTGCTCTCTGGTGGTGAGATGTTCACTACAGCCAAGGGGACTGCAGTGGACGTGATGCAAGCAATCAGGTGAGAATATGAAGTGGACAACCTAGATACATACATTCATACACCTTGCTAAATGCGTAACATTATGTATAAGATAATTACCTTTGGAAGACTCCTCTCTTAGTCTTCATCCATGTGATTTCAGCTCTGATGCTGCCCTTGTGTGTAGCACATCTCTGGCAGCATCTGTGTTTCTCTCGCACAGGTGTCTTCACCCTGACCTGTTTAATCACCACAGAAGCCTCACATAGGGAAAACTTTAGTGTTTTCCAAATGGTGTCTCCTGTAACAGACAGGACCTTATAATTAAGATTGATCTGGCAAAGCTGAAATCATTCCAAAGGGAATTGTGTTGCATATGCAGGTGCTTAACAACAGTTAAGGAAAATCTGAGTGAAAAGAAAATGCCCAGACATTAAAGTTGCACTCTGAGTATGCAAGACTTCTGTCCCACCACAGGCACTGTAAAAGCAGTGCTGAGAACAAAGCAGCACGTAAACCTGCAGATATACTCCCAGGAGCCAGTGAGACCCACAACTGGGGAAGAGGGTCAACAAATGCAAAGGTCCTGAAAGTCCTTCCTCCAATAGAGGCCTGGCAGGAGGAAGGCTTTTTTCCACTGAGCTGCCGGGCAGGGCAAGGGGTAGGAAGTTTTCTAGACTCCAAAGAGGAGACCACATGGGTTGCTGCTTGTCCTCTGTAGCACCTTGTTTAGGGCTTCTCAAGGCCCTTTGGGCTCGGTTCTTGCTCACTGCACCTCCAAGGTACCATTCATGCCCTGGCTCTCTCTGGCTCCATTACCCAGTGCAAACTCAGAGTTTGATCCCCATCCATCACGTTCTCACTCTTCAGGAAACAGGGACAGCTTGGCCTGTCTTCCTGTTGCTGCTTTGTGTACCTGCGACTTACATTTGCCAGGCTGCAGAATAAGGAGACAGGGGCCAGAAGGATGAGATGGGGGCAGAAGGAAGAGAAAGCAGGAGAAGTTAAAGGGCAGAAAATTAAAAGAAGGGCAGAATGCACAAGAAGGGCTGAAGATGGCAAGAAGGGAAGAAGGCGGTGTAGGACAAAAGGAGAAAGGCGAAAAGAGGAGAAAATCAGCAAAAGGAAAGAAAAATGAGAAGGGCAGAAGATGGAGAGAAGGGCAGAAGAAGGACACAAGGGCAGAGGAAGGAAAGAAAGTGTGTGGCAAAAGAAATCAGTAGTTTAATGTACCAACCTTTCCTTCCAGACCTAGTGCTAGACTTCATCACAAGTTCTCTAATGTAGATCCTTACGTATGAGCTGTCAGTTGCAGCATGAGAGCTGTAGGGGGTTCTCTTCTGCAATAACTTCAGCTTGATTGTTGTCTTGTCTCAGATTGTCTTCCAGAAAACAGCAAGATCTTCATGCTGTTCTGTAGAAAAAGGTCAGTTAAATGCATCAGAACCAAGTCTCATGGTTGGGGGTTGTTGCTATTATAAAAACCAGAACATCTTTCAGTTTTGGTGACTCTTCACTAAGAGTGACATCACCTAAGGAAATCCCTTGGGGTAAATCAAGAAAGAAAAAGGTTTGCCTCAGTAGTGAGCTCTCTGCTCACAAGGGTGGGTTCCAGTTTTGGATATATTTTTTTGTTTGCCATTTATGCAAGTGTTAACCAAAGGAAATGGGAAATAATGCAGCGTTAGTTAACACACCCACAGGTGGCACAGCCTCATGGGATGGATTTACTGCTCCTCAGAACTCCTTTGCCCCCCCTCGAGTCTGACCCTGTCCCTGTAAGGAAGCTGTAAGAAGGGCAGTGACAATGTGGCTGTTGAGTGCAAATTCAGCATTGAGAAAGACCCCACCAAGCCATCTGCGCCCCTACAGTGAGCAAAGTGACTTCGCAAGACGTTCCGACCTCCTGCTTTGCTAGTGGGCATGTACCACAATAGAAAGCTATAGGGGCCTGCACAAAGACACACTCTGCTTTCTGAACCGGATCCTCAAGTGTTTGACAACACACCGGAATATCCCCACCTACTTTCCCCATCAGCTTTGGATCCGACACCCTGTGCACGCAGCCAAATACCAAAGATGCTTCCAAGCCAGCGCACGCTTTGCAGGCACGCGCTACAGCCAGCACCAGCCAAGCTGTTATCACACTTTAACAGCAAAAAGGGCATGGTCATAGGTCTGGCAGGATTGCCACTGCGTAGGTTTACAGGATGGCAGGTGAGGTTATCCAAAAGAAGAAAAAAAATCTTCCCACCACCTTTCAAGCTCCATCTTTAGAATAAAAACCCACTTACATCATTTGCACAGCAGAATAGCAGGGCAGAAGTGAAGAAAAGCTTGAAGCATGGTTCAAGACTGCAGGTGTAACAGACTCACTTTGTACTTCTCTGCTGGTAGAGATTCTTGTTTTATTTTCTCCTTGGTTTCTGTTTGGAGTTGATCAAAACTTCAGTTAAGTTAAACCAAGTCTCTTAATTGACTTGTGTGGGGCTTCTCATCTAACACAGCAGCAAACCTGCAAAGCAAAGAGCACAGATATTTACATTTCCATTCTGCCAACAGAAAATTGTGTTTCCTTACATAATACCCAGAGTTTGGAGAGGCCACCCTGGGGTGCGGCATCTCACCTTCCCTGTGACTAGATGCAGTTGCTAGTACAGCTATACTACCACTGAGCTCCCAAATGGCTGCTGGTTATTCTTCCTGGCCTTCGGCATTCAGGCTGTGTGATGAGCAGTAATCTGGGACCCTTCAAATTCATCAAGCTCCGTTTTCCTATTTTTTCTCCCTTTTTACTGGTAGGGGACCTGAGAAAAAGCATCTGACCCCAGGCATTATTTAGCAGCTTCAAATAGCGCAAAAGCAGTGGTAAAATTGCTTCAGATTACAAAATGACTTTGTAAACCAGTTACAGTAATTGTGTCTGCGTGCATGAGAGGGAGGAGGTGAGTTTGTGCCACTTGTGCACAAGCACTCATCAGGCTGTTAAAATTCAGCAGGGTTCAGCCAAGCGGCTTTACCTCCACATCACCCGCCCGCTGCCAGCGCTGCCTCTCCGGATGATGCCCAGGTGAGTCATTTCCTCTCCTCCGTGCAGCCCTCTGTCCCTGTTGGGGCAGCTCTCAGCTTCCTCTTCCTCTGGGAGGCAGACGCTGGCGAGAGCTCTCAGGATGCTGCTGCTCCTGCTCCTGGCTGCAGCCTGGTCTCGTAGGTTCCCCTTGTCGCCACGGCACACAGCAGTGGCAAGAGGCACCTGTATTGACGCTTGTGAGCAAACAGCAGGCTAAGAGTGTTTGTTCTGTTTCCTCTCCTCCTTTCTAGATGGGCGAGCAGAAATGCTTCTGAGGCAGAGGCGAGCATCCATCACCAGAGAGCCAACTAAAACTGCACAGATTGAGTGCGTATTCGAAGGCATATCAGGGGCTGTCTTCCAGACTCTCTATGTACATTGGTACCGGCATCTACCCTCCAGAGCTCCCGAATGGATTTTGTTTATCCAAACAGGTCAAGCTCATTATGATAATGATTCCTACAGGAACAAGTATTCTTCTTCGAAAAAAGGCCCGAACATCTGCACTTTCACCATCAATGACATCAACCCCAATGATGAAGGCACCTACTACTGTGCCTACTGGCAGAACCACAGAACTGACAAACCTCAGGTAGCCTGTACAGAAAGCTGTACCCCGAGTGGCAGGCTTTCTGTCAAGTGCAGAGAGCCACACCTGCACCTTCCTGCCTCTAAAGCATCCCAACAGCTTTATGCTGAGTATTTAAGTACAAATAAAGGACAAAGAGAAAAGCAAAGAAACGCACCATGCTACAGCTCAGCTGGTACCATGTTCTGTACTGGGGAAAAGGAGCCCTCCTGAGGGTGATGGTACTACAGCTGAATTGTACAGTAACACAAATCAACTTTGCATAATACAGATACTTTCCTGAGGTACCAAAAATGTTACCAAAGCAGGCAGAGTGTTCTAGGAAAGGCTTCTGAGACAGCTTTAGGGTATTCAAGGGGAGAACATCCTTGGGAGAAGAGCTGGGCTGAACAACGAGGTTTTATATGTGTGCTCAGCAGGTAAGTCTGAGAGGAATGTACTGGATAGAATCATGTAGAAAGAAAATTATACATGAATTTTTCATGAAGAAAACTTATTTTAGATGGATTTTTTTAAGGTCCCTTCTACACTGTTACTGCTGTGGTTTAATTTGCCAGTAAATTCAACCCCCTCCATAGCAGTGAGTTGAAGAACAAACATTGGATGGGCTGAATGAGTCATTTCCTCCTCCCAGCTGTTCGATGCTTTCTCCACTCGAAGGGCTTTAGAACCTTTTGCCTTTATTTCATTCCCAGGTTTAACCTGCTAAGGCAGCATGTTGCTGCTTCCACTCTTTCTTGCAGCTTCATTTTGGTCCCGTAAGCCCTTTATTCCTCTCCCCCATCCTTCCCATGCACGGAGAACACTCTCCTTGCTCCAAACTCCAGCAATTTCTTCCCCTCACACCATTTCTCTGCTTCTCCTTCCAGGTGGACACACATGGACAGTGCCAGTGCAAACCCCAAAGCTCCAAACGCAGATGCAGGGCACATCCACCATCATTTTGTGCCAATTGCAAGCTGAAGTCACCATGCATTGGTACAAGCATCTTCCCGGACAGCCACCAACGAGGATTCTGTATGTGGGGGGAAAGTCAGCTACTTTTGATGACAGCAGCGACAGGAGGAGATTTCAAGTTCAGACACATCCTAAGTATCATTATACTCTCATGATAAATGATTTGACTCCAAGGGATTCTGGTACTTACTACTGTGCATATTGGTATTACAACGCGTCACAGCGTTAGTTGGGCAAAGATAAGCTGTACAAAAAGGTGTTTTGTGGTCTGAACTCTGTAAAAAGTACTTGCCTGTTCCAGCCCTCTCTCATGATTTTCTGCAGCAGGATATGTAAAGCAACAATAGCTTGTGACAGCTGTTAAAGATGTGATGTTAGTAATCAGTAAGTATATCATTTCAGTACTCACACGTATTTGTAACATCCAGAAACTGGAGAGTTCCATCACTTCAGGGTAAATACAGGAAACATTGCTCTTAAAATGAAGGCTTGATTGTACTGAAAGCACTCACCTGACTATGCACATGGACTGTCTGTGTGGGTAAACAACTGTCCACTGTAATTTTCTCTTTATTAGAATCCTTCGAGGAAGCAGAGAAACAGATCTCCATCCCCTCAGTGCTTTCTCTTCATAAAAAAACAGGAATAGAAATGAGACTGGATGATCTTGCACATCCTACTTTGTTTTTTGTCTTGCTCTGCATTGCGGTCACTACAAATCCCTACAAAGACTGACATTCAAGAATCTCATGCAAGCTCAAGAATAGCTCAGCCTACCAGTTCTAGAAGCCATGTACAGACACGAGGGTAAAGAAGGTGATCAGGAGCAGTCAGCAGGGATTTAAGGAGAAGCTCTTTAGATAACTTTAGGCAATGAAGCTCTCTGAAAGGGAATGTTGGCCATTTAATACATGAGAAGTCCATTTGGTGAAAATCTGAACCTGGAAAGGTGTTCTGTTGAAAATACTCTGGCCACTGCACATGTCCTCTTGGCATAGACACCATCAAGTTTGATCTGCAATTATTCCTACTAGGAGGCTTGCGGTGGTAGAAAGCTACAGTACAAAACCTAGAAAGTGTCTGTAATTTAGACCTTTAATTTTGTGAGATCCACTCACCACCATATTCCTTTACTCTTGATCTGGGATCAGGTGCTAGACAGATTCCTGCTGTGTGATCAGAGGAAGAGCTACATACTGCACTGTTTTTATACAGGTCCTGGCAGATTTTGGCAACAGGGTTTGATTTCGTGTCCTCAACATACAATTACCAATGCAGTTTTCACTCTGAGTAACCACGGTTGCCCTCACAGCAGACTGACATAGGATGCTCCTGGGATGAGTGACCTTTCCCTGTACCTCCCTTCCCTCATCTTAAAGTCTGTATCATTGCTGTCTCTTCCTCACCACTTTGTTGTCCCTGCCAGTCCTCAAGTCGTTTCTCCTCGTTGACCTCAGGGTAGCCTGACAGAAAATGAAACAGACTTTCTCATGGTTATTTACTGGGAAGAGAGGGACCCTGTCCATTGCCACCACACAGAAGCAGGTGTCTCTCCCTAGAGCCCTGTGCTCAAGAGCACCTTTCAAAGCCAGTTAGCAATACATGCTCATTGCTGGCTTCCTGCACGTGGCCAACTGCCAGCAGCAGGGAGGCTGAAGCAGCTCATCTCCCTAACAGTGATCACGGGGGAGCTCAGTGTGGTACCACCCGTGCTCCCCGAGATGCCCTGCGCCATGGCTGTTGACAGCAGCCCTGTTTTGCTTTCCAGCCTTCCTTTCTCAGAAATGTTTTCATCCCAGCTGAGCTTTGAAACTGAAATCCCGTGGCTGTGCATTTCCTCCTGCACCCACAACCAAAGTCATGTCCCTGGGAGCAGCTGCCCCGGTCCCTGCAGGCTGATGGCCTCTGGCTGCTTCAGTGGAGGGCAGCACCAACATGGGGGCTCCCTGGTGCTTTGCCATCCCAGAGCTAGATGACTAAGCTGGCTCAAGTCTTACAGGGCCACAATCATCAGATTGACCAACATTTCTCATATTTACCTGAAAAGCAGAAAGGACTACAGCCTTTTAACCAATGCTACCATTTACCAGCCTGGAGAGGGGTATCAGTAAACGTGCCCCATCCGCTTGCACGCAGAAGACCTGTTGCTGAAGAGCGCTCAAGAGTCACCTCCTCCTCGCACAGAAGACTGTCCCCATCTGGGCTCCCTTTCACCCTCCTCTGACTCTCAACAACAGCAGAGCCTGACAAGCAAACATGCTGCTGCTGACAGCACTTGTGGTCACAGCCTCCTGGTCTTGTAAGTCCTTCTTCATTCCCTTATCTTTCCTCATAAGCACCCATGGCTGTGCTAACAGGCATCTTCTCCACACCTCTGAATTCCAGCTAATGGCATCATTTCTCCTCTCTTTCCTAGATGGATTTGCACAAATATATCCTGTGCAGAGCCCTATATCCATTACCAAGTCCCAAAGAAGTGCACGAATGACATGTGAAATTAAAATTTCAGAGGCAATGTTTGAAAGTGTATCCATACACTGGTATCAACAGAAAGAGGGTAGAGCTCCAGAGAGGCTCCTGCAATTCTCAGAAGGGAAACTTGTAGCTGAAACTGGCTTTCTAGCAAAAAGGTACATGGTTGAAAAAGTTTCTAGCCAGAAACGATTTATTCTTACAATTAAAGATGTGATTCCAGACGACGCTGCTACTTACTACTGCGCTTACTGGGACACTCACCATGACAGAAACTCAAAGATCATCACAGCAAAAAGCCCTCAACAGCAGAACTACAGGTGTCACAAAATGAGGGGTTTATGGTTGCTCAAAGAATCAACATCAAAGGTATCGGCAAAAGCAGTTCTACTGTGCATTTATAAAGTGAGACTTCACAGAGTTTGATGGCAAGGTTCACTCTATTACTTGCCTCATGGCTGAAACGTGCAAAGGAAGATTGAGGTAAAATCAAGCTGAAAGGATTAATATGAGACCAAAGGCACAAAAGGGAAAGGGAGACAATAGGATTGACTGCATTTGCTATATCAATTTATACTCACGTGCACACACACGGATATATAAAGGTGCCTGTTAACAAGTCCCCTGGAGCTCAGTGTAATGTTCCTGTCAGATGTCTTGGCATTTCTCAGCAGGTGAGGGCTGAGCCTTGAGGAGGGGGGGCCTCAGCCCAGATCCCAACAACAGCTTTCAGTGATGGTCCTTCAGGTATCACAAACTGAATTTGTGAGCCCCAAGGGGTGTCCCACTCAAAGGGAGATGCTGGTCACAGCCTGCTGCAGGCCAGGAGAACTCAAAGGACCACTGTTTACAGGGTGGAAGGATCTGAATTAGTCATTAGCAAATATCCATTGTGACCAGTAAATAATAACTAGGAAGTTTTCAAAACTCCAGTTGTACTGTTCCACTCTGGCTGTGGTCAAGGGAAGGAGCGTTTCAGGGCTGTCAGGGAATGACTGACTATCCCTGCCCTTGCTTCTCACCTTAGCCAGACAACAGGACTCCCTGGTACCAACAGCACCTTCCTCCTTAGTCATGCAGTGATCCTGGTATGGACAAGGGATGCTTCACTACCTGACTCATTACACAAAGACCAAAGCCTGACAGGCATTCCTGAGATCATGGAGCAGCCCAGAGGATGAGGTGAGGAGGGAATGCACCGCTACACCTGGTCTTCTCACTCCATCTGATATGAGCTGCTGAAAGGCCAAATCTTTTTCTGCTACCCAAAAGGAGCAGCTAACCCCACACAGCCGCCCTTTCCAAAGTCTGGGTGGTCACTTGCACCCTGGTCTTCAAACACACATCTAATATCTTAAGGGCAAAGGAAGTGTTCAGTGCCTTAAGACTTGGTACATAAATAATAGAAACTAACCTGCTTCTCTGGTGTTATTTGCACAGCCATGGCAGAAGCCTTGTGGCTCTTGAGGGGAGCAAACACTGCACTGATTTTCTAGTCCAGCCACTGTTCTCCCCTAGGAAATAGAAGTCATTAAAAGAAAGATAACATGCCTAGGAATTGTACCTTGGTTTTGGGAATTATATGCTTGCTACCACCTAGCACTGCCAAGCACTCAATTCTCTTGGCAGGGATAAGCCACCTGGCCTCAAGCATGGATGCTGGGGAAGCAGGGTATGCTCAGTGCCAACTGATGCCTTGGAGTCATCAGCTTCCAAAAGCCAGAGGTTTTGACTGAGCAAGGGAACAGTGCAAAGGGAACAGTGCAAAGGGAACAGTGAAGGCCCCATACCTTACCCATCCTCTCCAATCCAGGTGCTCCTTTCTGCTCAATATGTCATCAAGTTCATTTGCAAGTTTGCAAGGACCTATTTAGTGGAAAGGGAGCACGTTTCCATGTTGTTGTTCCTGGAAATAGGTCAGTAAGTGGTACTGAAGGTCTTCAAAGTCATTACCCTGGCAAAGAAAATTGAAATAGACAGCTTTGGCCTGAAGGTTCACAAGATTTTAAGTAAAGGAAAAGGAATGTTATTTTCACTTAAAACTTAGCTGTCAGAGGAGGAAGATTTTCTGTTTATTCCTACCGAGATCTGGAGGTGAGCATTTTTGTTCTTTTCTTGGTTTGAGCTGAATCATTCCCTTTTCCCATCTTCTGCTTATCACTGTTCAATATTTCACTAGTATTGTGTCTGAATCACCCAAGAAGTTGAAGACAGTTACCAAAAGTAGTACTAAAGAAGTTTCCATAGTTAAGAACAACTTTTCATACTTACAGCTCATATGCAATGCATCCCACCAAGCCACTACCTCAACGTGCATACTGATCCTAATGCCTGAGAAATTAATCCACAAAGGTTTTCCTCTACCATCAAGCCTCTTCTTAATATTTTCCTTTACTGTGGTACCCTGATACTCTCCTCACTTGGTTCATTGAAGTGTAACTCATTAAAGAATATTAGTCTGATGGGATGAAAAAAAGACACAACAATTTCAAACATGTATTAGATTTCCAAACGGCTATAGGTTAGTTTTGTCCTCCTCATACATGCAAGCCCAGGTCATATAGGTGAGTTAGAAAAGCTGTCTGCAGTATGTAGTGTTTTGCTACTTCTAATGAGACCTCCCTAATACTCACTGTCATGAACATAATCCGACAGTCCCACCAACTGCAGGTGAGATGGTCTAAGGACATCACAAAACACCATGGAAAGGAAGAAAAAGCACTGGTTGTCACCATTCTCTGTCCACATCACTCCTGCTATTCCTTTGTGGTTGCAGAATATGATGTTGCTGCCCAGGAGCTTTCAGAGTAGATGAGTGCTTTTTCTAATACATAATTCAACAGAAAGACCTTCACCCTCAGTCTTGTTCCTCCCTCTAACCACACTTCTTAACGTTGTTTTGCAGTCAGTATGCCACATGGGATCCCAGAAGAACTCAAACTCACAAACTAAGCACGCAGGCTCTTTGATCACCAGTAGTGGTGACTCCTCTGATGTTATCTTGGGCTCTTTTATAAAGAAACCTGTGCACAAAGGAAAAGCCTCCTTCTCCCACTGGCTAGTATATGAAAAGTTACCAGCAAGCAACCTGCAGCACATGGACACCTTTGTGAATCTTATGGTGCTGGATCTCCTTCCTTTCCCTCTGCTGAACTGTATGAAGACACCTGAAAATGAACTCCATGCTACTAGTACTTGATGTCACTTATTTGCAGGTGAAAAGATGTGTATCCCTTTGGGAAAGAGCAGGATCATCACCTGGAGGTATGTATTTTTACATGCAGAACTCTGTGCACCTATTTGTGTGTCTAAAATTGAAGAGAAATCTTCACCTAATGCTTAGATGCTAAGGAGAAGGGTTATCTAACAGATCTGCAACAGTTTAGGAAAGATATTTGCTCCAAAGGGCATTAGACACCAGCCTGATAACCAGGTGGAAGTCTGAAATTCCTGACATCCTCCCAGCAGACAAGGGCCAAGGCTTCACACAATCTGGAACTGATTGGGAAATAAATGGGATTTTCTTCAGCAATGGCACAGCAAGAGAGCACCTTGGCTTATTGCAAAGCCAAAACACAGTGTGGAGCACCTGGACGAAATACTTTAGTATGGGAACCACACTAATCGTCTCTAGTAAGTACCATTACTATTGATCCGATTTTCACAGATGCATTCAGGTTCTCAGATAATTAAGCATGAAAGACAGTAGAAAAACTAGTTTCTGTCTGATAAATTAGGTTTCATTTGTGAACTATGCATGGTGCCCCAGTTGGGTGGGTTGATGGGCAATAAATATATTGACCTTTTGAATAGAGAGATCACCTCTAGAACAATTACTGAATACTTGTTAAGGATGGGGAATGGAAAAATGGTAAGGGAAAACGTAAATATTGGGATGCATGCTTTCATTTCTTTTCTGGGAAAGAAAAGTGAACTGCTTTACTCTTGGAACAGCAAGCGAGAAATGCAAAATGTTTCTTATTGATAGAGGTGGTTCAGTCTAAGTTGACTGGGAAGGAAAAACACCTGGAATGTCAGAAATACCTAATTCCTGGCCCTACTGAACATAACAGCTTTACTTTTGCATTTGTATTATCCTTGGGGTGAAGCTATGCGATCAATACAATAAATGCTGTTTTCAGTAGAAAGCTTACAGCAGTGCCTACAGTATGCTGCTCAGAGAGTAGCTGATACTATCAACATGACTATAATTAAGCCATGTCATAAAAAGCAGAAGAGAGTTAGAGAAATTTAAAATGTTATCCATGCCTCTGACCAAAAATGTTCTCTGCTGCAATTTCCAACTAAGCTGTCCCCATGGAGAGGCAGCTGCTTTTGCTAAGACAATAGAGTAACCACACAGAAAAAGCATGAACTTAGTTATAAGCATCAGTAAACTTTGTTTAGAATATGGAATTTGCATTTAAAATATGGGCTTCAAAATATGAATTTGATGAAAGTTTAGTTAAGGTACTTTCACACAATATGTAATTCACAAAATAGGACACTTAGGGAAAAAAAAATGCTTACCTGTACATTTAAATCAACAAGTAGTAAACTTGCTTAATTTCCTTTGGGAGTCACAATGTAGCCACATTTCTTCTTAAAACAGCAAAAAGAGGTTTCTTCAGAGAAAACCTAACAGGCCAGAGACAAGAGCTCTTTGTTAGAGCAGCCCCAGAGCCCAAAAGGATTAGAACATAGTTATAAAATAAGCACTCACTACAAAAAAATCAAAGGATTTCTAAAAATGGCACTCCAGTCCATGTTGAAAATTAAGATATCGCACTGGGCCAAATCTATCGCAGCCTCTAAATCAGAGAGACATTTTCTGTAGCCACTGCAAGGGAAGTGCAGAGCAGGAGATATTGCTAAGCACTGTAAGACCGTGGGATGCCGATATCAAAATATTTGGAGGTGGAACTAAGCTTATTGTTTCAAGTAAGTACAAAATATGAAAATTAACTGCTTCTGCAATGCTTTTCAGTACAGTTAGACACTGACTGCATGAAGTGCTTTGCTTTTTCAGCTCCTGCTAGTTTTAACCCTACCGAATGCTTTGCAGGATTTTCCCCTTGAACAGCATTTCCACATGCAAAACCCAATATTATGGTTTTCTATTTATGTATAGAATGGGTGAAACACAATAGCTATTGCAGCACAGACATGTAATTAACCCCATCATTATTTTCTTTTTAAAGCTTAAACATGGCAAAGACAGCATTCAGAGAACTGAAAGATGGTTTTGTGTTTAAACATGCATGTTCAAACTTTGTGATATTTCTAATTCATTCTGAAAGAGAAGTGCCAAACCTTTGGGTTACTCAAATTCTTTGAAAAGCAAAACATTTTCCTTTGGGACTATGTGTCTCTTCCCCCCCCAGCTTTACTGAAGGATTAAGCAGCTCTGAATTAAGCACAAAAGAAGAAAACCCCTTCCCAATACAGATACAAAGAGCAATACACAATGGCTATTGCCAAAACCCTCATTTCATTAGGCTAGTAAAAGTGGATAACTTGTCTGTAATTATTTTTGCCACGTCCACAGCTTAAAAACACGCACATGAAGAGGTGCTCCTTTTTTATGCCCTTCCTGTAGACTTTTATTTTAACGGGAAGTGGAGGACAAGAATTTTTTTCCCATTAAATGTGCTTTAAATGCCATAGTCCTGGAATAAACAACTGCACAAATACAAAGCAGAAGAACTACTGCTACCAAACGTTTCAAGCCTGGTTAGATATATATAAATTTGTATTAGCATGTCAAGAAGAGATTGGTTTTAATGATTTATGTCAGAAAGACTAAATCATAACTATAATTCAATAGAAATATCTGTATCAGGATAAGCGTTTTGTTTTTAGTGAAAATCCTCACTGTGTTAATCAGGTAGTTGCCATGCTTTTAGTATCTACAATTTAAAGTAATTTTCACTCCAATTCTATAGGATTTTGTCTTTACGTGGCCAAGACTTCCAGCCAATTAATAGAGCCAAAAGGCTGTAGTTACCTTACACATGTAAGATCAGTCATTTCATCAAAGCTTGTCTTTTCAGGGGTGACATTAAGCTACTCCTAAAGGAATGAAATTGAGAAAATGAGGATTAGGTCGGACAAGGACCAGATTTAACAACCACCATATGAATATTAAGAATTTATTCATTTGGCTACATGACTGTAGAAAAACAGAATTCAGTCTCAGCTAATGCTGCTATTCCCAAAGAGCCTTTAGTGATATGTACTTTAAATTCAGTTTCAAGCAAGTCTGTGCCATCATTTCTTTAAAAAAACATCAAAACAAGCCGAGTGTTGTTGCCTGGGGCAATGATTGAGATAGCATGTTACCTTCAGGGTTTAAATGGATGCAGGATTGGGACTATTCAGCCTCACTTTAGGATAAGTGACCTTAATTCAATTGAATCAGCAGGGTTTGAGCTTGAGCAGAATCTTTAACATATCTATACTGAAAGAGCTAAGCTCCTGTCAGCTTGTAGTGAACTTGATTTTGTTCTTGTTGGTCTCCTTTAATTAGTTCTGATCAAAACGAAGTTGCTCCAGACTAAATAATGCAGTTAACAGAAGGGCTAGGATTTGAGAGACAGGTTTGGCATTTGCATTTGGTGGAATAGATGCAGGGTGTGAAGCTTACAGCAGAATAGAAATAACAATTGAGAACATAAACCGGCAATGCGGGATTCTTCTGTAAGTATCTTCCTAGGGAATTTAATAGAATCATAGAATAGTTAGGGTTGGAAAGCACCTTAAGATCATCTAGTTCTAAGCAACCTGCCATGGGCAGGGACACCTCACACTAAACCATGTCACTGCTTTGTCCAATGCTTTACTGTGCACTTATACTGTGTTTTATACAGAAACCAGCATTTATCCTACTGATTGCATAGGTTCACCACAAGAGTAACACAAATGCAAAAGTAAATCTTTGTCCAGCCTGGCCTTGAACACCGCCAGGGATGGAGCATTCACAGCTTCCTTGGGCAACCCATTCCAGTGCCTCACCACCCTTACAGTAAAGAACTTCCTCCTTATATCCAATCTAAACTTCCCCTGTTTAAGTTTTAACCCACTACCCCTTGTCCTATTACTACAGTCCCTAATGAAGAGTCCCTCCCCAGCATCCCTATAGGCCCCCTTCAGCTACTGGAAGGCTGCTATGAGGTCTCCACGCAGCCTTCTCTTCTCCAGCCTGAACAGCCCCAACTTCCTCAGCCTGTCTTCATACGGGAGGTGCTCCAGTCCCCTGATCATCCTCGTGGCCTCCTCTGGACTTGTTCCAGCAGTTCCATGTCCTTTTTATGTTGAGGACACCAGAACTGCACGCAATACTCCAGGTGAGGTCTCACGAGAGCAGAGTAGAGGGGCAGGATCACCTCGTTTGACCTGCTGGTCACGCTCCTTTTGATGCAGCCCAGGATACGGTTGGCTTTCTGGGCTGCGAGCGCACACTGAAGCCGGCTCATGTTCATTTTCTCATCGACCAGCACCCCCAAGTCCTTCTCTGCAGGGCTGCTCTGAATCTCTTCTCTGCCCAATTTAGGCACTCACCAGGTTGCAACAGGCAAGCTGAGATTCAACTAAAGACTGAATTAGGCTCTCCAAACCCAGTTTATCTCCTGAACATTACTGAAGTATCTACCTTAATTTCATCAAACGTATTGAAGTTCAGAGTTCAAAAGGCTATAGTTATCTTTTTGTAATTATATGATTACAAGAAATACTTTCCCTAAAACAGATTTTACTTAAATTTATTTATACATTACCTGAAGTTGGATTATACTGACTTCCTGCCCTTTTAAATCAAAATGATCATTAGTTTGCATTAGTGTTTTTTTTCAACAGGGAAAAACATGAAGCCCTGAATTAAAACCTAATAGACTTGAAAGTCCAAACAAGTGTTAGGGCAGAAGGATGGAGGTGTAAGACATAAAAGGGAAGATGTGGCCACTCAAAAGAAACCTGCAGAGTGAAAGCTTCTTACCATGATTAATAAGAACATTTTCTAATGGCTTTAAGATATCAAGGATTTCATGGGCACAAAGATGAATTCAGTAGATGATTCTTGTAAGAGGGTGCACACAAACAGGTTTCAGTGGAAAATTTCAGGGATAACACTGGACCTTTGGAAATGTTGCCATTAGTTTCAGTGTTGGCAGGATTTCATGTAAGGTGCACATAGTTTTCACTGGGGAGAAGCCAGAAGGCTCTGGGGAAAGACATGCACAGGAATGATGGCAGTTGATACTTCTCCATATATATAGATGCACCTGTAATGTTTCCTTTTGGCACTGACTACCTGCAATAGTACTGTGTAGGCAAGTACAGCAGGATTTGAGGCTGAATAGTCCCAATCCTGCATCCATTTAAACCCTGAAGGTAACATGCTATCTCAATCATTGCCCCAGGCAACAACACTCGGCTTGTTTTGATGTTTTTTTAAAGAAATGATGGCACAGACTTGCTTGAAACTGAATTTAAAGTACATATCACTAAAGGCTCTTTGGGAATAGCAGCATTAGCTGAGACTGAATTCTGTTTTTCTACAGTCATGTAGCCAAATGAATAAATTCTTAATATTCATATAGTGGTTGTTAAATCTGGTCCTTGTCCAACATAAATGTCCCAAGCAGTTTTTGTAAGAGGATGTACCAGTGTGGTTTAACAAAATCATTTGGTTCTGGAACAGAACTCATCATCTCCAGTAAGTATTTTCAAGGACTTATTTTTTAAGTTTTGTCATGGGAATGCTTAGGAGAGAAGGCTGACAGCTCTTTAAGTATCTGGGGAAGGTCCCATTAGGTCAGGACTATTATGTTATTATCAACGATAATACCTGAAGTTGCTGGCAAGCAGGACAAGAACACTGTTTGTAATCTGAGTGTGCTGCATGCTCTCAGCTCCCACTGGCTTGAAGTGGAACAGCGGAGCTTTAATTATCAGTCAAAAATTGCTCAATTTTGTGGATTATTCAAGTACTGAAAAGTTCAGCTGAAGAACACATTGACCTTATTTATAAATCTTATTCATAGGTGCTTATGGAGAAACTGCAGAGGAGGTTCATCAAGAAAACTTCATAATTGATCTACAAAAGCATATGTTTTGAACCCAATTCATTAAGAGCTCATTGATTACAAACCTAACTCCAGAATTTTCTTTGCACTATGTTTTGCAGGCTTACTGCGTTATTACAATAGAGAAAACCCAGATTTTAGCTTAAGAAATATCTACGTGTGTGTATATATTATTTTAAAATAATAAAAGACCTACACAGCTCTTAAAACCTGCTTAGAAAACTGTTTAAAAACTAAACTGCAAATTTCTTAGAAGCTTAACTAAAGCAAAAAGATGGTGGAGCAGAAATTCATTATTTTAAAATTCTTCAGAAAGAATCAGACTATTTGACCGGAATAAAACTACAACAGTGCAAACTGTCTTGTGGACTTCACAACCTTATAGCTCAACCTAAAAATACATCTACATCTACAGCCAATTCTACAAGGTTTCATCCTTTTTTTCCCATAAACATACCTACAGTTTATGGAGATTTTTTTTTCACATACACACATATGTATATATGTATATATGCAAAACTTAATTTATCCAGTTCTCCGCTGTCTATTTGCCTGTGTGTGCACATGGGACTCTTCCATGCATGCACACAGTTGCAGTTATTCAAGACATATGCTTCCTCAGGACTATGATATGATTGAAATGTTTCATTTAAGCTAAGCACCTTTTTACCATACCTATTAATCTACTTTAGTATGAAAGAGTAGATCTAGTCTATTGTAGTCTTCCTCTAATAGATGTGATGCTTGACAAGAAGCATGAACGAACATTGGTGTTCACTAAACAATTTAGGACTTAAATGCACATGGCACATATCAAACCTCTTCAGATCAAATACACCTCAGACTCTGTAAGACTCTGTATTATCTAAATAAATATGAGTTTAGAATTGAGTCTTGGTTTTGATTTGGAGTTTAATTTTCTGTACCATACTCATAAAAGCTGCTATCCATTTTAATTTTCTATAAAATAACTCATTTAAAAATAAGGCTAAAAGTCATACTTTCTATTTCCAATTCTAAATAGTACTGTAACTGGCTTTGACTGAAAATTAAAACTTACCTTTTCTGTCTACTGGAATAATATTTACTATAAACTGTGTTCGAATGCTAGGTTCCTTCAGCTCACCAAACACTTTTTTACTTCAAGGACTGAAGGAGCTGTGATTCATCCATCTTATTACCTAAAACTCCTTTCATACAAAAGACATTTCTATTCCCATCCTAAGTATTTAATAACAAATTAGGGAGCCAGAACATTTGTCAAGATGACTTTTAGGTTACTGCTCTTTAAAAACTGTATTTTGTGGTGGCGTATTTGTTTCCTGTACTCTACTGATCTTCTAACTCTCTACTGTGTTATTTTTTTCCCTCCACTAATCAACCCAGGCAAAGGAAATTCTCCACCAGAAAACTCTGAAATCCTGAAGAAGGAACATGAAAATCAGATAACTTATGTTTGCCTTGTTGAGAAATTCTACCCAGAAGTTATTCGGGTGACATGGACCGATGAAAAAAACGAGGAGGTAACAGACAATGTAGTAAAAGGAGACACTTGGAAGGCCACAAAAAATGAGGAGTACTCAATTGGCAGCTGGCTAACTGTACCAGTGGAGAACAAAGACAAAAAATATTACTGCAAATATGAGCATGAGAGCCAAGAGCGTTCACTGCCGACACGAGGTATATGCTGAATTGTTAAAAGTTATATACTAAATGTTACATGTTCAAGTTAGATACTAAAATGTTATGTTAAAAGTTTCATTCTATATATTATTAAGACATCACTTTTTCTTTGCAACAAAATTATAGAAATAATGCTTTCTATCACTGTTCCTGAAAGCATCTGCGCTCATTTGCACAGCAATCATTAAAATACACAAAGTTTTCCCAGGGAAAGCAACCCAGCATGTGCTATGCTTCCCAATGGAATGTCCCCCTGCAATAAGAAAACAGCAGTTCTTGAACCTCATCAAGTGTAAACCAGCATAGCTCCAAAAGCTCTGTGCTGAGCTGTGTCAGTTACTTCCCTGTCTACAGAAGTCTCTGAAAACAGTATTACATCTCTGTTCAACCCATGACTGAGGGGTGTAAGTCCCTCTGACACCCCCTGACATTAGCCACAGCTATAAAAAATAATTAAGAGTCAAAACCAAGGTTGCTGGGGATGTAGAACGAAGTTTAAATGTTTTACTTATTCAATGTCAAGCAATGGTGAGGTAATAGCCATGTCTGAAAATAAGATGTCTCATTTAACTGAGGAAAGATTATGCAAAGCAGAATCTGAAAGACAATGAAAAAAGTAACCCATAATCGATGCAAATTGTATAAATCATGGTAATATCTTTCTTTTAAAAAGCTGCCTACATTGGTTTAAATTAGTCTTTTCTCAGTACCTTCCTTTGTTCAATTTCCTATAAATTAATGTACCTCCAATAAGTGAGAGCATGGCCATAATAATGATCAAAATATATTCTGACAAAAATATGCTTTACATTTATTTAGATGGAGGATGTATTTACAGATGTAATACGGATGCCTTTAAGACTATATATCAATGCATACAAACACCATAACCGAGAACAAACAGAGATTTGTTGCTTTGAGCACAGAAAGGGTTTATTTTTGAGAACAAGCACCACCAAAATAGCAAATTCCCAATAAGGTAACCTCAGATCATGCTCTCCTCAAGGTTATTCCTTACTGTAGAGCAGCCATTAAGTAACAGACTAATTGAGGTCCCTTCCAATGTAAATTATTCTGCATTTGTAATAACAGTACATTGTGTAGGCAGACTCTAGCCACTTCAGTGACAAGATCAGGTGGATTCAGTTCTAAAGAGACTCTGCAAAGGAACAGCTTAAGGGACACATTCCTGAAAGGGCAAACTTCCCACATATGGTAACAAATACCCAAGTCAATTCTCTACGCGTATTACCTTCCCTTCAAATTCTTGGTGCACGTGAATCCTACTCATGAACATCTGCTCTGACAGATCTTAACCATCTCTTTTGCTGTTTAAAACTTCCAATTTCACTATTAATATACATGTTACTGCCTCTTTTTTTCCCTATTTCTCAAATTTATGTTTGTCAAAAGCAAAGAGAAGCCTAATTGTTCCATTTAAAAATCTCTTTCCACAGATACAGACTTTTCTACAAAGACTGCTTCTCAGGAAGAGGACTGCAACACATCTGGAAACAGCACAGTTTTTAACAGAGGTAACTAAAATGTATTAAAATGTGGGAGAGCGACGCATGGCGCGGAAGTCAGATATTGACATATTTGCCCAGAACCTCACGAAAAAGATCTTTCTAAATAGTATACAGGAAATCTTTTAAGTCTGGGGTTTGCAACATAAAAACACTTCAGTGCTACTCTGAATTACCTTCTGTTGTGGATTACAGGAATGGGCTCTCCTACTTTTATTAGGTAGATTTATTAGGATGCAAAGATGCTGTTCAGCTACTAGATTATTAGCCCACATTATGTGTCACTTTTTTTAATATCTCTCTGAAACAGTTGAAAGTTCAGTGCTTCAGCTGACGCTTCATCAGCCCAGCAACTGCCCAGCACTTTGGACTTTAGCTTAAACAGGAATTCAGGAAGAATTGTTAGTCCTTGTGTTCAAAAAATCCAAGACAAAAGGATTCAAGCAAACATAGTACTGTCAGTAATGAGTGCTGGAAGCACTAGAATTATGTTCTTGTCTTTGCAGGGAATAATAACCCAGCAGCATTGAGAGGAAGTCTAGTGCTAAGAAACCCGCTCAGTCTACAGCTTATTAGTGCAAACCTACTCAAAGGACAGTCAGGCATTTTATGTGTTCTCACACTGTCCACTGGATTCTATATAATTGCAGCAGTAAACAGACTACAGTCCCAAGTCTACCTACCTTTTAGGAGGTTGTGTAATATGGACATTAAACAAGGCTTTCCTGTCTTATGTTTGTTACAGATCACATTATACACAGGACAGCATATTTAGTGTACATCGTCCTTCTTCTGAAGAGCTCCATGTACTATCTCATCGTACTCTTCTTCATCTACAGAATGTGGGCTGTCACCAAGCACCAAGGAAAGAAAGCATAAATGCTTGTTTAGGAAAGGCTAACAAAATAATCTTCAGTTTGCTTTGCTATATATTTATCCATATAGACTCCGCTGCTCTCAGTGTCAGATTTAACAACAACAGAAATCCCCCACATAATCTTGTGGCATTAGTGCACAAGGCTTGTTTTGCTTTCCTGCTTCTGGTTTTATATCAGTCTGGCATTCCTAATCTTTGAGTCTTGAATTGAGGTGGGCAATAGGACTAAGGTTACATACCTAGCATTTCAATCCAAAGTCCATATTGCAAAATGAAGCAGGTACTCACGTTAAAAGTAATTATGCATACAGAAGTTTAGAGGTGTAACCGGGCTTTTGATATATAAAGAAGAGATGCATTTTGTTACTGAGCTTAAGGCTTAATTAAGGAGCATTCCTGTCTGTAAATTCACAGATGTTGTTCATTTTTACTTTCAATGACCTACTGCAACTCTCATGTATCCATCAAGTCAGGACTTAAACATTCTAAAGCGATGTGTGCTTTCAGACTCAATTAAACACGATTTCAAAAAGTGAACACAGTAATTTTGACTGAAGAAGTAAGACAAGCATAAAGCAATTCTGAGGTGCACACATGCAGAAATGGGAGAAATCTACCAGGCCACGCACCAGTCTGTGACACAGACTGAAAACCTGAACACTGTATTTTTAAAGAAAGAAAACGACTAATGATCATGAACATTATCTGGTTTTAAGATACCTTTGTAAGTTGAGCAAACCCTTAAATTTCCAGCTTTGATAGATAATTTTCACAATAGCAGAAAGATTCTCAGATGTTGGATTTCAAACTCTTCAGCTCCAAGTTCCACAAATCAGCTCCTTTCAAATTTCTGTGGAAAAAAAAAATAGAAGTAGGCACATTGGGGTAAAGCATTTGCTCAGTTTGGGGCAAAACGCTGCTGTAAGTAAGTTTGGAGATAAGTGGCTGCAGCATTTATACTCACTGTATCTGTAACGATGTGGAGGGCAACAAAAGCTTTCCTCTGGATGCATTTGTGAGGCTTGTGTTTCTTCTCCAGCGTTTCCACAACATGCACCAATATGGCTAGAAAACTTGATTCATTTCTCTGTTCATATAAATTCCTCAGGAAAACAAAGAAAGAGCCTTAAACCCATCAGTTTTCTGCTTTTCAAGGCATTAAACAGGAACGCTCCTACACAGAACAATAAAAGCTAGCTCGTAACATCTTTTCAGTTGAAGGTCTAAGGCAAGCCAGGGGGAACTGCAGTGCTGTTACAACAGGAATTCTAGCACTCACACCATTGCAAGGGAAGAACCTAAGTCAGGTGCAGTTATAACAACCACAGCTATTTTACTAACAGTGTATCTTACAAGTTATTTTACAATCTGCATATTGAAGCCAATGCGAGTAATTACTGCCTTCAATGTCATGTTACTCTTCAATGCGAAGAAAGATGTGATGCTTGCTCTTCAGTCAGAATCTCTGACAAACAATTAATACCCCATGCTGTTATTTGTTAAGGTTCCGTTCCAACCAAAGTGAAATAAAATAGGTACAAAGGTATTTTTGGAATGCAGTTACTGTAGATTTCAGTAGCATCATTGATATCATTGTCCTCGTCTTTCCTATCTTCATCTCTGCTAGAGAAACACTCGATTGCATTAATGAACGAAGATCTCTTTCACTTAAAATGATCCCCAAATAAACTTGTGTCTCATACATGAAACTGGAAAGATGTTGTCCATACAGCACAGAAAAAGAAAGAGAAAACACAGCTTTTTGCACAAAACCCCCTGCCTACATGCAAGCTTGCTGAGCACAGCTATCACCACACAGATTGTCAAGTACAGGTTGCAGGTTTTACATCTGCAACAGCTTCCGTGTCCCTGAAGTTTATTTATACAGATACATACCGTTCATACTAAGTTTTTAATTTTTATTTAGGCTGAATAAGAGGACAAGTGGGTGTTTACGGCTTCTGGATGCTGGGGCATTTGTTTGCAGGAAGGTTTGGTTATTTAGTGGAAAAACCCTGTAAGCTGAACCAGTCACAACTGGTTCAGAGGAGGTGGGCTGCGATGAGAGTGGGAGATAAGCTGAGGACAGTTAGACCACAGCCGTCCTGCCTTTTACCACAGTATGCTTCTACACCATTTCCTTCTAATGCAAATACAAAGTGACAAAAACCACATGCTTAAGTTACATGTCAATAAGACGGGAAAACTCACTGTTTGCTACACATTTTGGTTTAACTGCATGCTTGTGATATGTATATGCAGGGACTATCACGGCCACAAAAGCATGGGTTTTGCAAGATGTCTGCAGGTCTTGACACCATCAGAGCACCCCAAGAGTTGGATGTTATGTATCAAAGGTAAACTTCTTCTGTCAGGACTTTAACACTTGAAAGACATGTCTTCTGAATTACATGTCTTACCACAATTGATTTTCAGGGATTTAAGCTTCTACCAGCCTGGGTATTACAGCTGCTCTACTCCTATTACAGAGCTGCAGAATTCATGCAAATACTACAAAAATAGTAACAGGCAATCTGGTGCTTCCAATAAAAAGAAGACAGAATGGGGTCAACTTTTGCCACGAAAGCAAAAAGGAGTAATCAGCACAAATTAATTTATATGTGGAAAGGGATTTGCAATGAATTCTTTATCTTGCTAGAATAATTTTGTGTCCTATACTGTGTAACAGCTGACATGCTTGAGACTATTGACTTCTCAGCTATCAAAATAACCACAGGTGATATGGAAATCTACCTAGGGATTCCTCTCACATGTAGCTGTAAATGAGTAAGATTTGCATAGGAATTATAGCAGCTTGCCAACAGCTAACCTCTGTTGATACTAGGTAGCCACACTAAAATATTTGAGAGAGATGCAAATAGGGAACTACTCAGCTTGAGATTTTGAAACTGCAGCGGCACCAGCAATACTTGGAAAGTGCTGAGGAAATAAAAAAATCTCAGAGGAATAATTGGAAAAGTAGTTCCTCTGAACCTAGATATTGACATATCTATGGAAAGAGATCAAATGGCAACAAGTACTTGACAGGTTTTACCTAGTGAGTCCAAGCAATCACTAAATATAGCTTCACCACAGGAGAGTTTCTACTTCCCTCTATTACCAGTCTCTTGGTAAGGAACACAAAACAACACACTCCAGTAATTGCCCAGTTCTTGGAAGGTTAACCTTAGGAACTACTGGATATATCTTGAACAAATATTTTCATACCACCTGGGAGGCAACTTAATACACATATGTCAAGAAGATACATCTCTGTGAGATATGACAGCACACGGGAACTGTTCTGTTTCTTTTCTAATGAATAAACTCTCCTGTCAGCAGCTCCACTACTTGCCATTGTGGCAAGCGAGCCACAGACTCTGTTGCCACAGATTCCAAATCCCAATACCTTCTCCCAGAGATTTTCTTTAACAGAAGTCAGAATGAATGAAGACTGGAAAGGGTTGCCCAGGAAGGTTGTGAATGCTCCATCCTTGGTGGTGTTCAAGGCCAGGTTGGACAAAGCCTTGGGTAGCACAGTTTAGCTGGAGGTGTCCCTGCCCATGGCAGGGGTGTTGGAACTAGATGATCTTAAGTTCCTTTCAACCCTAACTATTCTATGATTCTATGAGAACCAGGTCAACATTGAAAATGGGGAGGCTCAGAAGAAAAGGCCACCTACTGTTCACAATGAGAACTAGAAGATTTCAAATCAGAAGCTTCAGCTTCTCAGGACGATTTCGTTCCTCCCTCAGCTGGAGCTTTGCCGTCTGTGGGAAAATGAATGCACTGGGCAAGATAATCCTGTGAAGGATTAATGAAGTCATTCCCAAAAGTCACTCAATTTTTTGTGAATGACTTCATTAAATTAAGTCATTCCCCAAATATGAGGAAATCATCTCTCATATTCAACCAAAACATACTACAAAAAAATGCAGGTCTCTACTGTGACAGAGTGCTCAAAGGCTCTCAAAAGAAGTGTTAGGTGGTGACAGGGCAACATGCCCAGAGAGCGCTCCTGTGGGAGCCACTGCATCGCAGGAAGGTGGCTTGATCAATTAGTCATTTCAGGGATACTTTTCCTTTCCTTTCCCTTTTCCTTTCCTCTTCTCTTACCTTTCCCTTTCCTGGGATAGCCTAACTGCCAATCATTCTGAGACCCAAATTGTAAAATAACAAAGGAATAAACTGTCTCCAGGCTAGTTTTGTACACGCCACTAGCGGAATGATCACTCAGCAACTGAGACTTCATACCTAGTCCTTTTACCTTTAATATGAAGTTTCTAACCATTTTCACACAACCTAATGTAATTTTATTTCTCATACCCATAAAGGGTGGTTTAATCAACACTGTTTGCTTGATAACTGGGGCAGATGAGCAGAAAGAAAGGGCACAAGCTGTTACTTAGGCTCAAGCAGCATCTCTCTGCTGTCATTCAGAAAGCCACGTTTTTCCCCTACTTAGTGTCTCCTGTGTCAAAACCAGACTTTAATCTGCAGTGAGTGCACTGGCACAGTGCAGCGTTATACTCTTTGTTGCTCTGATGCTTCATCACCCCTAGACGGAGCTCTAAGTCACTTCTTAAGCCGAGACAGTGCAAGGTTTCTTACTGTTTTGTCGAGTTTTAACTCCTCTTGAGAAAGCTTTTAACATCTGTCTTAAATATGCTCCAGTTCTTTGTAGGTACAGAGCATACCTGCTCACCTTCATTTAAGTTTGCAAAATAAATGCTAGCTCACTTGCCAAGGGGGTAAACACCCTCTGTTTTGCACCACGTGGTGCAAGTCCATTACAATCCAGTAAGAGAGGTGATCAGGCTCGGTAAGCTATCTTTTCAAATGTTATTTACTAGAGCAACACTATGAGTAGAGAATATTATAAATGACCTTAAATCCTTTGAGACAGTGGGAACCCTGGGTGCTGCAGCTTTGAACAGGCCTCCCAGCCACATGCAGCATGCTGGACAAACCCTGTTAATAGGATTCTTCCATTTTGGTTATTTGAGCTAGAATTTTCTTACAAAGAAAACACCTCTATTCATAAAGGATGTTCAGAGGAAAACTTCTTCCTATATTTTTAGATAGAGCAAAGCCACACAGGTGGCATAACTACTTCCAATCCTTGATCCACATGCAGTTTACCATCACCCAAGATATTAGAGATTGCATTAAGAACAGGGGCTTCTCAAGCCTTAAGTACAAGGTGCAACAGAACAGACATAGTATGTTCAAGATCATTATCTCCTCAAATACAGCATCTTCTGCAGGGTTCCCACTCCCAAACCACCAGTGACCTCCTGACATACAAAAATGCAATTATACCATCAACAAGCTCTTAATGAGGTGTATGTACACAGGGCAGCCAAATTAAGGTTGCTCAGACCATATTCACTCCAGCATCTACCTCCTTTCCTTTATCTGCACCACATCCTGAAACATATCCTCAACACAGCCTTAGTGCATTTTTAAGCACCTGTAGCCATTATGTGTCTCAAATTATTCATACATTTTTTTCAGTGACTTTTCACAAGCTACAGTGAGAATAAATTCTACAAATGTGCTAGTGTAATGGAGAATGTTTTCTGTACATAATTTACACAAGTGTGATTGACAAGTGAGGCTGCCTTTCTTGCAACCCGTCTGGGATTTTACTAAGATGAGAAATAACGAACATTATTTCTCCCAGAAGAGTTCAAATAGAATCACCTCTGCTACAAAGTCATCTTATGCCTTACACACAAAAGCTATCTCCTTAAAAGCAAGTCACTCCTTGGACTAAGGAAAATAGAGAACCTTCTGCCCGTGTCCCTAGTATCAGATGCGCAGATGTGACAGTATTTGTAGGAGACATTTTCACCCATCATGAACCGCCCTGGTGTTAAGAATGACAGGACACCTCACTGATAATGAAAATGTTTCTCCTTTATTTCAAGAGAGTATTTTTTCTGATGGAAAATTGGAGCTGTCAGATAATACTCATCTGCAAATGCATCTCCTCTACGATTCCTGCAAAAATAATGCAGCAAAACTAAGTTTGGATTGTATTTCATCTTCCACTCCCTCCACTATTTACAACAGTTCAACTCCCAACTACCACATCTGATCCTGCTCTTAACTGTTTCGTACTACTAATACCAGACCCTTCTTCAAAGGCCATATTGGAACTTTCTGCCCCAAATAACTCCTACTTTTTAAGACCATAGCACTTCACTGCATTAAGCTGAGAAGTAGGACGGACACATACAGTTCCTGGGATCAAATTGCCTGCATTTCAGAGGTGGCCTTTCATGTGCTGAGTGAACAACTACATCCCAATGCTCAGGCAGAAGCATGCCATGCAGTTAACACTCTGAAGACATTGAACAGGGGAATTTTTCATGCCTTCTTGTCAAAGAGACAACACCACAGTATAGTTTGGTTTTAAGCAGTTTTTCACACAGTATCCAGCTTCAGTTACCTCTTTTGCTGACAAAACAAGTGGTTGCATAAATGGTCACTGTACTATCAGATTTCCAGCACCATTTCATGTGCATTTCTAAAGAGAAGCTAGCTTGAAACAGTCAAAAGAGAACACAAATAGATCAGGACAGAACCCTTTCCAAACTCCCCTTACCAACCAGATTTGCCCTTGCTGTAGGATGCTCTACCTCTCATTCATCCTGGAATTCCTGCTTGGGAGCTGCCAGACACATCTCAAGCACAGGTCTTACATATTCTCCCCATGCTCCCGTTCTGGCCACTGAGCTGCTCCTGCTGGACAATTTATGGTGATGAGGCACCTGAAGGCCACCATCTGTATCCTCACCAACACTGGCCAACCTGTGCTCAGGTCTCATGTACACCCTCACCATGACGACTCAGCCAGAATCTCTGGCCTTCCTTGTAAAATCTTCACCTTTGCTAGGCTTGGTCTGGAGGCTTCTTCAGCATCTCCCAGCTTTCTCTCCTGATACTGCAGTCTCCTTACTCCAGAACCTTTAACTTAACAGCTTCTCTCAAGTCAGCCAATTGAATTTACTTGAGCATCTGCTCACCACTAACTTCAGTTCTCTGCTCTCATTTTGTTGAGAAATACTGGGATTTGGGTTTTCAACATTGTTCTTCTAGGCTGTCCCGAAGTCTAACTTCCTCCTGTTTGGAAAAGGCTCTTTATGAATGAGACATCTCTGTAAGGGCAAAACCCTAAGAACACACAGCATGAGCCCTTATCTCTGAATAGCACTGCCCGATGGACATACTTTTGTGGAACACATCGCCAGATAGTCTATGCTCTTCATTTGAAGAAACAGTCTCCAGCTCTGGCACTGTGTTAACAAGGGGGTGGGGGAAGGGAAATCAACAACGAAATCAGAACAAAGAGTCCTACTGAAATACAGATTAACAACCAAGAGAAGATTTGCTTATTTTCTAAATCCATCAGCCAGACCAACTTTCTCAAAAGATCTGCAAGATCTAATGTGTGGTCACCAAGGTAAGCTCAGGTAAATATAGTTTCCAGAAAGCATCCTGAAACAGGCTACAGTTTAGGTATTCACTTCACAGGAAAACATGAGTCCTAACAGCAGGATTCCAGGAATCTAGAGCAGCAGCTTACAGTCATTGTCCAATTAAGACTTTTCAAATACTGGGCTTTGAAAAAGTAGCTCAGCATAAACACTAGCAGACCACAGAAAAGGAGATTTCTCTAGTCAGCTGTACAGTAGATCAGGTCACTAGGAGGCAGGGACAAAAGTCAGACCTTTCAAATTCATTTCCCATTCTGCCAGGCACCTTCACTCAAAACTTTTTAGTCTTTGCTGATATTCAAGCCTGCTCCTCACTACAGTTATTACAATCACAGCTACCACAATATAAAAATCCTCCATTCTTGTGTATTATCTCACCATTACTACAAAGCAGTATTCATGATGCAGACAGAGGCACACAGTCCTCCTCCTTACTTCAGGAGGGAGGAATGCCCAGTAGGTTTTCTTACCACACTCTGGGTCTGTTTCCTTTACAGCATCAGCACTGGCAGATTCACAGAAGTCCTCTGAAAAGCATCCAGCTGGCCTATTGTCATCTGCTTTCATCTCATTCTCAGGGAATTCTTCATATTCCACAATATGTTGTGGAACTCCCCTAGGGAGGGGAAAACACATTGCTTTTAGGACAAGGAATTATTTCTACTGCATTACATCTGCCTCCCCTGCCTTCACTGTAAGAAAACTGTAAGAGAAGTGACAAGACAAATTAATCAGAGCTACTTACGCACAATGGTCCTGTCCAGTGACAACAGGAATCATTAGAGGCACTGGAGGAAACATTCTCGCACTCTGCCAACAAGAAAGGTCTCAGTGTAAGCAGCTGGAACAAGACTGGTGGTCCCCTGGAAAGCAAGGCTCCAGATGACTGGCAGCAAGGCAGAAAAGAAACCCAAATTCCACCACATTTAGTGCCAGCCCTTCTCTTTCCCTACATGGGTGAACTGTGTGGATGTCTGCAGGAAGAAAGCAATGGAGGGGAAAACTCGGAAATCAGAAGCCTCCCTGGCAGAGAGCAGTAAAGATCCAGACAAAGATGGGAAGGTAGGATGCCCCCATATCACAACCCTCCTGACCCTTCTGGCCCAGCAACTGACTATATTAATCTCCAAGCAGCTTCTGAAGATGGGAGCCCAAATAAGGCTGACACACTTCTCTAACGGAGGCACAATGCAAACCATGTTGTTGCAGTTATTTTCAGCTCCACACATAACTATTTTGCAATCATGTTATGAGAAAACCAAACTTTATGTAAATCAGGTGTCACAGACTGTTCTTAATGACCTGACCAGAACATCCTTTCCAGCCCTAACTATTCTATGACTCCATGATTCTGTGACTGTCCATTAGAAGGACTCTCCTTGCAGAAATGGAAGCTATTAATGACTAGAACCATGGGAAACCCAACAAGGTATCTCCTGTGTAGCTAACTGACTTGTCAGGAGCCACTGAAGTTCAGAAAGAGACCTCAGGCTTATCTGGAGACAGCTCCGACACTCCCCATCACTGCAAAACAAAGACAACACTCAAAATACCTCAGCAGATGCCCACATTTGCCATGACTGAAGCAGCATCTCTAAATAAAAGATCTCAAACTTCAGGCATTGATTCTCCCCCTTCAAACACAGAAAGGCATCTTGGCCTCGTCTCACTTTGAGCTTCTCCTCCTGCAAAGCCCGAGCTAGAGCTCTGTTGTTGGCCAGGATGCTCTTCAGTCACACAGCGCGGCTGTCTGTAAGAGAACCATCCATTGTCACACACTGGAAATTGACAGCAACCAGCACCAAACTGCTATGCAGGCAACATAAGCATCTTACCTGTGCCATTAGCACTTGCAGACAACGGCTCATAGGCTTTCCCCAGCCCTGACCTTTTCACGTTTCTCTGTCTTACTCGTTCTTTCAAGTTGGCCTGACTCCTTCTATGCATCTTCTGCTCGGCCATTGCCACCTCCTACCTACACAAACAACAGAGGCAAAGATATCACCCGCAACGGGCGAAGCAGGGAGCTACAGGCAGGCTGCGAAAGCTGCCGGAGCCGCACGGGGGCGGGGTAGGCCCAGGATCCCCGGCCTGCCGCACGGCCTAGCCCCGCACAGCGCAGCGCCCCGCGGGCGGCATTAACGGCCGTAACCGCCGCAGGGCCCGCGCGGCCGCGCCTGAGGGGCATTCGCCGCCTGCCATGGGGCGCGGGTGGTGCTAGTTCTGCTCGACCTGACTTCCCCGTATCGCTTGTTACTCGTGTGTGTGTGTGTCTCTGTCTCTCTGTGTGCAGCATTGCAGCTAGGGACTCCTGGTTTTCAGTGAGCAGCTCTTTTCTGACACACAGGACTCACGGTCGGCGTGGAGGGTGGCAGAAAAAGATGCTATGATTTAGAAGCCCGGAGGCTGTGGGACAACGTCCCACAAAAGACAAACCAGCGAAACCACAGTTTCTCATTACCTTTCTGGTGCTGCTGTCTTTTCCCTAAAGAAACACCAGATCTGTCAGTGCTGCCCCAACAACTGCCCGTACAACAAACCCACCACAAGCCTGAGGGAACAAATGGTGCTGGGTGTTAAAAATTGTCCTCAATAAAAACCCCTGCTATTACGCCATGTTACAACTACCCTTACACCCACTAACTCTGCACCTTTTTGTGGGCAGCAATTGGGCATAACCCTGCACACAAGAGGCACTAAAACCATCTCTGTCCCCTGGCAAGCATCTCTACAATTATCTAATTAATATAATTAGATTTCCCTCTGGTAAGAATAGTTTCAGGAAAAGATGAAAGGTTTGCAATTAATTCTTCCTAGGGCTGTTCCCTCTTAGTTCTTTCAATTGCCTTAAGAGTAATATTGGATCAAGGAATCCAATAGTATCCAGTTAGTCTACATGTTGGCAATCTTATGTTCTGGTTACTACAAACCTTAATCTTTAGAAAGGATGCACTGGTGCTCCAGACAAAGTTTTGCAGCAGGCTGGTAACTGAGTCAGGAACCCCTTATCCGAGTGCCATGGTTTAATACTGAAATCAGTTTCCCCTGTGCCATAAAACATCCAGCTTCAACAGCAAAGTGAACTAGAAGGAGAGGTGCTCCCCACTATGTGTCAAATGAGGTTTTAGCTGAGTTTGGCACATGAGAAAACTTTGAAACCCCCCCAAGTATCCCTTTATCTTCGGAAAACACAACAATTAATCACGACCCTGACAGTTTCTTCTGAGCAAGTACACACCAGGAATCAGAAACTTAACAGCACAATGATCTACATCATCACCAAACTACAACTGTCTCCCATTTAATGAGTAAGCCTATAGGGAGATCTGCTACTTACACAGAGGTTTCTCAATAAGGAAAGCATTTTATTTTCCAAGTCAAAGAGGTATCCTAAACCAAAACAGACAGAAAGCTTTGGTACCACACTGTTTAAGACCATGCTGTTTCTGGTACAAGCAGGAGTACTAACAGTGGCTCTAGAATATGCCTTGCTTTGAGAAACAGGGCAACAGGAATTTGCAACAGGAATTTGCAACAGGAAAGTATCTGATACAAATCTGAAAGAATGATTCCTCTCAGTTCAAATGGTGGGCTCCTGCTGGCCTCAAGGGAAGTTCAACATGGGGGCAGTGCCACTTCAAATGCTCCACAACTGCCACTGCAGGTGCCGTTCATTTCCCACTTGTGATGTGCCAGCTTGAAGAGTGCAAGTTCTTAACAGCAATTCACTGTCCACAGAGCACAGGACAAAAACCATACCATCACAGACGATAAAAACCCCACCATTCCAGAAAGCTCCTTCTTCCTTGTACTGCCTGCCCTCCTCCATGTCAGCACTGTCAAAGAGCAACAGGCCAGGATAAGAAATCAAAAATCCCCAACAACCTTAGCCTATTTGAAACCCAAAAGGATACTTTTCAAGAAGAAGAGAAAGATCAGAATTTCCTATTCTGCACAGATTTATCTCCGTTTTTAAAGAAAACACAGAATGTCTGGTTTTGGTCAGTAAAGTGTCCATTTAATAAACTCCTTAGCCACATTTCCCACCCCTTCCTCCCACCCTAAAATTTCAATTCACACTTAAGCAGATGACATAATTTGATGGTGTACAACAAAAGTTTTAAAATCTGTACTCTTAATACTAAGAGTATCAGGGCCTAGTATTTGACAAAATTACCTAGAACTCAGATGTGCCCATGCAAAAAAAGCAGATTTTTATATACACTCCCTATTCTTTTCTTATAAATTTAAATATTTTACAAAAATGCATTTTCAAAATGTATAAAGTTTAGTGAATACCCCAGATGTATTTTAAAATAAAATGTTATCTGATTTCAAAGGTTATTTCAACAATGAAGTCTAAATTGCACCAGATAAAAGGCACTTGTGCTGTGTGATGTCTTGAGCAAATATACGTTAGTTATAATACAATAATACAGTGTTTTCTTGAATTCATGCAGTTGTCTCCGAGCATCAAGCATCATTAAAGCAGCCAAAAGAGATAGTGAGTAAACTGGATTCCACAGCTGTAAAACCATTTTCTATTGCAAAGTTGCACATACAGCGTTGCGCTCCAGCTCTGACTCTGGAATCAAACGCTACAGAAAAATTGCTGTCATTCACATGGGAATTCAAACTACATTTCATTCTGTCATAAGTTACAAAAAGTATGCCATTTAATTATGAAACTAAAACACCAGTGAACAGCTCAGTGTTCAAATAATTTGTGCCAATGAAAGTCTGTATTTAAAAACAAGCTAGGGGCTAGTTATTCAAGGAGCAGTGCATCATATTTTCAATTTCCACTTCACTGTTGAGATAAAAGCGCAGTCCTATTCGCCTTCATCTTCTCCAGCCTTTTCATTAAGTGGCTATTGGTCATCTCCATCTCTTCTATCTTATCCAGTGCTGTTCTTAACTATAAAATGAAAGCAAAAGTTATTATCACTTGAAGTTTACTTGAGACCTTCTGCTGTTCTTGAGCTTTGACAGAGGAAACAAACAGCAATACAAGTTATTACATGCTTTAAGAGTGCCATATAAGCTAAGACACAACACTCATTACTGCAGTCAGATGAACTGGAATTCAACTGCTAAAATACAAAATCGGGAAGCAATTGAAACATAAAACATGTACTAATTCCAAAAGAACTAGGTGCCTATAACTTCCTATCACATGCTATTTAAAGGTTAAGTCCTCCATTCTCACTTGCTCATGGATATACATTCCCATGGGCAGCAGGTATCGTGCTAGTCACACAGCAGCTCTTAAGCAAGCATGATCAACAGCTCAGTCAAATACAGCTTCTTCCCAGCTCCCTGTGAGATGCCCAATAGAAACTTCCCAGTCTGGCACTTGACACAGGGAGCATTTAGGTTTCCAGTAATTTTTATGGAAGGATTAGTATGAAATAGTAAAAGTTGTCACATTTAGAATACAAATTTAGATCCTTCTTTTCAAGGTAGTACTACATGAAATTGTAATTAGTATTACTTTTATATGCTACAGTTGTCTTTTGACTGCAATACTGACAGACTTGATTGTCTCCTCAAAAAACACTTAAAAGCTGTAACCAAAGATTACAAATAACACAGCTTGGAAGCAAAACATAGAGCAGTTCAAGACTGAAAGAAGCATACAGCTGAAAAGGAAATCAAGTCAGTTACCTCTCGCTGAAGCTTCCTCTTTTCAGCTTTGAGTTCATCTTCTACTTTTTCTGCATTTTCTGCTGCATTTTTATACCTTGTAACCTGCCCCTCAAGTCGTGCAATCTGCAGACCCAAACAAGATAAAAGGAACAATTACTGAGGTGTTCCACCCCAAGCTCACCTGCCACCAGCTGTTTTTTCTTTTCTGAAAAACCACCATAGCACAAAGCAACCTGTGAATTATCCATACAATCCTGCTCTGGGAAAAGGATGTTTGTATTTGCATCAGCCGTAATTGCAAAGAATGTTTAAAAGAACTAATAAAACAGTAAAATAGTTTGTGGGTAGAAACTTGGAATATCCTTCACTGCCTGTCCCTCCCTGGTGAGGGTCACAAGAAACAGCAGAGAATGCCACATAGCGTATGACACAGCTGGGAAGATAAAGAAGGCTGAGGATCTACACAGAGTGAAGAGTTGGAAAAAGAAAAAAAAAATAAAGAGTTGAGGAATACAGGGCTTAAAAACAAAAGCTGGAAAGTTGGAAAGCAGAGACCATATGAGAAGTTGGAGACTTATCAGGGCATGATGCAAGAGGTCTTGAGATCAAGCACAGTGTTCAGCAGTGAAGAGAGGGCTTGAGACAAGTCCTGCTGCAATCTGCCACTGTTAAAGACCACTTGCTGGATTGTACTTATAGCTCCCTGCTACCCTCAAAACAAGAGGACAGGCTGCTAGCCTGCTGCTGTGCAGAACAGACCAACTGTGCATCTCTGATTCAAACTGCAATCATTTATAAGATTTTGAGATGACCTACAGAGATGCTGAACTTTTAATACCATGTTCCGAGTTACAATCACAAAGTGTAAATCGGTGAGAGTACGTATACCTATACTTATAAAAACAGACTCTTGAATTTCAGAGTAAATTATATACCTTCCAAAGTCTATACTAATTTTTTTTTGCAAATAATTAAGCTACATAAACTGATTTCCTTGAACTAGTAGCTTCATTTCCTCTTTATATTCTGCTGTACACTGACATCTGAGTAAATTCACTCCAGATTTTCTCTTATGGTTAAGACTATGCACACATATTGAAGGAAATAGGGATAAAAATACAAATAGAGTGCCATTATGTGCAAACTGAAGAATGGACAGTACATCAAATAAGGAAATACATTTTCATAGTTTTGTTGAAAAAAGTATTGTGCAATTGTACAGAGCAAGTGTAATGATAACAATAAATATTAACACGCACTTACATTTTGTTCCAAGGTAGTAATATCCTGTTCAGCTTTTGAAAGCTTAAATTTGTATTCACTAATTTGTCTGTTGGCATCTCCTAGATAAAAATTGACAGGAATATATCACTCAAAGCAACTCTATAAACTGGCAGTTTCCCTTTTACTCTAGAAACCACTAAAAAAAGACCATTTTATTGAGTAACCCGTATACAGGATATAAGAGGTAAATGTGCTTTCAGAAATCTTTTTCAGAGTATGAAAAGGAAATAATTTCCCTGTTATTTAGAGAACACATTTACTGTCTCTGTAAGCATATGCATTATCTCTCAGCTGCCTGAGATAGACACCTTTTAAAACACATTCAGATCAGCAAACTCCTCTCTCAAAAAACCACAATAACCAGCACACACTAAGATGGGTCAAATCACAATAGAAGTAATACCAGCATCATTTAGCATAGACATCTGTAACAACATTTGAATGCTATGCAGCACAAGGCTTGAACCTGTCTGACAAACTCCAAGGAACATGGTACATTATTCTGGTGTTGTAGTTTAGCCCTGATATTGCCAGTACTCTGTTCACGTTCACTGCCACAGCCATATTAAATGACTTTGTCAAACCAGTAAAGTTCTCAGCTGGAGGAATAGCTTGCTTGAAGTGGAAATTCGCTTCGTGATTCTATGAAGCAACACTGAATATTGTGTTAAACTTGAATAATTTTTCATGTTTTGCTTCAGAGAATAAGTCTTTTAGATTATCGAAGATTCAACAAAATGAAAAAAAAAAAAAAAATCAAGTAGACTATATTAACAGAACATTCCAGCTGAAATTCCATCACCTAAAAACTGAAATTGTTTGAGTAGCAGCCTCCATTCTAGTCAAGGTCATCAACTGGAAAATAACTTCCCAGAATATTATTATTCAACACTGGAAGAGGCAGACTTTTAAGCTACTTTGCAGTGAGAAATGTCTACAAAAAACTAGGTGCACAACAATATATTCATTCACAATACTGCTACCACACCACAATATAGGAAAAGGAGCCAGAAAAGTCTGTTTCCTCTCCCCAGTAAGAATACTTTTGAACAGTAACCATATACCTACTCTGCATTTCAATTAGTTGCAAGTCAGAACCATTCTCTAAGCCTATGATATCTGGATTCATGCCATCACTTTTAGAATATTTCTGTCGTTCTTCTTCCAACTGCATCTTCAGTTTTCTAACCTGAAAAAGAAGCGTTCTTCTGTGAAAAAGACTCCCACAAGTTCAGTAGTTGTGTATCTAAATGTTCGATGGGAAAAAGGCAAAGCAGTCCTGAGATGCCACTGACTGAGATGGCTCTGTAAGTGTCTCAATGAAGAGGAGGCAGGAAAACCAGTCCCTGAGACCTGTGGCTACAACCCCCCCCCCTTCCCCATTGCTGGGTGAGTGCATGTCAACATAGATTCCTCAGCTATGTCCTCAGTGTCTGGAATTTACAAGTGGGAACTACTTCTTTTGACTCTCAAAATACTATCCTACACATTAGCTGTATGGCGTTGTTGTATGCTTGCAAAACTCTCATTCATGACAAATATTTTCATGCTGTTTTTTACAACTGTGTTGATAAATATGCATATACATCTTTATATGCTTGTATTTGTACACTTCTATTTAATACTAGAATTTATTTGCATTCTAAACCAAGTATCTATACTAAAATTAAGGTACATTCCCAGCAAATGCAAATGTTGACAACACCGCTTTAAATATGGAATGTGTTCGAATAGGAGCACAAAACCTATGGTATTCTTAGCAATCGTTCAATGGCCCTGTGTTTTCTTCAGTACTCTCTTCTCAATATTGAACTGTGTTAAAATACAACTACTTTGGTAATACTCAATTTCTATTTGAGTAACTGAAATGATCAAAGAAACAGTACCACTCAGCAATTTAGAAGAAGGGCTACTACTTGAATTTATGAGTAAGTAGTTTTACTGACTTTAGTATTTCTACACAAAACAAAAATGAAAGGAAGAACAATTTTAAATCCATGCACTGACAGTAGATGAGCAACAACCTAGTTTCCAGCTAACTAGTTAGTGAAATGAGGGTTCTTAACCCACCAAGATCAAAGTCACATGGATAAGGAAACTAGAGTAGCTGATAATTCCTAGTAGCCAGCCAGGTAAGGAGTATTTTATTTTGCTTTAGTGCTTAAGTACTTGATTAAGCACCTTTGGTACTTAGTATTTGATTATTGCCAATATATTAATAGTTTGCAAAAGGATATACAAAGGTCTATTTTTAAAAATTAATAGCTTGTGTTACCTGTTGTAGTAATTCCTCTTTTTCTCCAGCCAGTTTTCGTAGCCGGATATCTAAAACCAAAGAACCCAATTAACAAAAAAACCCGAAATCTGTAACTAAAAACATTTTTTATAACTTTTTGTTTGTTTTCAAATAAAATGCTCTTTAAACTTAAGGCAAATAGCACCGGGAGCATAAAGCTTTGGTATCTAATAACGTATCAGCCTTCAGTTAATAGCAGGAAAAAGGGGTAAATATTTAATTTACACTGTTTCTTAGAATAATTTTAAAGCAAGACCTCAGAGTTTTGTAATTCTTCAGAGTAAATTAACAACTGATGATTTTTTTACTACTAAAAACACAGTTTTGTCCCAATATCTAGAACAGTCATTTCCAACAAAACTTTCTTCTGACTGTATACTCTTTTCCTTGTCTCATTCTTAAGGACTGTTATCTATTCACAGAAGGCACTAAGCTTCCTCATATGTTCAGAGAGTTTGTAGAAAGTGTTCTTAAATCACCAAAAAAAAAGTACTTGGGAGAGGACCCATAAGAATGTTGCAATGTCTGAAGGTCAGAAGACTTGGTAGTGGCCACAAAGCATTCTGTCGAGCAACGCACCGCTGAGATTAAAGCGGTTTCCTTGGAAATGCTAACTCTGACAGAAACAACACAATAAAGATCTGTAGTTCACAATGATGAAGCCAGAGCAGAACATGTATCAAGTCTAATCTCTACCAAATCAAATATATGTAATTTATATATTATTTACAAATATAATCCAAGACTATAGAGATACATCTTTGCATGTTGCCTGAGTTTTATAGTAGACTGACCATGCACTAACTTGTTCAGCCTAAGGATAAAAGCAAGTTAAAATAAAGGCCCCCAAAACTTTTATCTTTGTGCTGTCCATGCCGTTTTTAAAATGTTATTAAAGCTTGGCTTTCTAATGAATGTGATGAAATACTGCATTTGCTTTACACTAAAAGGCAGAAATATTTCAAGGAAGGGGAAAGAATATACAGGGCTTTGCTTTCTTCCACAGAAGTTTGTTCACTGATTGTACATAAAGAGCTTTTTTCCATGAAGCAACAGAAAACAGACTAATCTGAAAGACTATACTCTCAGGCAAGATATTTTCTGACAGTAACAAAATCTGGACTAAGATCTAACCAATTACAAACATCCAAGCACATACTATTTTTTTACTCAGATAAATTTGTTTTCTCATGCAGCATAAAAAATAAGTAACAACCTTGAAAGTTGTATATTCCAGAAACATCACAGGTACCTTTCTGTGGCTGTAAATCACTGTGAACAGGAGGGAAACAAAGACTTCAAACACTCTATAACAAAGTATGGTAGGGTATTTTTACCTAGTGGTCCTTCTCCTGCAGATTCCAAGACCTGAGCAGCTTCCTGTGATACAACTGTTATAGCACCAACCACTGATTCATGGTTTACATCACCGTTTGGTGTGCCATCTGGGATTATAACTAATCCATGTTTCTAAAATCACAAAAGAAAAAGAACAACCTACTCATACAGGAGCACTGCTAAAACATAATCGGACAGAAGAGTTTGTAAAAAGCATTTCAAGTTGATTGAAAAAGTTACAACTATAGCACCATTTATCCTACCCTAAGGTCAGGTTTTGAGACTGCACAAGAGTAGTAACCATTGTTCCTCTCTTTTTCATTGACCTTGATTTCATGCCCCACTCCTGGATTTCTGTTACTGCAAAGTAACTACTACAAACATACCTCTCCTCTCTTCATTGTTTCCTTCAGGTCAGCCAACTCCTCTCTGAGCTCATCTCGCTCATTCTTAATGCAGTCAAAGTAATCTTTCTGTCTTTCTAGGGCCTGGGTTCAGGCAGATGGCAAGAAAAAGAATGGCACAGAGAAAAAGCATATGACAGCAGAGAGATTTTCTACAAGTAAATACAAAGAGCTCAACAAAAGTAAAGAAATTACAGGTATTTAATGTATATTAATGTACATCTCTGATAACTACTTTCTACAAGTCATATCTAGCCTCACTGCCGCATGTTTGTCATGACAGTTTTTTCCCAGGCAAATCCCAATAGCTTCTATTACAGATTTTTATTTAGTGGATTCTATTTTTGGTAGATTTTGAAAAACTAAATCAAATACCAAAAGAGTGATTTTTCTTATTACAAGAATTCTGTGGCCAGAAATAAAATTTGCTGGAACTCAACTGGCAAAGATCCTAAAGCATTACATCCATTGAACTAATTTATCTCTTGCAGGGTATAGAAGTAGAAAAAATACTTCATAGAAGACCTTGATATATAAGCTTGTCCACTTACAAATACTAGTAGCTTAATTACTACAACCACCCTTTACTAAACCCAAAGCAGTCAGTTTGGGGGGGGGGGGGGGGGGGGAAGCAGCACTACTAGCACAAAGAAAGATTGAAGCAATATGGATGTAGATGCATTTGCCTACCTATGCTGGAGCTGTTACCTGGCAGTTAATCAGACACTTTCACTTGCAGCATCCCATTCCATTATTCATTCAGATTCAATACTGCAAGCATTACAGATAATCCTAACCATACAGCAACTGCAAAAGTGTACATTTTGCCAAGAAAATTATCCACTAAATCTTATGTCATGCGTAAATGTTCAGGAATGGACTGATACCAAGAAAGAAATGAAGGTGTATACCTTTGTACTGTAATTGCCCCACATAACAATTGCAGTATGCTGAATTTTAATCATCATCTAGAATCCAGAGCAATGTTTTAATGGATTACTCTTACTTTCAACAGAAAACTGATTTACTAATATGTAAATGTAACATTTAAAGTACAAATAATTCAACATGTGTGAAAACACTAGCTGTCACATCAAGAAGAACTCGTAAGATGTCCTTTTATTTCCTAACACATACACATTTCCTAAGTACATTACAAACACTGCAGAGATCCTTAATCATTGCATCATTCTGTGTTCCACTTAAAGATACACCTTTCCCATATCTGAAGAACAGCAGCAGAAACAGAAGGGGAAGTAAGCTCACCCATCGGAGAGAATGGACAAATAGGCCCAGAATTACACTGCAGACACAGATACCATGTGCCTGGCAGTGCCCTGTGATGCTGCTAACTTTCCCAAAAACATCCTTCCCATCCGCAACGCTATGCACAAGTGTTACGTGCATAGAAATCAAGAAAATTTGATGGGATTTGAAACTGATACAGCCATGTACCTCTGCCTTTGGAGAGATGCTGAGAAACTTTAGCTAAGCTGCTACTGTTCGTATGCTCAGGAATTAAAATATATGACATGAATTTTGTAGTAAATCTACTTTTGCAGTTCTTTTTGGGGGGGAGGCAGAAATCAGCACAAGCTCTGTAGGCATGTTTTAAGAGACCAGTATAATTAAAACGTGATCATCTGGCAGAAAGCAGATTTGTCTATGGTCTTATTTTCTAAATATTCCAAGAAACCTGTATGAAATCTATACCAAGCTCACACACTCCACTGCTAATTCCAAACTGGCAGTGCATGTACCATTTGGAGCCACCAAACAGTGAAACAGCTGTGTATTCCAGGAGTATAACCTGGAAGTTATAGTTCTGTGGTTTTGTCCTCAAGCTGGTCTAATTTAAGACCAACTACAACTGTAAATTTCAACTGCTTTGTAGAAACATGGCAATTTAAGAAGGCAGGTATAAACCGAACTCATGCCATCTCTGTTCTGCTTGCATTACTCTAAAGCACACATTGCAAAACAACTCTAGTTATAAACTACTCTTTTGTGGACCTTCTCACAGGTTTCTGAAGCTGGACTACAGTAACAATAAGCAAAGCTTCTCAGCACTGAGGAGAAAGACTCAAACTCTGAGCTCAGAAATGTGTCTCTAGATAACAGAAATCAGAAAAGACTGCAGCATGTTAACACTGTAACAACTAAGAGGTTTCAATCTCAGGATGGTAAAAATAAAAACTAAGAAAAAATACAGTTATGCTTTTTAAAGGAACACAAACTGGCAAGGAAACAACGAAACACAAACGGCTGAAGGAAAAAAAAACAAACCCTTTTTTGTCCATCTGGCTGGTAGCTATTTTTGTTTGAATATTAGATAAATGATATGCTCTGTACTAACTGTGGCAATGTCTCTGAAAGCAGAAAGTGCTTGCACGAAGTGCACAATGGTGAAAAACAAGTATAGAAAAAATATGGTTAAAGATAAAAATTTTCAGAAGAATGTTCATAAACTCAAACACATTGAAATGTTATTTTATGGTGAGGAGAACTGAACTGAAAGACTGAAACACTAAATAAGTATGGATAGGAAAAAGGCAGTGTAACAGTGCTTTTTTAACTGGGCACCATTGGTTAAAAGGTAACTTTTCACAGTGACTTGAACTCCAGCAAAAGCAGCAATCTTCAAAGCAATCTGCATATGTCAAAATCTGGTGTAAAATTCAGTTGAAGATAAATGACCCTACTGTTACTAGGAGGCAGAGAATTCCTTTCTAAAGACTTTCCAGTTAACTCCTCCCCACCAGGCAATTTACCTGTGGCACAGAACAGCCACAAGTTCTCAGCCAAGCAGTTATCCCCAAGGCTCAGGCCGACAGTTTTACCACTTCCTGCTGCCCAGAAGCAAAGCTCACAAACCCTGTCTGACCTACATTAGCTGCATAGTGAATATTAACACAGTTCTTCCTGTACCACCTTCCTTCCTAATCAGGAACCCTACAGATGCTCTTTGAAAGGTCCCACACAACCACTGTTTTGATTCCAGCTCTCAGTTACAATAGCTGGTAACCTTGGTATTTTGTGTGTGTTATCAAAAAATCAGCTTGGTTCAGTGTTGCATTCAAGCTAACCAGCCCTAGAAGGTTCAGAAGTGCAACACAGGAATCTGCAAGTTGGCTGCAGAAGTCAATTCAAAACTGTATTTCTTAGCACTAGGTATAGAATCACAGAACTGTTTGGGTTGGACCTTAAAGCTCATCCAGTTCCAATCCCCTGCCATGGGGAGGGACACCTTCCACTAGAACAGGTTGGTCAAGGACCTGTCCAACCTGGCCTTGAGCACTGCCAAATGCAATCAAAATGTACGAATGCTCACTGAGCTTTCTCTACATTTTGACACTTGGCTCCTGCAGCTCTCTAGATTTTCCATTATTTGGGGTATTTTGTCTCTCTTATCCCATTAGTGCAAAACAAACCCTTTTAAAACCCACTAATTCTTATGCAAATTGTTAAGCTGACGACAGAGGGCAGAAGGCTTTGAAAATTGTATTTACCTTTAAGGAGATTAAAAGTTTTAAAACCAATTTCAAATCTGTTTAAAATTATATTATTGCTGTGTCGCAAGGATCAATATACAGACCCAAGCCATAAGGAAAATAGAACATTTCAAGCCCTGAATACAGGCAAAGAATATTTTGGATAAATATTATAAATTTGACTGCCTAACAGCTTATTATATTATAGATTTTATTAGTATTATTCATCATAATGCAAGTAAAAATGAAGTGGAGCTCATTTTCTAAAGACTGCAAACCATTTAAAATATTTAAATCAGAAGCGGCCTTCATTTCTTTGGAGTACACAGCATTCCTTGGGGCGTGGGGGTATCCATCTACCTCTAAAACGAAAAAATGCCTCCCCCCCTATTTGATTCATACCCCTATTTTTTTATCTTTCCAATTAATTGTCTCCTGGAGATCAAACACCTCTTTGGCTATGGAGTCTATATTCTGCTGCATGCGTTGATTCTCCTGTAGTAAATAGGATGGAGGGAAGAATAAAAGAGGAAAGAGAAGTAAGGAAACAGGAAAAAAAAAACCCACAACAAACCACATTTAAATAAAGATAAAGGAAATTAAGTAATAAAAGTCAAGCAAAGAGTTTATGAGCATGAAATGAAAGAAAAAGGGTGCAAGTTAATATACTCCGTATGAATTCATGTAAGAGAATGGTAATTAATTTTATTCAATGTTGATGGGAAATTTAGCGCAGATAGAGCTACATTCTTTTTTTAGTAACAGTTCCCATTGCAGACTGGGGATAACATCCTTTCTTATAGGAAAATAACTATGCTGTTGTCATGTCCAGATACCTTTAAGTCCTGTTTGTAAATGAACACTGATGTGACAAGTATTTATATTAATGTTTGATAAAATAGAAAATCTTCTTTAAAATATAAAGAAAGAAGCTTGAATCAGGCATCCAGGAACTGAAATACAGCTTCTGACTGCTTTCTGATATTATATTAATACATATCAAGTGCAGTCCCATTTTTTTTAATCTAACACTGCATTTTGCTATGTGCTGCACACTTAATTAGAATTCTCTTCTAGGCTCATAGAATTATGTATGAAGATGACAAGAATTTTTAGGGCTAGTGACAATTTTTTGCCCTCCTAATGAGTGAACTTGATTTCACCTCTGGGAATGAAGACAATGTCTTTCTGCAAAAAGCTAAGTGGCTTCAGCTAGATCTTCTATTTAATAGATGGAGAAGTTACTCAAATGAATGGCCAAGGGAATCCATGCATTTGCTGAATATTCAACACAAGCTACATTTTACCAAACACTCCAACAAATCTATTTCTTATTAGTGATTCACATACTTTAAAAAGCAAAGAACAAAAACACAGAACCCCCCAAAATGCCCCCAAAACCAAAGTATATAGTTTTTTTTTTAATTTACAGTGAATTCAAAGAGAATCCAGAGAAGCAACAGAGCTACAACCAGAATTTGCTAACTTCTTCTGTTTGCTAGCATTAATCTACTGCAAAATGCTGCTACTTTGGCTAATCTTATTCCTTTTCTTCTGCTAGTAAGTCATACCAACTCCAATTCAGGGAGTGTATTATTTTCTCAGTAACCATAACAGATCTGGGACTTTTCAGAAGCCTTTTGGAGTTACTGTACTACTACCTGGAGAGCATAAGAACTTAATGGGGAAAGAAATTTATCAATGAAGTGCAGTGTTATATAGCTTTTGAAAAATCAGGTTTGTTTCCAGAAGAAAGGGAGAAAGAACAGGGTGAGAGGGGAAAGGAACACACATTGCACACCCGGCAAAATGGTTATGGCACAGTAACATGCTGACCAGTGTTGCTATATTTATACTTGACTTGTAAGCAAACAAACATTCACTAACACAAACTTCAGCGGCTGACGCTCACAAAAATCTGCCAAAACCGAAATGAAAACTTTTGGGAAAGGCAAGGATAACATTTATTCTATGATTCTATGATTTAGTATTATCCATGCATCAGAACTTCTGGCTATGCAAAAAGATTTTGGCCATGCAAACATTAGTTCTGCCTTCAAAGGGAAGAAAAGATATAAAGAACATTCATGGGAACATCACAGTTCTCACAGAATTAAGCATTTCAAATGATGCAATTCATCTGAAAATTGTGCAGAGACATTTTGAACTTTGTAAATTTAGAGAGATCTACCCACTAGAACAAGATAAGTTCTTTCCTAAAAATGCAAGATGATATTTAAGTTTGTTTTGTGTATGATGGCTGTTTCCACGCAAATCTTAAACCATATTGTTTACACAGGTTCTGTCATACACTTTCATATGTACATACCTCTATCAATTCATCTCTCTGTCGGAGGCCCTCTTTAAGTTCATCCAACTTATGCTGCAAAACACTGCACGTGTGTTTCTGTCTTTCCAATTCCTGTATCAATATAGTTTAAATTTTAGAAAATTTGGTAGTAACACTTAACAGTATCTAAGAAATTACTGCAACTACAGAGTAGCTAAAAAAAAAAAAAAAATAAATCACAGAATCAGATTTTTAGGTAAGTTCTCCAGATGCTTACTGTATAGAAGATTTTATTTAATAAAATGTTAAGTAGAAAGATGCCATAAAGGCTTAAGCACAGTATTAACAAGAAAACTCAGACACTGAATTTATCTGAATATTGCTGGAAGAATAATATTGTCATAGATCTTCCCTTTTTAAGAAAGTGGGGCTGAACATGTCCTATTCGATTTAAATTCATATTTTATCTTCAGTCAGTGTATTACATTAATGTGCTTTTTGTTTTTCCTGGCAGTGGGGGTATTAGTGGTGATTTACTTTCTCTTATAAACCAACACAATACTCAAAACATCTCAGGCCACTGAGACAGACTTTCCTACTAATCCAGAAGTTTTCAGCTGTTCATTTTAAGTAGTCCAAGGTTTCTATGGGTTACATTTACAATTAGAAAAAGTCTTCAAAATCAGTACCTTTGACTTCTCTTCATTCTCCCTATAGAACTCTGCTATCTGTTCTTCTTTCTCCTCAATGACATCTTTTAGGGTATCCACTTGGTAAACCAAGTTGTTTTTCTCATTGTCTAGCTGAGCATTAGAAACCATAGCTTTCTTGTACTTCTCTTCAACTTCAGCTAGCGAATCCTACACACAGTAGAAAGGCTTACATTAACCACATTTTTTTATGCATTGTTATATTACTAAAATATCATCACAACGCTGAAACGTGCTGTTATACAGTAAAATTCCAACACCATTTTTGTTTCTGAATTGTATTTGTGTCTTCCCTTTAATGACACCAAGTCACAGCTCAGTTTCCATTATTCAGGTTAGGTCATACACAGCAATGAAAAACCATCATTCCACAAGTATGAAAACTACAAGATAATATTGCACTTGCATTTTGTTACTCTGCCACCCTCACAACTTAACTCACAGGGGTAAAGTATCAATATCACGGCCTTATCGTATTTTCAACGCATGCATGAGGAAGCACTCCAGAATGAGGCAACAAATTTGGCAGAGAAGTCAGACAATGAAATGACTAAAAAAGTTCATAGAAATAACTCTAAGAGTAGCTTTAACTTAATGCTCATTAGTGTTGTATTACCTCAAAGTTTTAAGGTAGTCACGCTTTTTCAGTAATAATGATTCCCTGCTTAAGCAGACATTTTGTCTATTTCTTACTAAGACTTTTTTTACCATAAGGCATGTAAAGACTCACGTGCTTGATCCTCTACCTGAAGGTGCACATATGCCTTAATTTATACTGTCTTACACAATTCTGACAAGTTACCAAAATGATTTATCCTATTATTCTTTTCTCAGTACTATAACAAATGTGGACTATTCATATACTGGAACAACTATCACTCCAGGCACTTTTAAACATGCAATGATTTCAATCTGCATTGTTACAAAAAAATGAGTTGCACAGAGTCCTAATTTTAGAATTGAAAAAGAACTATTATGCCATTCCCTCTCCAAAGTACATTTGTGCCCTCCTACAAATCCCCTAGTATTTCAAGTAATCTGTTCTTTGAAAGCCTAAGTAGCTTAACCTCAATTTTTCGTTACTTATATTATGACAGTAGAAGTACCAGAACAGGAAGGGCCCCAGGTTTGGGTTTTCCAGAAAACAGAATAGTAGGACTAAGGGGTAAGATATTAGGGGAGAAGGTGGCAACTACCTCAGTTTACTTAGAAAAAGCTGAAGAGTGCCATCTGTGATACAGTAAAAATCACATGACCTTCTTTGTTTCTGCTCTTTATAGATATCAACTCACATTATAAGAAATCCAAAAAAGCCCAACCCTCAAACACTATTCCATGTTCTAAATCCCCATTTTGAGAAAGCTGTCCTTCAAGTGCATATTTTACCTTTTATATTTTTTATCTTGTTCATATGTATTTATACCTCTCTGTTCCACTCACTGCATTCTGGAGTTTTGTGTTGGAGAAATACAGTATTTTAGGAACCCCAGAAAAACAAAAAACTTAAGACATAGCCTGATAGACTACAGATCAGAAAAGAGAAGACAGTATAATTAGTGAAAATAAAAGGTGCCGTTATCATCTGGGAAGCAGTAAATAGCAAACAGCAAAGACTGAAGAGAGAGGGAACAACATAATGAAAAATAAAGTGCGTTCAAGTAACTCTTCAAATTAAAACCACAGAAAAGATTTTTTTGTGATGGTGTAAACATGACAAATCTTGTAAAGACTGGTAGACAAAACACCAGAGACAGCAAAACTTCTGAAGGCTTTCAAAGAATAATTCAATGTAGAGGAAAACATGAAAATAGTAGGATTAAAATGAGTCCTTTTATGAAGAGATACAAAAATGTAACAGAAAGTACAACTAGGAAAAAAATTCCAATTTTATCATTTCTGTGAATGTGGTGAGTAGAGTCATGCAGTAATTCAGGTTGGCAAAGATTTCTGGATGCCATCTGTCCAATCTCCTAATTAAACAGGGGCAAACAAGATCAAGCTCCTCACAGCTCATCTCTAGGGATGTAGACTGCAGAACCTGCACCAGTGTTTGACTTCCTTCCCTGTGAAAAGTCTTTTTCTTGAGGTCTAACTGGAATTTCTGCCCTTACAATGCAACTTATGTCTGTTGCATCCTGCCCTGTCACTGTGCACCTTTGAAAGGAGTCTGCCCTGTATTTTCTACAGCCTCCTATCAGGCAGTTGGGAACAGCAATGCTGTTGCTGCCCACCCCCCTAAGGCTTATCAAATCCAGTTGTCTCAACCCCTTATTTTATGCAATGTCCTCCAGGACTGTAGCCTTAAAGAGGAGACCAGATTGGGGTTTAAAAGATTGAATTAAAATGTCATTAATCAACAAGTTAACAGGGGAGAAATATGCAGTCATCGAAGTGGAATAAATTGATTTGGGACAGAAGAGTGAGAATTGCTTCCAAGAAAGAAACCAAACTATGCCTAAAAGTCTCCAACTGGTTAAGAAAACTGGAACATTGCTAAGAGTTCTTTGGAACGGTTCCTTGTTTCCAGTAAAGTATTCCACATGTCCCCTATAGTTCAAGAATTCCATGTACTTTCAGTTATCTTCTAGTTTGGTGGGAAATAACACAGATCTGGAAGAACTGACGAAGCACTTGAAAGAGGCTGTGGGATGCCTAAAGATGAACTGGTGGGAACATGCTGGAATGAAAATGGATAATAAGGCTCTGCACACAACCGAAAGCTATGAAGAAATGCCACCCACAGTTCTTCAGTAATGGCAAAGGGCTATGCAAATTAGCCTGCTTGGCTAGAACAAGATGATTAAATGCAGCAGACATCAAGAGAATGTTCTGTTAACTACATAAGCGAAATTCTGAGGAAAGAAAAAGGATCCCTTTCTAGTTGATGCAAGGAACATAGAAGCAATCAACAAAACTGAATCTAACTGAGACATGAAAAGATTTGAAGGCCTAGTTAAATCAGAACTATCCCCATTAAAGTTACTCTACTGACACTAGATTTTTAGTCTAGTTAAGACCGCAGCTCTTGGAGTGAGGAATGGTCAACCACAGAGATAGGAAGGTAGTGTGATTACAAATAGCTGTTACTCAGCCACTGAAAAAAAAACCCACTTAAAAGTAATGTAAAAGCAGGTGCCCTACTAACTCTCTGAATGTACTCAAGACAAATCTGCTAAAGCAGAGGTTGAAAAAAAAAAAAAAAAAAAAAAAGGCAGGATCTTCCTAATTAGGAATAAAGATTTAAAGATTCCCAAAAGAATGCCTATGGAAGGCAAATTAACTTACGAGTCATATTATGCAGTATTTACAATAACATAAAATGCAATTCAATTTTGTAAGCCAAGGCCAGATCAAGATCTCACTACTGCACACCTGTGATCTTCAGTAAGTATAATGGATTATAATTGATAACAGCACATTACTAATGATTCAGAGCAATCGCCATGAGATGCTGTCAAACATGCAAAAGTTTAAGAGATCTATTCTGAAAATATGAAGCAATCTCATGGTTTATTCAAACTTAGTACAATCAGAACTATGTCTAATAATCTTGTAATCTACTGCTCTTTCAAGTCCTTTTAATACTCATTTGGCAGTGTGATTAAAACGATGTATTTCATCTGAGCCTATGGCTATCAGATTCAAGTTACTTATTCTTGAAAGAGGAAATAATTTTTGCTACAACGAACAGCTCAAATTACACATGTTCTCTTTACTGTGCAATCTAGTATGTTGTTTAATCAATGAAATTCAAGGAAGCTGTTACACTCATCACTGTCACAATACTCTAATACAAGCAGCATTCATTAAGTTCAGTCTCTATGTGGACGTAAAACATATGGAAAGATGCCCACTTTTACATGGAGTCATTGACAGTTATGAGAACAAAGCTACATTATTTGCTGTATCCAGTTTCCCTTCAACACAGAAGAGGGGAAAATAATTATCTGTGTGAAAACTTACAAAAGAAAAGCATACATACTAATTTAAACAAGTCAAAATACAGACAAATCTCATTCACCTAATGCTGAAAACAGCAACCTTCATAGATAATGGGAATATAAACCAAAAGCATAGAAAACCCATACATCTTTCTTAATGGCAAAGGATTAAACCAAATCACCTTCTCCTGCAAGCAGTATGCCTTTCCAAATTCATTTCAGCACATCTTTCACAATTATTACTTCAGCTTTGCTTTGTAAGATGTAGTATTTGCTGAAGCTTTGAAGGCTAATGCTTAAGTTCTTTGTCGTAACTATAGCCTGTTTCTTTCCTTCCCATTCAATACATGGTAATTACTTTGAATATCCATTGATTTGCTAATAAAGCTCTAGAAGATATAAACTGAACTGCTCATTACGTTCCCAGAAAACACCTGGTAAAAATACAGAAATTTAACAGTATTTTAACAAACCAAATAACAAACATATACTCTCTCTCATATACATTGAAATCATGCCTTAATTGTCTTGCATGACAAATTTAAGCTGATGCTCTCTACGCACTAACATTAGTTACATGCTTTGAAGAAGAAATTCAAAAACTTGTTAGTAAAGCCTTATGTAGTTAGTGGAACCAGTAATATCTCCATTACGCAAAAATACCCACACAGAATGCATGCTTGGGAAGAGCCCTGATACCTTTAGTTCTTTAAGTCCCTGCATGTATCTCCCTTCTACATCGTGTATCTGGTCCTTAAGATCATAGATATCCTGCAGGACATAGGAATGAACCATTGCATGAGAAGTATGGGGAAATAATTTATAGTCGAAAAAAATATTAAAAGGTGTACATGCATTTCTGTCAATTGCCAAAGCCTGCAATAATTCACAGAAATTATAATGAATTCAAAGCAATGTGATGGAAAGATTTGGTTTATATCCCTGAATCCAAGCCATCTCAAACAAGACAGAACTGTTCCAAAATTTGACATGAAGTTTAACTGCAATATAAGCTAAAGTGTTTGCACCATAAATATTTATGAACACAACAAATTACCAAGATAAATTTTCTGTGATTGAAGATTACATCCTTGTAACTTTTACTTATTGTTAAGAAACCAGAAGTTCTGTAACAAAGACAAATTCCTCCTAACCATAAATACAATTTTAAACTATCCCCAAATTCTCTTGAAAATGTAGTTTACCCGTAATTCACTGAGAGATGCATCAGGATCCACCCAGCTGCTCGTGTCTCCACTTCCTCTCCTAGATGAGTTGCCACTCAGAGGAGCTGCACTTACTGAATTGCGAGATGATGGCTTAAAAAAGTTAAAAATAATCTATCAGGAATCATCCCATCATTTTGGTATTTGTAACCTTATTAAATTCCTTCACAGTCATAGAATACTTTTCTCTCTTCTTTTTACCATTTCTTAGCATTAGCCTACAGACAACACTTTCCCACTGGTTATTTCCCAGCACTTCTTGGTGAACTGTTGGTTTCTCTTTGATCGGTTATCGTAACATTACAGTTTTGAGTCATCTGTACAGAAGGATTTCATAAGGAGGCTGCTAGTGCTGGAAAACTGTAGGAGTTGAAAATATTTCTAAAAACTCTGATATCTGCCACCCTGGCTTCAGAAGGCAGTCTCCAGTGGAATCTAGCACATGAATTTTTATAGCCCTAGCCTCTTAAAATTCAGCCTTTCTTGCTAAGTGTTTCTCACACAGAAAATGAATTCTGTAAGAAACTCATCCTTGCTAGAAGAATAACTTATAAAAAAAAAAATCAACTAAATAAAATTATTTCTTTGGGAAGGAAGAGATGCAAAGCATTAAATTTGGAGACAAAAACTATGTCTAAAACCACTTCTTTGCAAGCTCTTAAAACCAGACAGCATTTATACTTTTCGAACTATTATTAATACTTGTAAATTTGTAGATCAACACTGACTTTCAATAATTTTTGAATTAAAAATTCTTACCCTTGAAAAGATTTCTGAATGGGACTTTTCATTCTTTTCTTCCAGCTGAAAGAGAAAAGGGAAAGTGATCACAAAACACATTTCGTAATTAGGGACTACTGATTCACCATCTTCTTTTCAAAGATATTGAGCGAGCACAGATCAAGATAATAAAAAAAACCCTGAGTCTGAAAAACTGAAAAATAAATCAATGCTTGTAAAGAAAAAGCTAGAATTTTTTTTTTAAACTTAAGACATTCATTACCAATACAGAAATACTGAACAACAAAACATGTTTCACTATTTTAATTTTCAATCAGGTAGTGACCACAACACTTGGTGGCATAACAAAAACCTTCATGCAAGTGCACTTCAGTGTGAACATCCAAGTTATTAGAAAACATACTTGTCCCTTCAATCTCTTTGGTGAAACCTGCAATTACATCAGAACAAAACTAATTCAGGTAAAAGCCCATAACTACAGTGTACTCATGAATAGCAACCTTCAAAATAAGGTAAATTCATATTCTATGTATTGAAACCTAAGCAAAAGAACTACCACATCCCCTCCTTCTTTAGAAAACACTGATGGTGGAAAATCATATTGTAGATTTCCGTATTTTCTGCATTTCCATAAATCAAACTATGTGGAATTAAATGAAGACCTTAACATGTAGCCATATTTTTAAGAAACTATATTGAGTATGGTATCTCAAACATTTTGTTTCTCTAAGAACACTTGTCTTTTTCCCAGCCCAGGGAAGATTTGGAAGTCTGCTACAGTTACACTAAAAATAAGTGTTACTTTAGGAGATCTTTCTTTTTCCTTCTATTGCGGTTTCTGTAGAAACATTGTATTTCCATGGCAAATTCACCATCTCCAATGATGTACTGAAACTGTAAATTGCAAATATTTGTCACCACTGTAATGATAAAATGATGTGAAGAACACAGCTGATCTGAAGGATCAGCTTAGAATAACTTATGGATATAGATGTTGAATCTAATAATACATAACGGTGATGATAATAGAAGCAACTGAGAAGATAGTCTCCACATTTTCTTTCAACAAAGCATTAATTTCAGAAAAACAGGTTTGTTATACATGCAGATTCACAGAAACAGTGATTGCAGGGGTACTCTAACAGTCTCTTAGGCTCTTACCCAATGAAGCAATTGCAGACTGCTGGATCACCATGTGGCATCAGCATCCCCCTTTGCCCAACTAAATAAGCCCTGTTTTCAACCCCTCCTCCTACTGCATGTGCTAAACACTATTCCTTCAAAGACATGCCTAAGAACAGAAATTTACCTGTTTTTTCCACTATTAAAAACACAGCAACTAACAAGAATTTCTAGAACATATAGCAGCAACAGGGAAGGCAGCTACATCTGGTGTAAAGCCTAAAGTTTGTATTCAAGGGATTTACAAGAAAACTATCACTACATGTAACATGCTCTGTTTACTTGAGATTTGGTACCACAGCATAGCCAGCAATGAGTGCTCCATTAATGACCCTGACAAAATCTCATCTTGGATGAATGAACACTAAAATGAACTAAAGAGGGAACAGCTCTATTTATTTTTGTCACTAAACCAAGTAGTAGTACTCCAAAAATACACAAAACACTAGACATTGTTAATTTCTGTAGGAACCCCCCAACATTTTTACATTGAAGAGATGATTAAACTTATCACACACAAAACCCATTAAGTGTTAACGTGTTTCACATGCTTCCAGCAACAGGCAAAATCCCCTTTCTAATAAAGCAGCATGCTTTTTAAAAATTCAGATTCCAGACTCTTCTATATGACAAAACCTGCCCCATCCCCTCAACAAACCTCTCTGCCATTAAATAACTCTGAATGCTTTTGCATTATTTACTCTTTCAGAGCATCAAAAGGAAATCCATAGTATTCATCACAGTATAATAAGTGTTACACTCACACTATTCAAACCTTGTACATCATCTGCATCGGAAACAATGCTTCCCCTGCGGTTGGAACGACTGAAATAGTCAGCAGCAGTTTCACTTTGATCAGAAAAATCAGAGGACTTCAAAAGATAAGAAGGGTGAAAGAACTGAAGATGGTATCACAAAATGAACACGTTTATTTTAAAAAAACAAAACAACAAACCCAAACAGGAAATCCAAACTTAAATCTCCATTAGTGCAATTTAGTCTTGCTTTTCTAACAGTTTAATAGTTGTAAAAATCTTACTTTCCTAGATTTCTATTTTAAATGTGTCTACATGAATAAAACATGTACTACACTGATGTAACTTCTTTAGTCAGCATATGCATTGTTTTTATACACTCCTTTCACATGCTTATTACCCTTATAGTTTATAGTACCTAAAAGGAACTAACATCTATTGCCAATTAATGCCTTCATTTGGATCAATATAAAGAAAAAAAATACAGACACCAAAGGGTTTAGTACTATTATAGTGCCAAATACAAGCTACGAAAATTAACTGTAAAAAAAAAAAAATAATGAGTCATAAAAACAGATTAGATAATCAGAAGTTGATAAATAAAACTTAGTATTTTTCTCTACAAGTGTCTTTTCTTCAAATCAACACAATCCCAACACTACTTATTATGAGTATGATCTGGGCTTCCTCTCATTCACAATTTTAAGAGGCCTTACAATAGAAGACAAGCTTATGCCCCAAAGCTATGTCAGACATGTCCTAAAATGGAAAGGAAAAAACGCTAATACTACACTAAAAGAAGGCGAAATATATCAAACTTATATATACATACTGAGATCTGATATATCTATATAAGGTTAAAGTATAAAGAAATTAATCTTAGTGTTAAGAGAAACTAAGGAGAAATGTACTAGTTTCACTGTTCAAGAGACCTCAGAGATGGATGTTAATAATACCTCTTATGTTTCAGAACTTCATAAAGCAAGAGCAAAATTCCCTTTCCTACACCCTCAAAAAATCATTCTGACATCTGTTATAGCTAAAAGCACCCAGTTTCTGACAAATCTGTTCCGATTTGTTTAGTCTCTACACCATTGTTAGGAACATGTGAGAAGTGAAAAAAGGACCCAACATTTCAATTAAACCTATACCAGAACACTTTTTTGTGTAACATGACAAATGGGAAGCTGTACCAAGGCAAATGGGCAGCTGTACCAATGAAACTAGGACAGCTGTTCTGCAGCAGAAACAGAGCAGAACTATTTAAAAAAAATCACTCTGCAGCAAGAAAAGCCATCTTTAGAATGACACCTTTAACACAATAGAAAAAGGAACAAATTTCTCTTGGTTTCGAATGCTAGTCCCCATAAAAATGAGCCAGTTATTTCTTACTGGATCATGTAACAAAGTCTGCAGTAGCCCTCTTCCCCAAAGACATGTGTTGCAGTAACAGTTCCATGTGCCTGCTAGAACTATGACATAAGGTGGTAACCCCAAGAATGTCCTGCACTCCAGTTTCCAACTCCTTCCAATTATATATATTAGATATTTAAGAGATGTTTTGAAAGAAAAAAAAATAAAAATCAATCCTTGTTGCTTCTACACTTTACTGTCCTGCTGATAAAATTTTACATCTTGCTAAAAATGGCATGTCTAACAAATGACTTTTTTTTTTTTTTTTTTGATGCAGAATTGAACAATCGGATCTATGTTTTGGTCAGTAAAATGAACCCTGGTATAAATACTCATAATCATTGCTCATTAGTAAAGCATTCAGCAAACCATGCAAGAGGAATGCTCACCACAGGACTACTTCGAACAGAGCTTGCTCTTGAGGAATAACTGTATTCAGATGGCTAAAGAGAAGTGATGAATACATTTTTCATTTTCATTGATTTTTGTCTCCAGAAAACAAAGATAATGAAAGAAACAACCAAAAGCCTACTACACTTACAGTGCGAGAACTATATGAGCTATGTAATCCATCACCACTCAAAGATGCCTGAGAAAAAGGAAATAAAATGCTCTTTACATTCAGTCTCAGAAATTATTACACCACACTCAAATGCTGTAATACACTCCTTCATGAAAGGACAAGGTTTTTTTACATATCCAGCAGTATTTCTTCCTACTGTCAAAAATGTCTATTTCCCAATACAAATCTAAGAATTTCCTTGAAAAATACCCAAAGAGTTAAAAAAGAAATAAATATAAAACCCAAACCTTTATTTTAACAATAAAATTACATCAATCACTTAAATTTCAAATTGTTTTTCACTGTTCTGAAGTCTTCATAAGTTTTAATCCATCCCGGAAATTAAAATTATATTGTACACTTATCAGTTTTGCTTTGAGCTCAGCTATGCAGCTTTCCCTGAATGACAACATTTCAAGGAAAAGGCTGAAATCTATGCATTGAATAATAAAAGCAGCTCTGGGAAATATAATAACAATAAAATAGAGTCTCAGGCTGCTTTCCTTCTACCAACGAAGAGCAGTCTAGTAGAAACTGCATGCAGAATTACATGTGTATCAGAATTGTATGTAATGGCAGTCATTATGGTCTTGTTCTTTCAGGGTATCTTCTGTTTTCTCAAGAATATGCGCAAAGCTGAAAGAGTAAATTATCTGCTTGCAATTCAAGCACAGTACAAGACCCCAATAGATGCATAAAAAACCCCTACATCAGAGTACCTGACGATTTTCTACACAGGTTTAGCATGTCACTAGATGGCAGTGTAAGTTGAATTTGAACTGCTGAGGCAGCAAGAGCCATGAGGTTTCAGGCATGCATGTCACTTTCTGAAGACAGCTTTCTGCAGAGCAACCTTAGCCATTCTTATAGCACTTTCATCTGCTTTTTATTTTGCAAAGATGCAGATTATGTTTTCATCCTACTACATTACGATTATTCATTTAAATAAGGCATTTTATTTTAAAGTATCTAAAGTGTATTTTACCACAAATTTCTGTAATCTCTAGTCAATATTTTTTCCTGTGCAAATGCTTCACTTCTTTAAATAGCTTTTTAGTATTATACAAGCAGCTGTTAATTAGTATGCTTGGATTAACTTGTTCGAACCCAGTATTCTTCAACATTGCTGCATTCATAAACTTTATGCCTGTCTATAAGGTCAGTAAACCAGCAACTACAAAAATGCTTTGAAGAGGCACTTTAACAATGTTAAGGACACTAAACCGAATGACTCCACAAAATGACACACACAAGCTGCAGCTTTAACAAGGAAAAAAAAAACCACATGAAATACTGTCAAGCCTCACAGCTATACAATACAAATCTAAGGCAACCATGCAAATGGTGCTTACGAACCAAACTGATACTTCTTATCAAACCAGTGTTTACAGAAGGAGACACCTATGAAGAAAAGTGTATTTTTATACTTCTGTGGGCCATTAAAACATCTAAAGATAAGTAAAATTATTTTGCATCGTACTAACCCTGTAACGCCTAGTTGTTGCCACTGGATCACTGCATAGAGAAGATGACTGTAGTGTGAAAGGAAAAGTCAGAAACCTTTTCTGTGTACATTAACATTGTTTCAGTATATTGCTCTATATTCTATGAAAGTTCTAAAGAAAATATTAAATTTTCCATCTATTAGAGACATGCTTGGACAAACACTCCAAGAAAACCCATTATTTTTGAGATCATATCTTCAAACATTAAAGAAATCTGGTGTTTTTATCAGATTTATAGAAGAGAATGACAGAAAATTAAGTAGTTTTCAAAAGACATCCATTTCCTCTAGTTGCTTATTTAAACCTGACCACAGCAGGAGGTGCAGGTACTGAAAGATAGCACCCATCTCAGAACAGACCATGGACTTATGTATATTACTACAAAACTAACTAGTACATTGATGCTAAACTTTCAACACTTTCTGTTGCCATTAAAAAAAAAAAAAAAAAGACTTAGAAAAAGCAAGTGTCATAGCTGCTATGTTTTTTCTTTATATCATGCAATCAGGAAACAGAATTAATTTGAAATTTAAAACCCTATATAGGCAGAACAGAGTAACTCGCACGTTATTCATTAATTTTGTCAAAGGCAACCCTAGAAGCAAGAAAAATAATTGTAACTACTAGCTGTAATCATTTGCAATGTTACAGAAGGAGAGAAAAGTCCGCTTCATATAGCATAAGCAAACCTAAGTATATATATTTTATATGCATTAAGAAATTAATATAGGAAGAGGAGACAGACCCGAGTATGGTAGGAAGGAACTGGTTTATTATATCTAAGGCTGCTATAATTTCTTTGATCGTAGTAAATTCCACTCTGTGAGGGGAGGAAAAGAAAGAGAAAACAAAGATTGCATCTGTAGATCTTGTTAAGGTAGAAATTTTGTTTACATTGCTCAATGTTCCCAAGCTTACAACTGGTACAGAACACTGTAAAAACGTTCCCTGTGGTTGACCCCAGAACCATATAACTTTCTGAAGCAAATAAAGTGTAAAAACTTCCCCAAACCACTTGTGTACTCTACATATCAGTATTACCTGTGGCTTAATACCATGCCCAACCAAAACCAGTAAACATCTTTCGGGTTTTTCTCCCTAATAAGAAAGCCCCAAAACATTTACCTAAACTCTGACAAGCATAGCATGAAATACTTCAAAAACATTTGCCAAAACCTGCTAATAATTTAATCTTTTTTTTTTTTATTAGACAGCATAGTGAATCAGAGTATTTTTGGAGAGAGAAGGTCAAATCCCTAATTTAATGTAATTTAACAAAGGAACAATGCTTGTGTTATCAGTATTAATCTGTACCCTACCACTGCTCCTTACACCAAGAATGCATGAAAGCCTAGCAATTACACTTCGGCTGATTTCTGTTGGGTTTTGACATTTTCTACACAACCTGCATATAAGCATATGAATATGTGAGGAAAAAGAAAATTAAAAATATATGTATACACATATAAAGCAGGAGGAAAAAAGTAAGAGTTGAAGATATGGCAAAAAGCAGCATTTTCAGAATGCGGTGCTTCATATCACAGTAGGCCACAGGAGGCAGAAAGATTTATATTACTCATTTCAAGAACTAAGGGAATAGGAAAATAGCACCTCAAAAGTGGACTGAGAAATGTTGTAATACAAACAATAGGTAAACAAAAATCATTTCAGCCTTGTCTCAACACAGACACCTACTGCTGCTCCGATTCCCTCAATCTGACACACCTGCTAAGCAATCAGCGCCAAAACCCTCTGAAAAATTACATTCAAAATATGTATTAATTATGTTATGCACTGAACTTTCTAGAATAGTTTTTGGAAGATCACCACCATCTATGTGCCTCTCTCAAGGGTTTACTGGGTTAACATCAAGGTTTATGGTAAATTCAATCCATTTTGCACCTACATTTAAAATATCTCTGTTTGATAGAGGACAAAGCGTAAATAATAGAACACGTATCTCTATGCTGACAGAATGCAATTTTATCTGGAGAAGTGCACTTTTAGGTGGTTCCAAAAGCCTTCCCCAGGCCTCCAGGAGAACATGACTTCTATCCAGCTAATTCCATTCATGGTATTCCACTGCCATGAAGAGTTTCCAACACTTAACTTCAGGGCAGAATTTGGTCAATACTAGAGGTTTCTTTTTCCTGAATTCATTTATCCATATGTCAGCTAGCTAATAAATTTATCTGTAACTGTATCAGCATGTAACTCCACACAACGTATTTATAATAAACATTATAGTAGAAAACTAACCAATAAATCCCTGTGTGAGTGACCAGCTTTCTTCTTGGAACTGTAAGATTCACTGTAAGCGTAACTCTAAGAATAAAGTTTAGAAAATTAATACCACTACAGAACATTATCAATTTTAAAATATAAAGAAGTCAAACATGAGGATTTAAGATTTTTATCACCTACAATGGAAAAAAACCCAGAAAATTTTAACAACATGATTAGAATAATAAGCCATACTTCTATTGCTGTGTAAAAAGGAACTGGTAAGTGCAGCTACAGCCAACCTTATCTCTGATTAACACAGACTTGGCTTAAGGCAGTGGTCACATTTCACAGAAAATGTAAAACCAATAAACAAACCCAAACAGCTTAACATGACAGATTATTTTAAGCACTATATTGTGTCTGCTTATCCGTAGCGAATTGAGATAACACTGCTGTTTAAATTCAGTTTTTAAGTTGTCCCTTTCAGTGGCGCTTGTCTTTGCTTAAGGCAACACACAGAGATCTTTTTGGGCATGCCAGTAAGAATGTGATGCACTCTACTATCATTTCATAACTATACAGTAAAGGTATACAAACCATCTACTTTTTCTCAAGACTGAATTAATTTTCCGTTAGATTAAGTTAAAGTTTCTATATGGAAATGAAGAATACAAATACATGCATATGCACACTTCCAGTATATTATCCAGTCTAATCTGTACAAGTCACTTCACTACAAAGTTTAGAATAACAGGTAAATAATAAAGAGTGCTTACTGCGAGACAGCTCTCTGTAATATGTCACTTCATTACATTTTCTCCCAGAAGTAGTTTATACATACATTCTATAGAAAGTGTTAGAAACATACTGCTATTCCAGGTCTGAAAGTGTGATAGTATAAATGCATATACTTCTTCAAACCAATTAATTCCAAGAAGCTAGTTAGTGTCGTTACACTTTCAAAACAAAGCACAAAAGCAGTCTTCACTCAGAGATATGCAAAGTGTCAACATACAGGGGCCGAGTATCTTGCAGATCTATCCTTAGCACTGTCACACTGAAGTGAAAGAAAATGATATCAAAATTCAAGGTTTAAAAGGAACCAACCAACCAAAACCAAACGAAAACCCCCAAACCCACCGATTTTTTGTTTTCCCAAATAATTATTAAAAAGACTTCAGAGGAAATTACAAGAACACATATTCTACTAATGACAAAAACTTATACATGAGTGATTGTCATTTATTCAATCTAAAGGGCATTCTGAGGCTGGAATATTTTAATAAAAGCACAAAACAAAACAGAAATTGAAGGTAGCTTGAGAAAATTACATGATATCCTAACAGCATGCTAGAGCACTACCCAGTGTAATTTGCAACATGAGAACCACTGAGAGGATTACAAGAAAGGTAATCTCTTCTTGTCTATCGATACATCTGAAAACTCCTTCTAGAGATCAAATTGACACCAAAAATTCCCTGATTTTAGATTTTTTAATTTGTTTTTACATTAATATAGGCTAGGTTTAGTTCTTATGATTTCATATTGGGTTTATATTATCTTAATAGTTCAAATATATCCAATACTCATTACTCATAAGTAATAAGTCTATAAATTACATTCATAATATTAAATTATACCTTTTTGTGTTGCTTAAAGTATTACCACATGGAACCCATAAGTCACTGTAGCAGCTTTAACCAACTTAACAATTTCTTCTTTTATTTAACCAGTTTTAATATTCACTTTTTACCTACCAATAAGCAACCTTCATACTGAAGAATGGAAATACAATATGCACTCACATGATTATCATCATCACAATGACTGATTTATACCTGTAATACCTTTACTTCACTAGTAACAGCTTAACAGCCTACTAACAAATATTTAGGTTGCCTAAACTAGGAATACCACAAAATATACAGGAATACCCATTTCTGAAAAAGTAAAATTTCTGTTCGTATTCCAGCCTTAACTGCAGTACTACCACTGCAACATAACTGAGAAAAAAGGTCTCCTGCCGTACCTTTCAGCAACATCTTTGTACCTAGCAAGGTTGATGCAAAATCTGTGCCATTTCACTTTTTACTTCTCTTTTGCGGCCATTAGAAGAGACTGGAGAAACTAATTTCCTTCAAACTTTAAGTTACCTTTAAGACAGAACACTTATCACTTAAAATTTTCTCTGAGCCCTCAAACTTGCAATCACTGTTGGACTACACCAATAATGACTTCAGGTGAAGTTCCCAATGACCAGAAAAAGGAAAATAACACCCATTTTTAAGAAGGGGAAAATGGGAGACCCAGGGAGTTACAGAGCAGTCACTTTCACTTCTGTGCCAAGAAGGATCTTGGAGCAGATTCTCCTGGAAGGCATGCTAAGGCATGTGAAAAACAACAAGGTGCTTGGTGACAGCCAGCATGGCTTCACTAAGGGGAAATCCTGCCTGACCAATTTGGTGGCCTTCTATGATGGGGCTACAGAACTCACAGATAGGGGCAAAGCTGACACCATCTACCTGGAGTTGTGCAAAGCATTTGACACTGTCCCACACAACATCCTTGTCTCTAAATTGGAGAGACATCAATTTGATAGGTGGACCACTCAGTGGACAAAGAACTGGCTGGCTGGCCGCATGCAAACAGTTGTGGTCAATGGCTCAGTGTCCAGCTGGAAACCAGTAATGAGTGATGTCCCTCAGGGGTCGGTGTTGGGACTGATCCTGTTCAACATCTTTGTTGGTGACATGGACAGTGGGATTGACTGTGCCCTCAGCAAGTTTGCAATGACACCAAGCTGTGTGGTTCGGTTGATACACTGGAGGGAAGGGATGCCATCCAGAGGGACCTTGACATGCTTGTGAGGTGGGCAGATGCCAACCTCATGAAGTTCAACCAAGCCAAGTGCAAGGTCCTATACCAGGGTTGGGGTAATCCCAGGCACAGCTCCAGGTTGGGAAGAGAAGAGATTGAGAGCAGCCCTGCGGAGAAGGACTTGGGGATTTTGGTCAATGAGAAAATGAACATGAGCCGGCTTCAGTGTGCGCTCGCAGCCCAGAAACCAACCGTATCCACGACTGCATCAAAGGAAGCGTGACCAGCAGATGAAAAGAGGTGATCCTGCCCTCTAGTCTGCTCTTGTGAGACCCTATTTGGAGTATTGTGTGCAGTTCTGGTGTCCTCAATGTAAGAAGGACATAGAGCTGATGGAGCATGTCCAGACGAAGGCAGCAAGAAAAATAAGGTAGCTCGAGCACCTCCCGTATGAAGACAGGCTGAGAAAGTTGTGCTTAATCAGCCTGCAGAAGAGAAGGCTGTGTGGAGACCTCATAGCAGCCTTCCAGTATCTGAAAGGGGCCTACAAGGATGCTGGAGAGGGACACTTCATCAGGAATTGTAGCAACAGGACAAGAGGCAATGGGCTCAAACTTAAACACGGGACGTTCAGGTTAGATACAAGGAAGAAGTTCTTTACTGTGATGGTGATGAGGCACTGGAATGGGTCACCCAAAGAAGCGGTAAATACTCCATCCCTGGCAGTGTTCAAGGCCAGGCTGGACAGAGCATCGGTTGACAGGGTCTAGGGTGAGGCACCCCTACCCTTGGCAGGAGGTTGGAACTGGGTGATCTTCAGGTCCTTTGCAACCCAAACCTTTCTATGATCCTACACACCACTGCAGCAGTTAATTACCAATTAATTACATCTTCTATTAAGAAGCATGCTTTCACCAAACCACTGCTTTGGTAAGTAGACACAGAAAATGTTATATGAACACATCAAAGCATGCTCATTCCAGGCTACACACCACAAGATCTCTCCTCCTGGAGGTACCTGCTCTGCTCCTGTGAGAGCCACTGACATCCAAAGAACTCTTAAGAATGAAATTACAAAAATACATAAATATGTAATTTTAAAAAGCTCTAATAACTGTTAGTCTTCACCGAAAGGCACAAAATAACCAAAGCAGTCAAAGAAATTCCAGGTGAATCCCCCGAAAATGAGCTCAGTTAAAGGTGGATTACTTAATCTCCACTTTAGCAAATTTTTTATGTTAACCAAGGCAAGAACAGCTGAGCAAACCTGCACCAGCTAAGAAGTCTGTAAGTGATGTCACATAGCATATTTTGTATGCTTTTTCTATAAACCATTTACTGTTCACAAAGGAGTCAACACTAGCGGATTTAAATGATTTGGTGAACATATTTGTGTGTAAATGATAGGAATGCTTAACACTTGCAAGATGTTACACACAATTCAGTTAATCAAAGATAACATCTGATTGCCAAAACCTCTCAGTAAGTGACCATCACTTGGGGTTTTCTGAAGTCACACAAAGAAACAGCTTGTTCCACCTTCTAAAATAAACAAACCCAAGCCTTTCATTTTAGTGGTTTGTCCCTCTCCTGTCCTACGTATCCAGATCAAAGATAAGCTGATTTTCAGGCAGCTTCTAAAAACAGGTAATTGTTTACAAATGCTCAGTAAAACCATTCTTTAGCACCATATTTGACCTAGAGAGATTATAAGAGAGAAGAGCCAATAAATACTTCTGTTAGCAGCTTTCAGGATACTTGGCATCATTCAGGTAAGTCTTTGTCACCTATGAATAATATATTCCCACATTCTCAAAGAAGTAAAAAATGGCATCCTACCAAACTCTTCTTCAACTTGTATCCTAAGGTGCTACTACTTTTTCTTCCAGAAATATTACAGAAACCCAGCAATACTTTTAAGTAAGCAAGAAAGGACACAATAATGAGCAGATGAGCATCAGCATCAGTTTGGAATGAAAGCCCATGTTACAGATCAGTATTCCTCATCTTTAGGAGGTGGTACTGATTCAGGATCCCCCAGTCAGTAGAAGTATTTACTTTATCAAATATAATTTTCCTGTTCATGAAATTTCTGACATAGGGAAAAATGGAAAAGAGATTTTTTTTTCTCATTAGACTTACCTATCAAGACCAGTGTTTGACCATTAATAGCACCTTCACATCTGACAGTGAGATCTAATGTGCAGTAGCAATCATAAGACAGTTGAAAACTTAGAAATCTTAATCCCCTACCATTCCAAGACAAGCCAGTTAATTCTTACTATCTGAAGCCTAAGTCATTACTATTACTCAGTTTTTAAAGAAAGAAATGAAACACATTAGACTGGAATAACACTGAAAGATGACACTTTAACCTCATCATTAAATATATGCTACCCCAAATAACTGATTGTTGAACTACATATATTTCCAAAAACCTACTCAATTATTTTCAGCAACTATACTGTAAATAAATACATGTAGTAAAGGAAAAAGAAGCACAAGGTACTCATAGTAAAAACAGTCAATTAAAATGTGACAACTGAGATTCTTTTTAAATGTAAAGATGTTCATATATAAAAATAAACCACCTTAACACTGATAGAAATAGAACACCAGATGAACTTTAACATTATGTGTGATAAAACGTTAACTCTAAAACTGCTAAAACATGGAAGACTAAAAAAGCATCGCCCACTCCTTAAGAAAATGAAACCAAAACCAAAAACATTTTTTAAAAGGCCATGATGACAAAGTATACAGTTTGAACACAAACCAAATATGAATGTCGACTGGACCGGTGAGAATACCTGGCCCTCTCTGAATCTTCCTGAGAAAGAAGAAATGCAGAATTATTTCATTTAAGAAAAGAGAAGATGACAAAGTAAAAACAAGCAAGGGCAACATGCTGTTAGCACCTGTAATGCTATGTATTATTTTGAATAAAACATTGTGGCAAGTGAACCTATTCAAGTCAGAAGAACTGTGATTTCACCTTATGTGGATAGGTATGCCAACATACTACATCAGGTGATGTAAATAAGGGGGGTTAATATAGTTAATAATTAGTGTCCAGTAGTCAATCTTCTGATTACTGTATTAATGAAGGAAAAAGTACAAGATGTTTAAAATTATGACACTAAAGTAAAAATTAAATAATTTAAAAGCATTACAAAATTACATTAGTAAGAAATCTACTATACTATTACTAGAGTCAGATTGTGAACATTTTACAAAGTTGTTTAAGCCCTAAGAGATTATCTTTCTCAGTTCCCTCACACATATTTCAGATTTTCTCCTCTATTCTAGGAACAAAGCTTCTTAAGCAAATAGATCAATTAAGTTCTATAGGTAATTCTGCTCTACAATGACAGTGAAAATAACAAACCCAATTTATGAAATCTGGGGGAGGACAACTAGCTAAGGCACCTCAATACCTTTTGTTCTGTTGAAAGATCAGAGAATGCTAATTTTGGTTCACACAAAGGAACATAATAAAGCAGGACAAAAATACAACTAATTTAAACATTAAAACGTTTCACGTGCCATAAGCTCCTCAAATTTTTAGTTACAGTACGTAAGCGTGTTATGAATAACCTTAAACTATTCCATTTGGGCTCTAGAACTAGAAACCCTTCCTTAAATGACTCACTTCCTACAGTTTTCAACATGCAAACTATTCTAAAGATTGTAATCCAATTATCTATAGGGTTAAAAGCTCGGCCTCCAGATGACAGATGGATACCTAAAGTCTGGCTTTCATACTGCTTATGGTCCCTTGGTTATTTCTACAATATCACTGGATACACATTTAGTATTATCTTGTGACTGTTCAAGAGGCCTAGTTAATAACTCCACAAGCAGATAACATCACCAAAAGAGTGGGGGGGAAGAGAGGTTCATTTCAAGACATTTTAGTCTTCCTCTCTACAGTGTTTATTTTGATGTTTAAAATGAACATTTATGCTCTATAACCTTTCAATGCATCACAGTCAAATCACTGCCAGTTTTAAATACAGTTTGTGCCTGTGGTCTGAATGGACAAATACCTGTTATTAACATCTGCAGCTTTCAAGCAGTTTGCTATTTATATAACATTCCTCTTAAGTGATGGTGTAACACCCCAGCTAATAATTCGGTCCTAATAATGCAGAACTTTAACTTCTGATACAATTTTCTGTAGGTAATTTACATAAGGTAAAAAGTCTCTGCCTGAAACACAATTAGGAAATAGAAAGCCAGTGTTAAGTGTTCAGCATATTCAGGCTAAAGGATAAAGGAAGTACTACAGTACATACTGCAAACACAGCTGCTGCTGCTAGCTGTCAAGCTTGATTTTAAAGAATTTAAAGTTTTAAAAATGCACTTCATATAAAACAGAGCTTAGGTCTCCCGATCCGGGAAAGGAGTGCTCAGAAACCTCCTGCAGATGTGCCTCTTGAGCATGCAAAAAGAAGGTGGCATTAATTTTGAAGCAAGATTGCTCACAGATGTAATCTGTCTTCCATAGTTTGGGAACCCTTGCTCTCCAGCAAAAAAGCATTCAAATGTGCATTCCACCAAGAGATAAGAGGAACCTATGTCACTCTTTATAAGTGACATGAGAACTAATATATACACAGATGTCAGCTACACAAAGAAACAATATAAAGTCAGTAAAACTTTTGTTGAATATGAAATTCTAATGACAGTTCTAGGATTTCCCAACAGAAGTGTCGATTAACTGTCACGGTAGTTTTAACTACTTGAAATTATAGTTAGTCTCTGCTTGTATTATGTAAATCTTCTTGATTCAAAATATCCACAGCACAAACACTTCCTTATAAACATAAAAAGAAACTCATCTCCCATGTGCCTAGAAAGGAACTCTCTAAGGAAACATGGCACTAAATTAGTACAAATAGAACAGCAGCTTTCTCATACTGTAACTCAACTATCTCCACTCCTTCCTACTTTGTGGATTTAATCTAAATAAATGAACAGTCAAATGCTTGTTCACTGAAAAAGAGGGTTAAGGGTAAAAGGATGGAAGTGATGCATGGGGTGGTGGGGTTACCCTCCCCCCTTTTTAAATCTTTTATGATTTTTCTTTGTAAGTCATAGAAATTACTCAGTCATAAGTGAAAAGACCAGCATTGCCATGTTACCCAAAGAGGAAACAAATAACTGCAAGTCCACTAAGAAAAACAAGTAAAAACCCCAAGCCTCACAAGTTAACTACAATAAAAACATTTCACTGTTGAAAAGATCTTTAGCTAGATTGAAACTAATGTAATTTCATTTTCAATATTCATGACTTCAAGCCAGCACCTGATGGAAACAAAAAAAACACTTGATTTTTAAGGAAAGCATCTCATTACTTAGTATGCTTTTTGCTGCCATAAGGTACATTGCATCTCCACATTCACATATAGTTTTAGATGTAACTTTTTCCAGTAATAAAACATTTGGAAATGACACACAGCAAAACATTCGTAAATTACTTCCTCCAACTCTCGTGTTAGTTCTCTGAGCAGCAAACCCATGCACAACAGGTGGTTTTAGCCTACCATCCATTTCTGGATATGAGCCCATTTTCTATCATATGAATGCTGAGAAAGCTACAGAAGGTAAAAATAAAAAACAAGCCATTTACAATACAGATTGGACATGAGACTGGATTCTTAAATCAAAAACTTGAAAAAACCCAAGTTAATTGCCATGGAATAGTCAGTATTATATCAGATACCTACGGCAGTTCGAAGAATGACAGTATGGAATAATGAGAACCGTGTCAAAAACTGAGGCAATATGTTTTGTGAACTGCAATTGTTATTACCACAGGAAAAAAAAATAAAATCAGTATTTACATGGATTTGAATGTAATCATGATAAATAATAAATTCTCTTTTTTTTTCATCTATGTCAATACCCGAACCATGAAATACTCAGACTGCTGAAAATCTAGTTCCTAGGGGGGGTTTTGCTCAAGAAAATCAAACTTTTTCATTTTAGGAGAAATACAGAACTACAAGTGTAAATATTAGCTCTTTGGTTTGGGGGTTGGTTTTTTGGGGGTTTTTTTTTGGGGGGTTTTCTTCCATAATAAAGATCCTGGCAATACCTATTTATTGTAAATACTTTTGGTATCATCCATATGGGAAGAAATTGACTGAAAACTGCAAATCCAAAGTCACATATCCAAATTATGGTCACTAAGTATAAATGCATTAAAAATTCTCTCTACTTTTTCACAGTAGTTTATCCTATACATTAAGCAGTGCTCACATGTGGAAAAGGTCACATTTATTATTTATCCTGTGCTGCCAGTTATCCATATTTACATGGCTCTTTTGCACAGCAACAAGCAGCAAAGAAACTGCCTTAAGTAATTGTTCTTACAAAAGCACAGGAGTCACCAGCTGACTCAGCCACAAATATTGTCATTCAAATCCAGACAATATTAAACTTCACATTAGAAGTTGAAAACTGTTCTTCTCTATGCAGAATTACTTATGCAAGCCTGAGTTCTGACAGTGTTATCATATTCTCTCTTCTTCTCATTTTAATCAAATAAGCAGTAATAGGAAAGCCTCAGCCCTCTAAATATCTAAAGAAACATTTAGATTAATCTTTGTCCAATTTTGATTGCTAGCATTGAACTTACTGTATTTGTTAAAGGTATAACATCCAAACATTTGATTGTGCCTGTAAAGCTAGAATTTAAAATCACATGAAAAATGTTTTATTTTTCATATGAAAGAAGAGCACCAAAAGCCTATTTTATATAGCATGTTTTTTCTACAACATGAATGAAACTATTAAGAAAGTTGAAAACCAATGGTCACATGAATGTTTTGTGAGGTGCTATCCAAAGGTAAATACAAAGCAAATCATCCTTTCAAATATATAACCCAAGGGGAAAAAGGAAAGGATGGGGCAGGAGAGAGCAGCTAACAGTTGCCTGATGCTGAAAATACCCAGCACGGAGCTGAATTGCACCAAAAGACAAAACCTGATGCAAGTGCATTTAGAGTTGTACTAAAGGTTTGCAACAATTTCTGAGGATTTACATTACCTCTTTTTGCTGCCGCTCCAGCTCTCTCATACGTATATCTCTTGCTTCTGCTCGAGCTGCCCGTTTGGCTGCAAGCCTGGCTTCTGCCTACAAGTAAATTGGAAATACTGAAAGTTAAGGACACTTTTTTTGCATAATGGTTTGAGTGCTGTACTTAATAATGTCTTCATAAAACCACATTAAGATTACTATTTATATATATTGTGATGTTAGAAAGAAATCAGTTCTCAATGAAATTCAGAAAAAAAACCCCTCAGAACTCCTAACACCCAAAACATTTAATTTTATACAACTTCTTAAAACTGGAAACTTCAATTAGTTTCAAATAGGTTTTTGCTTTTTGTTAAGGATACTTCTTTCCTGATTTTGTCACTATCACAGCATAGATTTATGTAAAGCATAAGAAACCTGTAAAATTTGTGACAACTGCAAGTAACTGTCTTTTACCGTGCTTCCAGAAAAAGGAGGGGATATTTAACACAGTTCTGCTTTACATGGTGATTAAACTACAGGTACAAAAATATCTATCAAATAATTACAAGAAAGAATGCAAACACATTGCAGCTTGATTACTTAAAACAGTTTCCTTTAACTTCTAATGACGCTCATTAAGACTTTTTCTATATTTTGCACACAGATGAAATTATCCCAAGTCTGTGTCAGCACTCTTGACTGCCACAATGCAATCCTTTTTCCAAGCAGCATAAAGCTACTCTTCTTCCTACCTGATGACAGCACACAGGAAGAGTAAGGGAATTTCCATGCAACAGGAAGTCCTTTCTCACTTGCAGCCCTACTCTGTAAATTGACTGTAATCACAGTTCTGTGGCATATAAACATCCACATAGGCATTTATGTGGCACAGAAAAAGAAAGGACTCAAACAGCTGATAAGTCTAGGTTTAGTTCTGTCTGTAGCTCAGCAGATATGCACATCTAGCCTTTAGACTTTGGCAAGGCTTTAACATCTCTGAACATTTATCTTTAATCAAGACAGAAAGTTCATTTGTCTACTGATCCATACTAAAAAACAAATCACGTTTCACCACTCTCTCCCAGTCCTACAGCCAGAGACTTAACTTCTACATTCCTGTAGTAGAAGCAGAAACTCCATTTCTTCCAATTTACTAAACCCTTGATAAAATACAGGGGAATTCTACAAAAAAAAAAAAAAAAAAATCACCACCAAAATCAAACCATCTCATCTTTTCAGAGAATTTTTTTAGTTAAAAATGGTTTGGTGTTATGTTAATTATTAATCTGAGCAACCATATTTCTCAAAATAGTACACAATTTTAAAAAGATAAAGAAGCCAGCAAGTTAACTGAAAGCACAGCTCTTGGGCTTTGCTCACAAAACCTTAGTGCAAGAGCCAAATTGTGTTACCATTTGATAGGCCCTCATACCCAATAACTCTTTATTCTCAGCGGAATTGTTAGAAAGCAGACCTTGCTATTTATAGAGCACTCAAAAATCTTGGTAACTATGTCATTCTAATTCCATTAGCCTTTGAATTGAAAAGCATTCCAAATACAACCCTTATTCCTTGTTATTAGGAGTTTGGGAGTCAATTCATATTGCTTTCCAATGCTTAACTTGCATTAAACAAATTTCAGTTTTAGAAAACTACAGACGGACCACTACAGTCCTGATTTCAGTTTCACGAGACAATCCCTATTTGTTATTTGGAAAGGTGAAACTTTCCACAGGACAGGAGAAACCGTCTTCTATACCAGCTGGCTTACACTCTTCGTCAATCTAAGGAAGCTAACAGCTTCAGAATACCTCACTTGAGACACTGAATAATATGGAAAGTGCACTGCTTTCAGAAAAAGGATGGACAGATCCCTGTTCCTGGGTAAGTACATCACCTTTACTTTTCCTTGGTTTCAGTAAGCACAGGGAATTCAATGCCAGGAACGATAACACACAACAGAATACAAAGTGTGTCCTAAAGAAAGAGGTCTGGTAACTCAGAAGCTCTTGTAATAAGGCAGTAATTCGCTCTTATGTGGATGTGCTTTGCTTAGCACAGAGGCATTGCAGGACAGCTTGTCTCAATGCAAACTCCCACAGCAAGAAAAACTTATGAAATAACTCTCCATGAACAGTGCCAGTCCTACAAGAAGTGAAGAAAGATTGAGAAAATGAAAGAAATCTCAAAGAGGAAGTACTTTAACCAAACCCTTCACATCCTACAACAGAGCCCTTATCTTCCATTAAATATTTTCGTGACGTATCAGATTCAATCAGTGCAAAAAAAATTAGTACACAGAAATGAATTTATTGGATCAGTACCAAAGAATTTTTTACACAGTTTCATAGAACACAGGTATTTGATGGTACCGAAAGGAAGAGACCAGATTTTTTTTTTTTCCACATGTCCCATAGAACAAGGAAATCTCAATTTTGTCAAATTAGAGCAGTGAGAAATAATCAGATTAGTGCTTTCTGAAATCTGAACATTTGGAGGAAAAAACCCTGAAGCTTCATACACTACACTAGGAGTCTTTGCTAGTACTACAAACTCCTAGAATTTCTAGTGCCATTTTGTGACTGCTCTGAATACCAGAGCACTTTGATGCAGGTCTTTCATGCAGATGATCCTGAGTGCCAGTCTTACATGTTCAGCATACTCTGTTCACCTTGTCTTAATACCTAGAACACCTTTTAGGAATGTTTTACTCATAAAACATCTGACTTCTGGATTATGGGACTCAATTCAACTGTTGTAAGCAACATCTGCTAAAAAGGTAATTTCAGAACAGGAAGCTGAAGAACAGAACTCCCTTTGACAATAAAAAGATAAGCAAACCATGTTGCAGAGATAATGGCCCCAGAACAGCAAAGTACATCTACTCTATATATTCAGGCACTGACAAATGGCATGCCTTATGTCAGCAGGGTAACTCAAAATTTCTCCAGCCTCAAATGATAAGGTATATGCACAGCAGAGTAAAATCAGATGTTATTTAAAGACAGAGCTTAGTTTTCTTAGCTAGCCTCTACTGTTACAGCCCAAGAAATGCATTCTGTTCCTTTAAAGTAAGTATTCTTTAGAGTAAGTTAGCTAATATGATGAATTACAGCTACTAATTCAATGACAACAGCTGCTGTCTGACAATGAGGGCCAGCTTCTCCTACACAGACTGAGGGATTAGCAACCTGACAGCAGTACATATTGTGATAATACCATATTCATAATGAAATACAACTACACACTCTATTTTAAAATTGGGTAACAATTTTAAGACTCTTAAAGTGCAGCCTCGGTATGGCAGCAGAAAAGAAGCAATGGTGCTATGCAGAGCCTCAAAAACATGTATACAAAGGTAACAAACCATTTAATTCTGAAATATGTTGAGTTCTCTTCTCCCCAACAAGCCATGAAAGGTGACCCTCAATACGCCAAAAAAATGCCAGAATATTAGAAAGGGCAAAAAATAACTCCAATAAGAAAAGTCAGAAGGAATATTTAGAACAATTCAGATAGGTTTTAAGAATTATTAATAGACATAAAGCAGTTAAAGACAATATGAAATGCCTAGCCCTTAAATGGTATGCTGATTAGTGTAAAACTTTCAGTTATTTTAATCAGATTTAGATTAATATCAGAATCCTGAATGAGTTTCATGAACTTTCCAGCAAGCTGTCTACCAGTTCATTTTTGACAGAAAAAGAGGGAAGACTTCATATACATTAATCCCTGGAACAGACATATTCAACTCTTACCTCTGCAAGGTAACACCTCTAGCTGTGAGACCTCATATTAGTTTAACTTAGCATTAAGGGGGGAGGGAGAACCTTCACAGAATCACAGAATCAGTGAGGTTGGAAATGACCTTTAAGATCACCAAGTCCAACCACTCCCCAGCACTGCCAAGGCCACCACTAACCGATGTCACTGAGGGCCTCATCTACACAGTGTGTGAACACCCAGGGACAATGATTCCACCAGTGCCCTGAGAAGCCTGTTACAATGCCTGAGCACTCTTTCCTGCGAAAAAAAATTCCCTAATATCCAATCTAAACCTCCCATGGCACAGCTTTGTTCACTTTTGTTTAATTTACACTTATGCTCAAATTTTAATTGATGGGGTTAGCGATGGAAGAGAACAAAGCCCCAGAGTAGTTTTAGGTAAGATAATACTTATGACACCTTGCTATTGAGACTTTTCTTTCCAGGCTAAGTTGCAAGCTGATGTTATTATACTGGTACCATGTGGAGAATACTCAGAAGAAATTAAAAGCCAAATTCCTTCTCCTTTCTTAACTATTCTCCAAAAAAAATACGAGATAGAACTTGAGAGTGAGACAACACATGACCCTAAGCCCCACACAGAACATACCTGGCAGGGCAAGAACTTCCACCAGGCTTGGTGAGAACACAGCTTTCTGGAAAGTTACCAACTAAATGAAAATACTTTATTTTTGCTAACAGACCATTTCCTATGCCTACAGCCTACAATGGCTGCATCTGAAAACATTTTTCAAAGATCTGTCACATACACACTTTACAAACACAAGTGTAAGTATTATACACACACATATATATAGATAACAGTTTACATTACAAGGCCAATTAGAATCCGCATTTTGCGCTCATTTATGCCAAGTATGGCGAGCAGCTTCGTAGATGTCTAGCTTAAAGCTCCTGTATCCACTTGCATACAAACAGTACTACGGCTTTTGTTTCCAAGTCACAGCACTTCCAGAAAACCTCAACTCCAAATAGACATCTGTAAAACTCTAAATTCCATCAGCCTCCTTCCTATATCCAGTGGGACAAAATTCCCTTTTGTACCAACTTCTTGATAATTGCATTTTTGGCTGGTTATCTCCAACTCCCTGTTTTTCAGGTGGTGACGCTGTTAAGGAAGTTCTGGTATGGTATACATACTAGGCTTATTTTGACAGAAATGTGACTTTTCACATTTGAAATAGAATGCATTACAGATACCTGTTAATAATGACTACTGCTCATCCAACACTAATACACTATATTCACCATGTACTGCACATTGCAGTGGAATAAATTTTGATTTTTTTCTTTCTCTTTTAGTTTTAGACCTGAGATAGCAACTGGATTATTCATTTGTCTTTAGCTAAGATATATAACTATACATAGAAATATCTGCAAATTTTAAAAGTGATCTTGTTATGTTGCACTTACCATAAAATTAATCTCATTGTATAAACATTTCAGTAAACATCTTACTAAAAATACTCTTAGTTTATATTAATTGGGATATTTTTGGCTAATTACACTTCTTAATGCTTGTGTTAAAAAGTACTTTTTCAGGGTAAGGAGACTGCTTTCATCCCTACTTCTGAATTTCAGAAATTAGAAATTAACCAACCTCTCTGGCAATGTTACTCAGAGCTTCATCTTCTGCAGAAAACCTGTCTTTCACAGGAGTTCTCTTCCGTCCTGATCCAGGAGTTCCCATTTTTATTCTCTGGTTCTGTATTTGCAAAAACATACAGGAAAAAGATCAGTTTTCAAATACACAATTAAAAACAATTCACACCCCCAAATGCAAAAAACTTTCCAATTCTTTAGCTATGTAATACCTAAGAAACCTACATGACACTGGCATAAAGTTATCCAGCAGCTGTGTTTCTAGGAAAACTTAATCATAAAGCCTTGTGGCAGCTTTACAGGACATCACTGCATCCCACAAGGTACACACTCAGCATTTTTCTGTTAAACAGAACTCATCAGTTTACCTACAGGTTCAAAGTTACACACAGCTGTAAACTGCTCCTTGCTCAGTGATAATACCTATATATGCTGTTGCTTTTTACAACTCCTAAAAAAAAAACCAACAACCAAAAAAACCCCCATAGCCATTTGTCCTGGGTTCAGGACAAATCTATGGCTGTGAAGAAAACCTAAAGGCAACAACAGGTTCAAGAACTAAACTTACAAGATCAGTCACTACAGCTCTCAAAACCAGAAAAGATAGATCAGCAGACAAACTTCAAAGCATCCAAGCAGGTAGCTGTGGTTTACTGACATTGTAATGCAGCTGTTCTCATTCACCTGCAACTGAATGAGATCTGTAGTCTTCTACTGACATAGAAGTTTTACTATAGTAGAAGTAAAGATGTTTCTAGACAAACATTCTTTTGCCTAACAAGATTCATAATCTGGGAAATAAGAGAAACATGCTAGTATCTTATACCCACTATAATACATAAAATGCCCTCTTATTCTTCTTCCAGAAACCTGTTATTAATTGCAAGGATATAAAATTCACCACGAAAGCAAAACATTGTGCATACAGCCACAGACAGCAGCACATTACTCAAATAATCTATTCAAATACCCTAAAGAAGCCCTACTTCCAGACATCCAGTTCCTTCCAAAAGTCAGATCAGAATGTGGTGCTAGTCCAGCTATTTGATATAAACAAGATAAGTATCCCACATAAGGCTTGGGAATACATCTTATTTTGAACAAGATTTTCTTCACAAAAATAAGAGGTCTAAAAGGGAACTATCTGCTACCCTTTTAAAACTAACTAGTGCAAGAACTATCTTTCATACTAGATCTAATCATCAAGTGTTCAAGAATTCCTTACAGTTTAATTGGGGAGAGGAAGTGTGTGTGTGGGAGAAACATGATGGGTATTTTTCTTTATAACTTTATGTCACTAGCCCTCTCTTCTCCTTGCAGGCAGGAAGTCTTTTATCCTGCTTCAAATTCTGCAGGTATCTTACTGTTCTTAATGTGCTCAGACAAGAAGAAACAGGTATTTGCTGATGAGACAAATGACAACTAAGACTTGAAACTAGATGCACCCCTCTCCTTCTTAAAAGCTCCTGCATAGCAAAGATACAACAATTATGCAATACTCTTATTCATTTCCAAGTTGCTATTCTGAGACCAAAGCTGAACATATTCAAGTATTGCAGGTGCACAACTCCTTCATTGTGTAAAAACCACCAGATGACCTTACAGTGTTTGTAGATCAGTAGCAGAAGAATAAAACTGCAGTATTTGAAGGCAACACAGATGCACTTTTATCATCCATTAACAAACACACTCCTGATGAGGAAGAGTGGACATAAGTACCCCTGCTGGATTCCATCCATTCCTCCACAGGCTGCTTGTTCATTTTGCACCACAGAGTGTTTGGATAAAATAGAGGCATTTGGACCAACACACAGGACTCACCAGCCAGGGAGTGTTTCTGCCATCTGCCTGCAGCTCATGGTTCAATTTATTTGTTACTCCCCCACAACATGAGGTTTTTTTGCTACTGTTGTTTTTCCTTTATTCTGGTGTTAGACAGCAGCACACTTTCAGGAAGAAACACAAGATTCGAGCCCCACTCTTATCAGTGGTTGGGATGGGTCTTGGAAGTAAGACAGCAGAGCTCAAAACCAGGGTGAAGAGAGACTCTGAGATAAGGCCCAAGACAAGTATTCCCACCGTTAACCCATTTGGTAAAAGTCTCTGTTTAGTCTCAAAAACAAGCAAGCAAACTTACCTTTTGTATTCAGACTGACATATATATATATATATATATATATATATATATGCAGAAAGCAATTTGGAGACCTCTAAGGCAAACTCAAGACCCAAGTCAGTAATTGCTAGGAATTTTTCAAAACTCCAGTAACAATGGTACTGTTCCACTCGGGCTATGATCAAGGGAAGGAGTGTTCCAGGGCTGTCAGGGGATGACTGATTACCCCTTCTCTTTCTTTCCACTTTAGCGGGACAACAGGAGCCCCTGGTACAATCAGTGCTTCCCTCCTTAGCCTCATAAAAGCTCCTGGTATGGTTAAGGGACACTTCAGCACCCAATACATTACACAAAGGCCAAGGCCTGTCAGAAATTCCTGAGATCCTGGAGCAGCCCAGAGTATGGGGGAAGATGTACCACCACAATCCATCCCATCCTTGACACCAGCTGCACCTAGGCTCTATCAGGGTTTAGAAAGCAAGGGGGTCCAATCTGTACCTCATGACTCAGTGTGTGTCTCCCTTACCCTTTGTGCCTTTGGTCTGTGTATCAATTGTCTTTAGCTGAATTTTACCTCGATTTTGCTTTGTATACTTCATCCATGTAATAAGCAATAGAGTGAACCTTGCCATCAAATCCTGCTAAGTTGTGCCTTTATAAATCATATTAAAATAGCTCTTGCTAATACCTTTGAGGGTTAATCTTTGAGTAACCACTCATTTCACGACACCTTTCTAAACTATAAAAGATGATAAAAGCAAAGTATGTTACAATCTTCAGCATTAACAGTTCAGAATTCCTGAGTCACACCTATGACATGTTTATTTCTTACTGTAGGCTGGGTCACATATTGTATTACATGACTGATGAAGTGACATCCTGTTGTATCTCATTCCAAACAGGTGTATGAAGTTACCAAACAAACCAGAAGACCAGGGAGGAAATCCCTTAAGTTCCCTCTTATTCGTCTTTACTTCAGGCACATACAAATTTTACTTCTCCCCCAAGTCTCTGCTGTCTACTCTTCTTCCTATTACCTTCTAACTAAAGGTTCTCTTTGTTTCTTTCTCACTGTCTAGGAAAAAAGTGTGACCCATCTTACACAAAACAGAAGCTACGCTACAATTTAAGGTCCTATCACTCACCACCTTCAATGGCACCACCACCTGTTCTGATGCCTGGGTCTATGCCAGTTTATTTGGCATCACATACATGCAAGGCATTCAGATACTACAGTGTGAGCTGGCTATAAATACACAGACTGAAACTTCCCTTTTCTCTTTCAAGTAAGACCAAAAGGTAATTAAAATTCACCTACCAAGAAACAATCTCTGTATATTTGATCCAACACAGAAAAGTGCCCTGCCCTAGAACCACTCAGCCTCAGTTTCCTGATAAATACTGGAATAAAAGCCAGCAGCCCTGCATTTCAAGTCCATAGCCACAAACAGCAGTTTAAATCTTTAAGGAAGTAAATTCTTTCAATCCCGAGAAGGAATTGCACCTTCTATCCATAATATCCATCCAAAGTTTCTTGCAGCTTCAGCTGCCCATTTGCAAAGTTAGTGGTTTTTATCTGCTACAGACCTTTAAATATCTTAATTGAGTGGACCACAAAGGAAGTTCTACAGAATACTGCAGTGGGGGTAACTGACCCTACTGCTGGTAATTATCTTTGACACATGACAAGACAGATAAACACTACTGGGAAGTTGTTCATTATAAAATATAATCTGATTAATTCTACAGTATGAATACATAAATACCTAAGTTTGTTGGAGTTTTATCTGTCTCTTAACAAACAAGACACAGAACTAAACATTTTCTGAACAAACCTTAAAGATATTACAGAATATATAGTAATAATTTGTGTGATTGATTTCAGTTACAAATTGATTCAATTTCAATTAGTGGCTAAATACTTTTTATTTCATAAGTACGGAAAGGCAGTGAAGCCAGCAGGAGAGAGGAACAGTAAAGCACAGGAAGGCTGGAATTTCTTGAAATCAGAGTCTAAAAACTCAAAAGAGAAAGCTCAATGAAGGTTACTTGAACAAATAAGGTTCAAAAAACATTAACAGATAAAGAAGATGAATGTAAGAAGCAGAAGTAAAAAATAAAACATTCATTGCCAGCAAACCAACCACAGGTTGCTAATAAAGCACAAACAGTGGTCATTCATTCTGATTTTTGACAGTTCCACAAATGTTAAATATAGTTCAAAATATGCATGAAGTACAGTAAAAAGAGCAGAAGCTTTTTCAAACAGCTAGCTAAAAAGAAAGATCTAAGAAGCAGGAGTGCTATGCAATGATTTTGCAGTTTAAATTAAAGAATCTAAATACACTTCATAACTGAACACTTGCTCTTTACTTCACATGAATTCAGCTGCTGAATGAAGGTATGAATGCTACCATACCCACAATTAAAGCAAACTTCTAAAAGTTTATGTGCTTGGAAGAACAGGGGAAAACCCAACCCAGCAATTTTAAAGAACTGTCTCATGAAACTGCAGCTCTAACAACACAAAATTACAAACAAGCTAGAGGTATTATTACTGTGAAACAGCAGAAGGAGCATTCATATTTGAGAAAGAGCAGAAAGACTCAAATTGGAAATCAAAATCTTGCTTGCTGAACTTTCAGTGATTTGTCAAAGCAAATGCTAAAGACCACACAGGAATAAATGGACACAGAATAAAAATACATTAATTCACTTAAAATTAAGCAAGACTAACACAAGAGTCTTCCCCGGAAGAATGCCCCTCTACAAGGGTATGCTCTTTGGAATTACTGCTGTCTGTCCATGTGCCCAAAAGTACCTCAGAACAAAAAGGAGATGCATGATCACAGTGTGATCATGACCCAACAAAGGAGCATGTGGAGAGCAGGAAAGGGAAATAAACAGGATTTTGATGAAATAGTTTTAAGGACTCACTTAGAATTTTCATTTAGAATAACCTTGTTCAGAAAAAACAGAGCTATTGCAAAAAAGAGCTGCTAATATCAGGAAAAGAGCCTAACATTAAAGGCAAAAAGCAAAGACCGAGAAAAGCGTATAATTACTGTCTGCCAAAAGATTACAGTGCTTACCACTATGATGGAGGCAAAGTTATTCTAGTTCATGCATAGTGTTTCCATTTTAAAAAACCTGTTCATCTCTAATCACAGCCCACTTCAGAAACTGTTGGCACAAGGTTTCTGCTCCGAGCAGACAAGCTGGTGTCAGCTTCTTCAGGAAAAAAGTTGTTCTTTGGATAGTTGACAGCTCACAACTGCACAATTTACCCCTTTAATGCAGTATATTTGCAGTTTGCCATTTTAAAACCTGAGAAATAGAACTTCTCACGAGTTCCTGGTATTTAGCAATAGAATGACAGTTCCCTAGAGAAGGTGGAAATCCTTCAGTCTGTGTTATGAAGCTAGCGATTAACAGAAGGTCACCAGTTGAGACAACCAAAAAGCCATTGCAGAGTCTGCGAAAGTGTTGCCTGATGGAGCTTGTAAGGTACAACTACGCCTGGTTAGGGCTGGTAAACTTACAGTAATGCAACACAGTAACTGTAACAATGTAGCCTCCAGAGACACCAAAATATCTTTGGTGACCTACCTCAGCCTTTGCAAACTACTAAAGTTCTAAGACAACATCATGCAGTGATGCAGCTTCAAGCAGTGGTACTTAATTTATGAAGCATGAGTTCTCTGCCAGTCAGTTGCTAACAGCTGCACTTGCGGATACCACTAACTCACGAAATAAAACATTGCATACAGGAGATTAGCATCAATGGCAAGATGCATCTGCAGAGCTCTTAAAATGGTCACTCAACAGAGGATCTCTCAGGCCACAATGTAAAGCATATGTATGTTTCAGAGAAGCAGTGCAACAGTTGGGACTTTTCTAGAATCAGTGCTACCACAAACGCTGAAGACCCACAAAAAAAAATGTAAAATCTAATACGATTTTAAAATATAAGGAAATAACAGTACTAGAACAAGCACTATGGAATGCATGATAAAAAGCAAAGCCACAAGAACCTTCAATAAGTGTTTATTCTAAAATGGAACAACCATTATTTTTGCACTGTTGACTTTTTCAAAATGAGTATCCTTTCTGTCATTTAGCAAAAGAATGATTCAGGACTTATTAAAAAAAAAATCAAAACAAAACACTGCTACTATATTGAGGCTCCATTTCTATTTTTTAATGAAACAAACAGAGAACCCCATGGTAACAACCCACATTCTGTAACAAGCTGCAACTATTTAAGGTATTTTTCCATTACCAATTTAATACACTCCTACACCCTGTTCTACTACTGCTACAGCTACAGTACAACAAAGAAAACCTCCTGAAGAGCAAGACAAATTCTCCTGGGTACTCCTTAGAGCTTTCTCCACTTGCTGTTTCTTCCATCAGCAGGCACCACTTCTGCTGACTGTTTCTCTGGTGTAGTAGCAGGCTGGTCGGATAGAAACACTTGGCCCCACTGACTCTTTGCGAGGTGCCCCTCCACCTCTTCCCTGGAAGCACCTCTTAACTGCATGCCCAAGAAAAAAATAGTAACTTTATCATCTCCACAAGCAGACAGTACTATTTACAGAAACTATTTTTCAATGACATGTAATGCGTAAACACAAAGTGTCCATTACACTTGCGTGTTACTCACTTTCCAGATGTTCAAGATAACAGATTTTGATTTCCCAGGAAGTTCATAGAATAATTTCATTACTTTCTCAGAAAGCATCTCTAACCATTTTTTTAATCACTATTGGACTGTACTGATCTATAACCATCACCACGCACCTTCAAATCAGGTTCTTACAAATACAATCACTTAGTATCAAATCTGTTACTGGTTTCTAATCCTCTGCTGGCATCATATACCAGAAGTATTCAACTGTATATGATACCATTCTACTTTTTTTGGCTATATGCACATGCCAACTTCAATGCTACGTGAAAGTCTAGATGTCAGCATGTTCTAGAGATCCTCACTAGTTGCAGCCCAATCTCAACAGCACCTTCTTAACGCTTACATGTGTTGAAGTACTATGTCATCTTCAGCAACAATTAGAGTCATTAAAGAAAAAATAAAAAGCTCATCTGGAGTCAGTTCACAAGAAGTACTGATATTTAGGGCAACAAGCTTACACATGACAAATTTCATAGAATCATAGAATGGTTTGGTTGGAAGGGACCTTAAAGTTCATCAAGTTCTGACCCCCTGCCACAGGCAGGGACACCTTCCACCAGAGCAGGTTGCTCCAAGCCCCATCCAACCTGGCCTTGAACACTGCCAGGGATGGGGCAGCCACAGCTTCTCTGGGCACCCTGTGCCAGAGCCTCAGCACCCTCACAGGGAAAATTTTCTGCTTTACACCTAATCTCAGCCTCCCCTCTGTCAGGTTAAAGCCATTCCTCCTTGTCCTGCCCTCGTAAAAAGCCCCTCTCCAGATTTCTTGTATGCTGCCTTTGGGCACTGGAAGCTGCATTAAGGTCTCCCTGGAGCCTTCTCTTCTCCAGGCTGAATAAACCCAGCTCTCTCAGCCTGTCTCCATAGCAGAGGTGCTCCAGCTCTCTGATCATCTTCATGGCTCTTCTCACACTTTTTCTACCCACAAGTTCCCAGCTACAGCCAGTAATTCAGTACAGGTGAGTGGATTGACACTCCAAGGTAAACTTCTCCAAACCCAAGGAACACAAAACAGCAAAAAAGCATGTCACATACATCAAAATATTCCGCAATGCTAGAGCGCTTTTCATGTGTTCCTGTATCATCACTAAGCAATTACATTAAGAAAGGAAGCAGATGTACATTAAGATAACTGTTTCTGAGCCCCAATACATTTAGTTACAGCACTTTACAGCCAAGACAATAAATGCTCAAAGAACTCATCACAGAATAGTTGATTTAATTTTACAGGTAATTTATGACCAAACCCCCACACACCTCCAAAGATGTCTGATGCTAACACTGGTACTTTAAAGAGGTAAAACTGATCCTGGACTTCTCTCATTTCAAGCCAAAAATGTCTGCAAGTGTCTCTAAAATGAGGGAGTCACCGAGTAGATCATACAAATTCAATGCAGTACTGCTTCATCTACAAAACGTTTTTATTATCAGTGAAATACATAACACTTCAAAATATCATGCCAGGATTCAAACTGGAAATCACTTAAAACACGTGGAGCAGAGAGCTCTTTTCAGGCTCCTTCCGAACTCACGAATGTGTCCATCTCTCTATCATCATCAACACTCTTTGCGATCATAGCAGCAGGGCATACAAAGAAAACAAAATAAAAGAAACTATGGACTAAAATAAAACAGAAAAGCCCAAGTAAGCATCTGAAAGCCTGCCTGAACTATACCACAACTCCACCGAATGGGCACGCCCTGCTTGCTGCTCTAGGGAACTGTGAGGCTGTGGTAACACGCTTCAAGGAAGTGCGAAAGACACCGAAATACAGCTGTGATTTCAGGTTATCTGCTTTTCTCTCCTTCCCCTCTTTCTCCCCCTCATTCCGCCCTTTCCACTCAGTCCCGGACGGTGAACGGCACCTCGCCGCAGGCCTGCGGGCCGGGGGCGATGAATCGAGCGCGGCAGGCGGGAGGGAACAGCCTTGCCGGAAGGGCTCGGCCAGTGCCGGCTTCCCCTCTCCGGCCCTGACAGTGGCCGCGGGGAAGGCGGCCGCACACCGCTGCTGCCGCCGTTACCGTTTCGCTTTCTGTTCTCCTGCCTGGCGAGGGAGTCCCCGCCGAGCCCTCCCCGCTCCTCTAAACCCGAAGAACCGGGTTCCCACCCTGCTTCCCCGCCCGGGTTTATACGTACATGACACCCTTCCCCCCTCCCCGCCCCTCACCCTCTTATCCGGGCCCCAGGGAGCCTTACCTGCGGGCCAGCCTGCTGCAGCACCAGAACGCCTTTATAGAGAGAGGGGGACCGCTGCCTTCTCCTCTCCCCGCCTCACACGGGTGCGAGGGACTCGCGGGTCCAGGAATCGCCGCAGGCTCCTTCCTTCCCTCACTCCCCACACCCAGAGCCCAAGGAAAGGAGGCAGAAGCCGCCCCAGGGTGAGCGCGGTGCCCGCAGGGCACGGACCGCCCAGAGGCCGCAGCAAGGCAGCTGCTGCCTTTCTTCACCCTCCCGCCCCTTCCCCGACAGGGGCCGCAGGAACAGGAGCCTTGGCAAAGACTAGCCGCAACACTCCAGGCCGCCCTCCTCCTCCCCCGCCCCGCGCTTTTGCCTCCTCCCCTTCAATGCTGGGCGGTTACAGCCGCACCGAAAATGCGGCTGGAAACAGCGATTGACTCGGAGCCCAGGAGGACGGAGTCGGCACGGAGAAAACAGCGAGCGGGCGGCGAGAAGCGGCACACGGACACCGGCACCGTCCCTCACGCAGGCCAGCAAACCGCACTGCGCAGGCGTGGGGCTCGCCGCCAGGGAGGAAGGGGCGAGCGGGCGGTGGGCGCGCATGCGCGGGGCAAGCGGGCGCGGCAACGGGGCGCTGGCGGGTAGTTGTGTGGGGAAGGGGGAGAAGGCTTTACTGCTGAGGGGAGGTGCGGTCCCGGGCGGCCCCCGTTAAGTGCGGTGCCGGAGGGCAGGCGTGCTTCTTTTTCCTGGTTCTCTGTTCCTCAGTAGGCATCGGAGGGATGGGGTCGTGCTTTTTGGTGAGGAGAAGAGGGATGGCTCCCGCCGGCGGCCAGATTTCCTTCTCGGCCCGCCTTATCACTGGGTAGGCCGGCTGACTCACCGCTGTGGTGGGGCGAGGTAGGTCCGCGACCTTCTCCTTTGTGTTTGCTGCTCGGTTTTAGCTGGGGGTTGGTTTTATCGAGTGGCGTTCCGCAGCGAGAGCCGCGGGAGGCAGCAGCCGCCTTCACAGAACCGGAGTGGAAACGGTCGCGCACCCTGCGAGCCCCGCCAGGCTGCACTTCTAGCTGTAAGTCTCCAGTGCGGTGTTCACCTGGCACTGGAAGCTTACATGGATGGGTGCCAGGCTGGGTGTGGGGTGAAAATACCGCGCAAGCATTGACACCTTATCTGGTACAAATGCGACCTGACTTACGAACTATCAACGCATAAATGCAACCTAGTATCCTAATTCTTCCGGACAGCATACCTAAAGAAATTATTATACCAGTAAATTTATTCCAGTTATATGTAAGAGCCAACTTACAAGTAAAAAGTTAAGCAACAAGTGATGGGACAATAGGAAACAGTCTCAAATTGTGCCAAGGGAGGTTTGGACTGGATATTAGGAAAAAATTCTTCACAGAGAGAGTGCTCAGGCATTCAGACAGACTGTCCAGGGCAATGGTGGGGTCACCATCCGTGCAAGTGTTCATAAACTGTGTAGGCGAGGCACTTAGTGACATGGTTTAGCAGTGGCCCTTGCAGTGCTTGGGAATGGTTGGACTTGATGATCTTAAAGGTCTTTTCCAACCTCGTTGATTGTATGATTCTAATGGGCATGAAAGTATTGGTGAGACTCTGCTGTGAAGCAGGCTTCAGATCTGTAGTCATTTGCTTTTCGATACCCCTGTCACTGAGTAAGAACTGTAAGAACATAAAGGTGATCAGAGGTCCAGAGAAGACTGTATTTTGTATGGTAGAAATCACATTGGAACAAAAAAGCACTGTTAAATTTACAAGCCCAGTGGCAGGACTCAAGCATTCACCAGAGCCCTTGGCAGAGGTCAGACTTTTTAATAAAATAAGCTCAAGTGGATGTACATAAAGAAAAAGGGATATGCAAGTGAATTAATTCTGTTATAGACATAAAACAACTTTGTGTAGTTTTGTTAGTATTTTATAACTTTGTGTCTAAGAAATCCTGTACTGTCTCAATCTCTTTCTTCAGTTGATCATACAGCATAACCTCATCATGCTTATTTTTAACATCATGTTAATTTCTCTGTTGTAAATAATGTTCTCACTGCTGGGAGATGAAGTAGGAAATTTGTCATGGAATATCATTAGGAAAGACCAAAAAACTAAAAGTACTACAACCTACATCTTTATTTGAAGTATATTCTTACAGAAGCAACCATCTGCTGATTTTTCTGGCCTTTATGAGAAGTCTTCATTAAAAGCATCATGAGCCATTTTGGTTTGGTCTAGCTGGAAGGAGAGGTCATTTGTTCTCTCTTGAGTGGATGGTTTGTTTGGAACTTTCTGAAATCTGGGATGACACAGGTCTGTGTGGGATGATTATCTGTTACATAAAGGGGAAATGTTTTCAATCATTTGTATGTTATTCTCCGATGAAATGTTGGTATTTGCATAAGTTCAGTCTTTCAATACCATAGGCTGCACATTTTTCTTTAAGACATAATCTCCTTTAGAGCAGACAGGCATTTTTTTCCCCCTTGAAAGAACAATTGTTCACTTGACTGAAAAGCAGTGCTTAGTGCAGTTACTACAGACAGTGGTACTGGATGTCACAGTGAAATTCCGAGTTCAGCATCATTAATGAGTAGTTAAACAGTCAAGTTAGATACAATTCCATTATAAACCTTTAATTAGAAGCCAGAAAATGAAGGTTATATTTGAACTTCTGCTGTGAAACAGGTGCAGTTGCAAAATACACAATTAGTTATGAGTGCCTTGAACAAATTCTTACTGAAGCTACTATAAATCTTGCCTTGTTAATAGAGTTTCTGCTGAAAATGAATGAATGAGCGTTGAATCTTTCTTTAAATATATTTTCTGTACATTGTTGTCTTTGTATACAGCAGGTTAATACAGATTCTTTGACATACCTAATAGAACCTGTTGATATACTCACTCCTTTCCCTTTTCTCTGAAAAGGTGTGTCTCAAACTCTTTTGCTTAGTTGGGGCATTCCATTGGTGAAATCTTAGCTCTTTCTACAGTGATGGTCACTTAAGTAAGTATATCTAGGATGAATCTGTAAGTCAAGCTGTATGAAACACAACAATGTCAACTTTCTGCAGTGATTTGTATATAGTTTTAAAGATTTTGTCACTGAAACAATTTTGATGGGAGAAAAATGTTTTCCCATGTAATACTTGCTATTTGTACAGTTCTGAATACTTCCTCTTTTTTTGTCCCTCTCCTTAGGATTTCAAATCTTGCCATGAAGCTTTTGTTTCATGGTTGTTTTATGATGCCTCTGGTTAAGAACATAATAGTAATGGCATACATGTAGGATCATAGTCTAACTTAATCTGATGTGTTTTCCCTTCTGTGTCCTTCCTGTTTTCTCCCTCTATCTCTCTTAACCCTATACCCCCAACCCTCCATCTCTCCTCCAAAGAATAACTTCCAGCTATTAGTTTAACTGGTAGATTAGTTTAGTGATGGAGACTGATTGGTTTAACATAGCAGTCATTTTTTATCATTATTGTCTATGATTCTATATTTAATTTTCACAAAGAGCTTTTAATTGTTATTCTATTGTAAAAAAAACTGAAGATCCAAGTATAGTTGTCCTTATAGACCTGATAAATGTACTTCTACATGTCTTTATGTTCCAGTTGATATATATATAAAAATACTGATAATTTCCTGTGCTAAATATCATTCATGAAAACTCAGCCTAAAGTCATGATATATTTTTTCCGTGTTATATGTCTCCCAAAAGGGATTGTGGAAGTGCTGATCGATTTTACTGATGACACACAAGCCATGTAGAGGAGATCACGTCACACTTTTATACAGTTGTGTTGAGTTTGCAAAACTAACGAGCAGTGCCTGTATTAAACACAAGTGAGTAAACGTGGATCTTTTAGTTTGTACTCATGTTTTTCTTAGTTTTGTGATGTCCATTTTTTTTCATGTAGAAATGTCATAGAATGTAGGGTTTAAATATGACTTTTCAATATAGATTTTTTAACACTAAAATCTAATGGATGTTTATCAGAACACTCATGCCTGCTATCCCCACACCCAAATTATCTTCACCTACTACAGCGTTCCCACCAGTATACAGAGTTGAACATATTCATATATTCATATAAATAAGACATATTCACTCTGATCTTTTTGTCTTCTTTAGAAAATATAATTAAAATACTCTTTTTATTTTTGCTTCCTACCTGAAAGAACCACTCCTTTACAATTCTCTTCAATGTCAAGTGCACATTCGCCGTGTAAGACAAATGGCTTTCACTGAGCCACTTTCTAATTTTCTCTAGCAACAAAGTTGCTAGTTCTCTGTCTGAAAAAGGACCAAATGGGGTAACTGAAAGTCAAAGATACTTCTTTTCAAGCCTCTGTGCTGCATGCTGCTGCTCGCTGCTGCTCACTGCTGCTCACTGGTTCAAGTGTGCTGCTTCCCTGTTTAGTGTATGTCTGATGGTAATTTGCATCAGTATTTGAAGCTGAGGTTCATGAGGGTCATACTTTCCTTCATACAAGTACTGTTAAATTGGAGAAAAAAGTGACACAGGAATTTAAATGTCAGGGTGAGCTTTACTTTAAGAGATTGTCAAAACTATATATTGCTCAGAGAAGCTAATCAATGGTATCTTCTTTGTAGACTTAATCACCATTGCTTTTGGTCCATTTATTTTTACAGCTCATGAGCAGACATTGCCACTTCAGTCAATGGCAGCTATGGATGCTCAGCACTGTGACAGAAACAAACTGTTCAAATTAAGCAGATTCGGTTTAATTCTATTAACTGAATGGAAAATCAGAAGACTGTGAATTCAGTAATGTTTTTCTATAAGGTACATATACGTAAAGATCTAGGGCAGAACCAGCTTTGCCATGTTGTCACTAGAGCAGGTAATGGCTCCAATGCTTGAAATTGTAGGACTATTATACTTTACAAATGTGGTTGGTTGTTTTACAAGGTAAGTTTCTATGCATGATATTTTACAGAAATACTATGTTACTGTAATTAAACTACTAGAAAACATTGAGGAAGATGGAAAATATGAAATTTTACATAAATGTTTGTAATATTTAATTCATTTAAATAAAATACAGTTGAAACCATGTCTTACGTGTCTTCAAATCTAACCTATTGACATTTGTCTTTAATCATTTGCTGTATACAGGGTTTTTATATAGTATATCCCTCTTCAGACTTTTATTAAGCTAGAGAGTAAGCTACTGTAAGACTCTGTATGTCCAGATATAACACTAGAACCAGACAAACTGAAAAGTGGATATATAATTTGAAAATATTTAAAGACATTAAGCTAAATGAAATTTATCATATTGCTTTAAATTTACATTGCATTTTAGAGCTTGTACATAGAATTACTTAGATTTTGTAGCAAATTTGTTTCTATGTGGACTTCATGTTGTGTCTTCCAAGGGTTGTGGCACCTCAAGCTTTGAGACCTAGAAGGAATAAAACCCAAGTATTTATGTATGTAATGCACAGTTCTGATCCAAAAAAACCACCCTTAAATATTGTAGAATTCTGGATTTGATGTATGAACAAGGAAAGACTATTTGCAGTTTCTAAGGTTTTGGGTTGCCTTTTTAGGGGTTTTTAAGATGATCATGCATATAATCACGATTGTTAAAGTATGTCCTAAATTACACCTATGTGTGATACCTATGCAACTCTATGAGACTTCTTGAATTGTATTAGCAAAAGTCAAAACTGTTTCAAACAGAGTAAACAAAGCTATAGTTAATGCAAGGAAAGAGTCTCTCTTCTACTATTTCTAGGCTGAGTAAATGTACAGGTGGTATAAAAGCAAGCAGATGTCACTCCAAATATACACTGGCCAATTCTGCTTCCAGGCATGATTTAATTCTGGAAAGTGACAGTCTTGCTCAACATTTCTGTAGCATTCAAGAGGAGATCCAGTAACTTTTGTGATGATTCATGCCTGGGTATTTTGTACACTTATTAATTTTTCGGCCAGCTCAGCTAAAAAAGAGAGAATGAACACATGCAAACTGGATTATAGCTTCTTGTGCAGACTTGTTTATTGGCACCCATTTAAGAGAGCCAGTTCGTTACTTACACAACCTCAGCTCAGCTTGCACAGGTGTCACCAAGGGCATCACTTTTAAAAACTGGGATTACACAACTGTAATGAGGACAGTTTCACAGGGAAAACTTTAGTTACAGGAAGTGAGACAGCAAGAAATAATGCTGGGTGACAGCAGGAGCCAAGGTTGGGTTGTGGGCCTGGGAGGGGGTACCCAAGCTAAAGACAAGAACTACAAAAAGTGTATCTGGTGTGTCAGAACCAAGGTGCAACAAACATGGATTTTTTTTTTTTTATTTTTTTTTCATACAGTTTTTACAGTAATTTTTCAGAGCAAAGCCGTACATTGAACCACACCTTAAGCTTTTATGCAAAAACTTATTTTTACTACTTTATTACAGGCATCAGATTCTTTAATTACTTAAGGCTGAAAACATACTTTGAGGATATAATGAAAATAGAACAGGTTAATCTACCAATTTAAGAATCCTTCAAGTCACGAACAGAAACTGTAATTTTTGTGAAGATATATGAAATACACATACATGCAATATGTATAAACCAGAACATCATGTCCAAATGAATTAAATATTAAACCTAGGCTAAATGGAATCTCGAACAGGTTGTGGTGTCTAAATACAAGCAATTATTTAAATAACCATTTTGTGCTGTTAGGTTACTTTTTTACCAAAGATGCCACAGTATTCTCCTAACTCTCCATGCCTGCTTTACTTCAAAACCTTTGAGAAGAAATTTAAATAGTCACCAGACCAGCATAAGTATGATGTGTGCTGACTTTTCAAGCTTTGCCTGTTTCCTGAGTGAATACCACAGTTCTCAATTCCGGGTAAGCAAGACAGCCACATTAATTTTTAGAACAACCAGTTCTGCATCTGCATTTATCTACTTTTGTATGTTATAGAGAAGATATTTGGCTGGGTTGCTTGTAAAAGATGGTACCAAACAGAACCAGGAGGATAGTAACTGGCATTTAAACATAAAAACATGGGTTAATACAAATAAAATTTATTTGCTTGAAACTACGTAACTACGTAATAGTTGTTCTATTCCTTATAATTTGTCATAAATAAGTGTAAAAGTATTAATAAGTGGAGTATAACCTAGAACAGGAAGTAAGTAGCTTCCTATCTATATGTTGTTAAAGTAGGCACACTTTTTTTGTCAAAGTTAAAAAACAACTTTCATGCTGGATGAGGAAAAACAGTAAATACGCTTGTTTTAAACTAGCTATTTGAGGTTTGTGCTTGTTCATATTTGTCAGATTTAAAAGAGTAGCATCCCAGAAAGGCTATTAAGATGTTTTGTAAAATGTTACCCCAGAAATTATTGAGATAGTGAAAAAAGTTGAAGACATTGAACTGAAGCTCATCTAAGCTTTTCTTGCATGCAATTATTTTACTCACTGGCTCTGTTTTTGGGCAACTTAATATAAGATGAAAGGGCAAAACTGATCTACCCTATTTTACATCTGCCCTTGAGCATGTTAGGTTATGATAAGTGTGAGTTCCACTTGGAGGTTTTGTAAAAAATCCAGAGGCTTTTAATATGAAATCATTCCCTTGATAATGGCAAAAGTTTAGAGCCCAGCATAGAGCCTGGAAAGTAACCTCAGTGGCTCACTCAGTTGCTCCGGGGCCAGCCCGTGTCTGGCACAGTGCTAAGTATGTACAAGGTCAGCTTTAGGTACCCCTGACGCTGATGGAAAGCTACTGCTGTTCGCAGCCTCCTGCTGGTAGGGAGCAAGCTCTTGCTGCAGGTTGTCATAATAAAAATGCTTGGAAGGTCAGGACCACAGTGAGGTGAAGGTTTCTACACTGGTGTACTGAAAGACCTGATACTCATGTCCTTAATGTGAGGCAGTACCACTGCTCTCATTTCTCAGTACTGTGCTGTTCCCTCTACAGCGATTCCATTTTCTGATCCTTTGCCTCTTCTCCGTTTGCACTGCAACGTCTGATTTTGAGTTGTGTTTCAAATTCTGTTAATAGCTTGTATTTTCAATGTGTATACTTTTCCCTATTTCAAAAATGTCAACACACAAAAATATTCTTAAGTACTTAAAATGCAACAGTCAGAAGATGTTAAAAAGCAAATTTATTTTTTATTTAAAGACTAGAAATGTTTTCTTTGTTAAATGATTTACTTACTAGGTTTCTCATTCTTAAAGGAAGTGTTTCATTTCAGCCAGCAAGCCTTATTAAGCATATTCAGTATTTACATTCTTCTCCCTTTCCCTCCTAAAAATCATATTTTCTGGAGACAAGCCTCAAATTTCTATGCTTTCAGTATTTCTATCATTGAGCAGCCTTTGCCTTTGAGCAGTCTTAATGTTAGACTAACAAAACAACAAAATTATCCCACTACAGCAGAAATAAAATTAGTTTCACTAACAAGAAGTAAAATTACTAGTTGTCATTAATGGGGTTTATTTCATAAGAGTTAAATATCCTGTCTGCAGTGGTAATTTTCTCAAATAAATATGAGGGAACTCTCTCCCCATCATTATTTCTTTTGCACCATATAACAAAGCTTTAGTCTTGATCCTTTCTGCTTCTGTCTTCTTAGGGCGTCTCTGCATGAATGATGCAACTGGACTTGTTTGTAAATCAATGCTAAAAAGACAAAACTGCCTTCCAAAAGTGCAAATCTTTGAACTTGGAATTCAGAAATTTCAGGCACTTGCAGATAAAGACTGATTTGAAGACTGTCCATGTACCTGCTTCTCTGCTCTGGTCTATGTTTGCAGTCTACCACCCATCTGTTCTCTTTGCTCTGAGGCTTGTGGTTGAGCAACCACTGTGTTTGTGTGTATGATGTCTGCTTTTCCAGTTTTTGTTTTGGAGACTAACTATTCTCCTGAAGCAGCAATTTCTCCTTTGAACTCCAGAGAAGTACCACCTTGATTCTGAAGTATTTCAAGCTGCTTAGGTAAGAAAAGTCCCTTACAGAACTGCTCGATAGCTGCATGGCTGGTTTGCAGGCTCTAAGGTGGTGGCAACAAGATTATGTAAGTATGCACTGTGTACTCTATAGATACTGACACCATAGACGGTAAAGCAACCCCAGTCATGGTGGTTTGTTATTTCATAGTAGTCCACAGTTACGTCCCTATATCTAACCTTCCTGTGTCTCCTGCTTAAGCACATACTAAATGGGCTACACCAGAAGACCCCAAGCCCATGTAGCTTGTAGGCAGTATATTGCCCAATGAGACCTTCTGACATTGCTTATAGCTATAAGAAGTTAAAAGGTTGTAAGACTTTGGTGAGAGCTAAATTCAGTCTTACATGCAGTATGTTACTGGCTCAGCATTGTCCCTAATGGACTAGCAAAAGTTTGCACCACTAGACTACGAGGAATTAAAGATCTAGAAAAATATTGTGAATAATTACCTTATTGAATGTACGAACCTTCAAATTATGCTTAATTAACTTCAAGCAGTCTTTAGTACATGGAGGAAGAGGAGAAAATGCACCATGAAACATTTTTCAGTGCAAACTTAAATTTAGAGTACACTTGGAACAAGAATTACATAATAGCATGATGGTGGTTAATGCGCTATGACAGCAAGTGAAGAGGTATCTTTCTTACAGTATCTGGACAAAGCCAAAAGGAAGTTATGCCTTCCTTTTAAGTATTTGTGTGTGTATTTATAGTATAATTATGAAATATTAACTCTTTGCAACACTCTGACCATAATGGGCTTTTTCTCTCCCTTCCATGTCTTAACTGCAAGATTAACTTTGTGCTTTGGATTCTGGGAGTTTATATTGAAGAATGAGTTGAATAGAGGTCTAGGGAGTTACACGATGGAGAAATAATGTTTTTTTTCGCTATTTTTTATAGTTTCAGGGACAAACTGAATAAGGTAGGATAATAGAAGAACAATACATGACACTTCACACTTCAAAATCAAAAGACTAAACAACATGTCTATTCTAGTCATTACTGGCAGGAGACAGAACTACATCTCAGTGTTTCCATGAGTTCTGTGTATTCTGACCCAAGTATCCACAGCATCCCCCACTTCTTACGCACAAGGTCTGACCTTCATCTCCAGTAAATAATTCAGTGTAGCACTTCCGTGAATAAGTAGTATCAAATGTGTTTAACAGAAAAGAGCAGCAGAGGAAAAACTGTACTGTAAATTCTTCAGTAAACAGTGTCTTGCACCGTAACTGAGTTTCTTTGGTTGCATGCTAATTGCTGTTAAATCAGAATAAGCTCACAATAAGGCTCCTGGTTTCATAAGAAGGACCTGGCAGTGTTGGAAATAATAAAATTGCCCAAAATCCTTTAATTTAACCAGAGAGAGTAATAAATGACATGGTTGTCTTCCTTTTTTTATGCCAAGCTAGTTTGCTTTATGTTGTAGTACCAAACTTGTAAAATTGCTAGTATCTTTCTAGAGCTGAACATTCAGGTTGTCCTCCATCTGACCCAAAGACACCGAATGCAGTTTAATATTGAGGTTGTCCCCATCAAGTCAGCTTTTTTTTTTTTTTTTTGGTCTTATCTCCCACAGGTGTTATTCTAAATGAAGTTTCAAGGTGCTGGAGGACAATTTGAGGTCAGCTTAGTTTTTCCTGATATAATGGCTTGAGTTCATGTTGCATTTAAAATAATTGAACTGTATAATTGCAACCCTTAGGTTAATACCACCTTCCCTTTCAGAGCCACAGGGAAGTCCAGGTGGTTTGCAGCAGATTATCAGAGGAAGTCCTTGTGTGAAGACTTGACACTGGTTTGTGGTGATAGGGTTTTTCTGAAGCTTATTTTCCCTCCCACCTGTAAACATAATATTGTAATACTTCAATTACAGGCACTGGAGTTTATTTTGGGTAGTTGGAAGCCTGCTATTTTGCCGTCTGGGAGATAAGTGATCCATTTTGATAGACGAGGTTTTATATTACAAAATCTATAAGAAATATTTTGTATTAGTAAATCAAGAAGGTGTATTTTATATTAATAATTAAGCATAACTATGCTGTGAGCCATACCTGGTATTTGTTAAGCCAAACCCAATGTTTCTGTCATTTTCAAAATAAGCAGGAAAAAACTTCATGTCTGTGAAAGGAGTGTGGAGTCAAAGCGATAAACAATGTGAGCAAAGTCTGAGAACAGTTTGATGGTGAGAATTTGAGTTTAATTTGAAATAGTTTGTATTAACAGATGAAGATGCAAATCGCATAGCTGGAGCATTCTAAGCAATTTGGTAATTGCTTCCTTTTAAATTAGTTTCTGAAGTCAAACAAGTGCTTCTTGTCTCTAAATTCTGCACTGGCAATATTTCTTTGCAGACAAGGGCGATAAAAAGGAAGCAAGTCATCCTTACATACAAGTGAGCTCCTACAGACAATGAAATAGCATGAGAATACAAGGGAGGGGGCCATCTCTTTTCATTATGTGTTTACATGGTTAAGTAAGGCTGTCTTCTAGACCACAGGGTTTAAAATATTTTGTTATAAATCTGGCAACAGTTATCAAATGGTCATGTTTCAATCCACAACTGAGTTTATTTGCGGTATCTGGAGTTTTCCAGAACTCACTTCACTAGCCTGTAAAATGACTTGTATTTATTTTATGGGCTTACCACCAGATTAACCATGCCTCTGTTTCTAAAGCACTTCAAGAAAGCCAGATATCATGTATGCAGATCAATATTGAATAATAACTCTGCTCCTGTAGTAGCTCAGCAGAGGTGATGATGTATTCACTATTTTCAGCTGAAAGGAAAGTTTCTTTTCTTTATGTAGAAATGCCCTCTGGGCCTGTCATTGAGAAGTAGGTCACACATGAAAGGAATTTCAGGCCTGGAGCCCTGGGTCTCTTCAACCAGATATTCCACCCTACACAGTGGCAAAGCTTGTAGTACATCCTGGGAGCTAGAAAAAAATCTGAGGAGGATGAGAAACACTTCCCTTAAACATTTGAAATGTAAAAGTGTCAGGGAATTTGGAGTACTACAGTACTCAAGGAATGATATAGGATATTATCCTAAATGCTGACAAATCAGGATATTAACCTAAATGCTGACAAATTCCTAATTTGAAATTGATTTAGTGTTCTTAGAGATCTGTTACATTCATAACCTGCATATGTCCTGAATTCAAGCATTACTGATTGATCTACCTACATAAAGCTATTGTCTTTGTTCTTTTCTATGTAATGGCCTTGTGTTATCACAGAACAAAAATGTGTATTTGTTCTGTTTTGTAGATTCTAGAAACTGTGATGCAGTGAAGTAGTATAATTCTTCCTAAATCACTGCTTTCTGTATTCTGCATCCATCAGTTCCATAAATGGCTTCCATAAAGACACAGAAAGAAAGTGAATGTTCTCCTTAATGACCTGTCAAATTATACAGTATTGTAATCGGGGGAAAAAATACTTCCTGATTCTCCATGAAATAGTTGCTTACCTTGATAATTGCAAATGTTATTCAGTACATTTCTTTAAGAATCTTTCATACTGTGACTCAGTGACTTTCTTCAGTAGTGAATTCTGCTGCGTATAGCATCTCCAGTGATGTGGGTTTAGATGTTCTGCATTTAGCTAAAGGGATCACACAAATTAAAGCAGGTTTTTTAGCTCTTCCCAACTGAAAAACCTCTATCTCAAAATCTTTGCATGTATTCTTAGTCCTGATGACGAGAAATTGATTAAGCAAAATCATTTGCTGTTTCATAACAAAAGTGCTTAAGGGGAAAATGTTATCATAGAATCAGGAAGAAAAATGCCAGCAGGGAGATAATTGTCTTATGAATGTTTATCTCAGTATTCTTTAAAAGTATTTAAAGGAGCAGCCATTCCTTTGACCTTTTTATCAAGCAAAGAGGAAAACTATGTGTTTGCAGGAAATGGGGTAGCATCACTGTTCTTGATTTTAAAATACCAACAGAACAAATGAGATGCAAAGTAACTTGCCCAGGGTGGGTGACCAGCACACTGAGAGATCTGGGAATAGAACACAGGTCTCCTTGAAACCAGCCCACTCCTCTGCCAAGATGAAGCTTTGTCTTCAGGAGCAAGTTACTGTCTCTTCTTAGATATAACGCCACTGCCCCTATGAACTTGGGTTGGTTTGATTTAATTTTTTGGTTGGTTTTGGTGGTTGGTTTGGGTTTTTTTAGGCAGTTCTTACATATATATATATATATGCACACATATAGTGATTACAGAAATAAGAATGAAAGCACTCAGAGTCTCCTGCCAGCTAATTTAAAATCAAACTTGTAACTAGCATCACTGTTCATATAAAGGATCTGCTGTTTTATAGCATCATAGGCTCCTTTTCTGTGTCCAGACCTTTAAAGATACAATTCAAGTGCAATGCAAGTTAGAAGAAAGGTTTTGATGCTCTAGACAGAGCAGAAAAGCAATGCCACTTAACAAGGTAGTGATAAAATGAAGATTTTTGTTTTAGGAAAGTAAGACTCTTGCAGGATTGAATCCTGTCACTCATTTTTTAATCTCTTCATGTCCTATATTCCCATTCACAGAAAGATGGCTCATGGTCTTGCAGCTGAATAAATCCAGATAATTTTCCTCCTCTTGCAGTCCTAACTAGTGAGCGGTTCTTAGTAGTCTTCAGTTCCTGAGCTTGCACTTTGTACTTCTGACAAGAGAGGAGTATGACATTAAATGTGATCTCTGAACAACTTTCCCTATACAGCAGAGAGGTGCAGAGCAGCAATGCCTGACAGCTTTTCTTCACTCCGAAGTGAGTTAATTCCTTTTGTCTTGTCATTTTGCGCAACTGCAGCCTTTAAGCTACCTTTCAGCTTCCTCAGACAGTGCCCTTGCTCTCGTCATAGCCTTTTGAGTACATAGCATTTTGAAAGCACTCGCAAATCTGACTTTTCCCTCAAATTACTCACTGTCTTTATTCAAATGGCTATTAATGAACCTTTTTGCTCAGTTATACCTTCACTAAGATTAGACCAATATCTGGCCACCACAGATATTATGATGTATATTCATATTTGTATATGAATATACTAATAAACAGCAAATAGTCTGTTTGCAAAGCAAACATTAAGTCAGTAAAGGATTTTAACTGATACCCAGCAAATTACTTAGAGCAGCCCATACTTCGTACACGGAAGGATTTTTGTTTTGGTTTGTTTTTTTCTCAGTTCCCTGACCTGAATGTTTTTAAAGGCCCATCCCACTGCTGGTATAATTTTGAATTTAGAATACTGACAATAATTCTGTAGAGGCATAGTTACAGTCTTCTGGAACACTGTCATCTGGTGGTCGTTGTAAGTCACAACATTTAAATACAAAGGCAAAAATGGCAGACAAATTGAGATAGACAAGTGCTCTGATTATTCATTTTATTAATATTAAAGCTTTAAGGGTTCTGATCACAGCACTGTAGAGGATTTACTTTGCACAACTATTTCTCCTCATTCTGTAGTTACAATGAGCTGTCACAGTTTTCACTGCACTATCAGATAACGTGCTGTTGTTTCTAACCTTTGTGCTGTAGTAAAGATCAAAATACTTCCTAACTGAAACTAATCACCTGTGCATTTGTGTATGGTACGCTCCCTGACTGCTTTAACATCAACATTAGTATTCTGAATTTGATGAGTAGGAGTGAAACTGGACTTACTAACAAATGCAACGTTCCATAAACTGTAAAGAACAGTAGTGTGTACACATAAACTCTGGACAGCAACTCCGGTTACATGATTAGTGGTCCTTTCTGCTTAGGTTTATTTACTCTATTACCAGTTAATGTTCATTTAATTTTAAATCAACTCCCTCAATGTCAAAGATTATCCAGTGGGAATAATAGGAATATTTTGTACTAGGCATTATTTTAACAGCAGGATGATGATGTAAGGAAGAATTCAAACATGGCAAACCTCCTTTCCAAACAAAATATGAACCAACATTAAAAAGTTATCAGAAACACTACATATTGTGTTGCTTTCAAGTCTTTTCATATTTGTGATGGATGATGGGATTGAAAGAACTACCTGCTAGCAAGTTCATACATTTCTTACAGAGTAATTGGAGTTGTAGGTGTGGAAAAGAGCACTGAAAGCCATATTCATAATTTATGTCCATGGTTTTTTTGTGACTTCAGAAAGCTGCAGGAATTTAAAGACAGCACTTTAAAAATCACATTAGATTGGCTGGAGGCTATATGCATGAATACTTCAAGCATTATTAGCAACTAAGATAGTTACTGGTTGAGATACTATCAATTCTTTCAGTAACAGAGTGGCTTGTAAACTGAACTTGAAGCAGCACTAGGTGGGATTAATTCAGATCCTGAGCAGTCTGAAACAGCTCTGGCAACATAAAGCTATCCAGCTCCTGCCTGCCTCTGTCCCTCTTGCAGCAGATCCTGTACTCGGGGGACTCAGCACAGCAAGTCAGCAGAAAATCATTTGCTCTTTTGTCAGGCTAGTTTTCTGCAGACTCGACATGCTGAAATGACTTAGGGAAGGTCTGACAAGCACTGGAGCTAGCACAAGGCAAGGAATGGGACTGCAGGGACGTGTGAGCCACAGTTGATGATGATTAGAGAAGTCTAGACTGCTATGAAAACAGTGTATTTTACATTTATGCTCTATTCCCTTTCCCACGGAAATACTTTAATGATTGCTACAGATTTCATTTGGAACAGGCCTTTATTCTTAATTACCTACCATAACAAGGGCTGTTTGCAGATACACATGTGTCTTTCACAGACAGTACCAAAATGTCATATTTCTCTTATCTAGCCTACAATAACTTAAGGTGTACTTAAGGAAGACAAAAAAGGATGGGCAAATGTTCACTTTCAGCTACTTTTAACTTCACGAAGAAATCAACTAAGATCAGACTGACACTCTAGAAATAAGGTACTATTCAGTTAAGTGTGTATACGGGAATATAGTTCCAGACATTTCCCCCAAGACTTCTGTGGGGATTAGATTAAATACTTTGTATATTACAAAATGTTTTCACCAAACTTGCCCAGGTGCTAAAACATTTAAAACCCTTTTAGAGGGTTTATGATAGTATTTTGTGGAGTTACTACGTGTATCTTTAGCATTCTTATACTACTCTTTAATGTGGGATACCACTTCATATTGTCTGTGCAACACTAGATACATAGCACAAAATATTGCTGTTTTGTACCACTTCAAAAACACAGACACATTGTCTTTGATTTTCTTAAATGCCACCAATCTATATATGATTAAATAATACAAATATTACTTCACTTTTTAATAAAATCCAGGTTAGGCACCTGGAAAACAGGAGGTGATTATGTACATTGGAATTTACACAACAAAAGACCTTGCTGCAGTAAAAAATATCAAACTGCAGTCTGATTACTACAGTTAGTGCTATTGCAACCCATTAACAAGAGTTCCAATTATCCAATTTATTAATCACCTTAACATGTAGTAACTAAGACTTCAGCATAGGAAAATTACCACATAAAGTCTCCTTAGTATGGCACTATATAGAAGACCACACGGTGCAAGGTAGACTTGGATTAGACGTTAGGCAGAAGCTCTTCCCTGTGAGGGTGCTGAGGCGCTGGCACAGGGTGCCCAGAGAAGCTGCGGCTGCCCCATCCCTGGCAGTGTTCAAGGCCAGGTTGGATGGGGCTTGGAGCAACCTGCTCTAGTGGAAGGTGTTCCTGCCCGTGGCAGGGGGTTGGAACTGGATGAGCTTTAAGGTCCCTTCCAACACAAACCAGCCTGGGATTCTCTGATTTCTTGCAAATAGCATAGTGTATTTCTAGCCTTAATACAACATCACTGTAACACGGTAAGTTTCAAAACAATCCCACTGTTGGGAGAATGAATGGCAGCTCCTGCTGACAACTCCCTGCATCTCTATGGACAGGACTGAACATACACACAGATCTCAGCCAACAAGGGCTCTAAAGCCATAGGTTTTAAACTAAAGCTGCCAAGAGCATTTCCCCCATAGTTTCAAAGAGATAACAACAATGGTGGCAAATGCCACCTTTCCACAAATAAGGGTGGATATGTATATTTATATACATTCATATATATATTTATATGTATAAAGGGCCTACAACCATATTGATATACAGTCTGAGGCAGTGACACTGTATTTGTAAGCAATATACCTCATATTTACAAATACAGGAATACTCGTAAGGTTTTGGGGTGGACTAAATGCAATCAATGCAACTTTCTTCTAGTGGAAGGTGCCACTGCCATGGCAAGGGGGCTGGAACTAGGTGGTCTTTAAAGGTCCTTTCCAACCCTAATCGTTCTGTTACTAGCGGACAGCTTTCCAGGCAGTTTCAAAAAGCAACTTTTGCGCATCTTCTTAGTCCGGAGTTATCAGAAGCCCGAGAATCGAGCACCTCAGTGCTAACACGTAAGGGCTTACAATCCCTCACAGCGGCGGAGTGCGCAGCGGCTGCCACAGCTCTGAACCCCCCTCACTGCTGACCGAGCAGCGGTGGCAGGGCCGCGGGCGGGCACTGCCGCCTCCTGGGGCGGGAGGAGGAAGAACAGCGCCGGGCATCCCGCCGGGAAGTTTGTGCCTCGACGCTCCCCGTACCGCCCGCGGAGCTCGGCTCCACGTTGGCCGCGCAGGCGCAGCACCGCGGCGTTCACCTGCTCCGCTGTTGGGGGGGGGACACGCAGGGAGGAGAGGGAGGGGCGGCGGCGGCGGCTCCGCGGGGCTGGGGCGAGCCTTGCTCGGTCCCGCCGCCGCGCCGCTCACCCGTGCGGCGGGACGCGTTGCCTGCGGGGCACGCCGCGCTGCCCTCGCCGCCCGCGCCGCCCGCCCCCTCCCTCCTTCCCTCACGCCACCATGTTCAAGAAGCTGAAGCAGAAGATCAGCGAGGAGCAGGAGCAGGCGTCGCCGCGCGGGGCGAGAGGACGAGCCGCGCCGCTGCCGTCGCAGGTACCGCAGGGGGGCCGCGGTGGTGCGGGACTGACCGGAGGGTCGCTGCGGGGGCGGGGCCGGGCCGGAGCTCCGGGCGATTCGCGGTGCCCGGCCGGGCAGGGCCGCGGTTCGCCCGGGAAGGCCTCGGCGTCCTGGTCCCGGTCCCGGTGCCGGTGCAGGAGGGTCGTGGAGCGTAGACATTGGCTCCCGTGTGTGGCGGCCGGCCGAGGGCTGTGGGGCCGGCTCTGTCAGCGCCGGGCCTCTTCGCTGTAACTTGGAAGGGTAGCTGTGTCGCTAGGGGAGAGCCGCTCCAGGGGCTGCCCAGGGTGTTCCTTTCAGCCGCTCTAAGGTTAAAGGCTGGCTTCTGGAGGAATGTGAAAACCACTTCTTGCTTGAGCGTCAAACGGAGTGAAATAGACGTGGAACTCTTCGTCAGCATTTAAAGAGTTAGAGAATGGTTCGGGTTGGAAAGGACCTTAAAGCTCATCCAGTCCCAACCCCCTGCCACAGGCAGGGACACCTTCCACTAGAGCAGGTTGCCCCAAGCCCCTGTGTCCAACCTGGCCTTGAACACTGCCAGGGATGGGGCAGCCGCAGCTTCTCTGGGCACCCTGTGCCAGGAGTTTCTTCCAAATGTCTAATCGCAATCTCCCCTCCGGGAGGTTAAAACAGTTCCCCCTTGTCCTGTCCCTACAGGCCCTTCTAAAAGTCACTCTCCAGGTTTCTTCTAGGGCTGCTTTAGGTATTGGAAGACTGTCACAAGGTTTCCCTGGAGCTTTCCCTTTTCCAGGCTAAACAAGCCCAATTCTCTCAGCCTGTGTGACGCTTTCCTGTGCACCGGATAATGATCCGGTATTGCGATGGCTAATTATCTTTTTATCTCATCTGTATGTTTGTTCTTTCAGTTCCTGTAAGTCCCTTCTGTTTCCATCATTTAAGGGGCTAATCTGCATACCTTATTCTTACTCTTTTCTTTTTAACTGTGGAAAACCTGGCAATGTAGTATAAAGCCAAGAGCGAGGCTTTTTGGGTTTTTAGTCATAATTTAACTGGCCATTTTTCCCTTATATAGTTTCACAAAGTTATGACTAGCGTTGAATCCTAGAAACTACTGGGTTTAAATTATAATAATGCACATCAGATATGCACATCAGAGATGACATGGGTGAGTATCTATGAAGTGACAATGGCCAAAAAAGTGTTGTGATGATTTCATGCATGTGTTGAAGCAGAATAAATGCTCTCTACCAGTTCAGATTTATGTAGAAGGACTTTCACAAGTTAACTTGTGAAGTTAACTCTGTGCTGAAAAAGGTGATACCTGCTTGTGCTTCTTTGGCTTTTTGCTGGGTTAAGTATTCTTTTTGGAGTCTAAAATAGTAAAACTGGTACAAGCTCTGTATCATGTGAATGTTAAGCTAAGGCAGATAATTTGGTTAATTCTACAAGTAGGCCATCAGTTGCCTGCTCTTGATCTGGATGTAATTTGAACCACAGGGAGATCTGACACTGCATAGTCGCAGTATTAGACCATGGTTTCAAAACTGCTGACATGGAGCTACATAGTATTTATTTAAATGACTCGTTTGTCAAATGGGGACAGTATTTTTGGAAATGGATCTACTGTAAAGCTTTATGTAGCTTGTTGAGTTTTATTTTAAGCTTTTTCATAGTTATTAACCCTGAGTCTTCTCTAGTTAGTTAAGTACATTTTTGCCAGTGGCATATGTGGTGAACTTTGAGTACAGTGTGAAGAGATTGAGTTGCAGAGCTTACTATTTTCAATGAGCAGCATGCAATATTGTGACCCACTTAGTTCAGGATATTCGGTGCATGTGTGAAGGGATTGGTACTTGCTGAAAATCAGCCTTGTGAATAAATTTAGGCCTGAGTGAACATGTGCACCCGAAAGTGTAATGTACTGCAGTCTTGATTTGATTGTGAAGATGAACATGGGCAAGTTTTGTGAGACCTAATACAAGAGCTTACAGTAAACAATACTTTCACCTAGTCTGCTGTACTGTGGACAGAGTGGATCATGTCACTCAAGGGTTGACGTGAAGCAGAAAATGAGAACAGCTTTTCAGTGTGTAAAATGGTTGTCTTGCAGTATTGCTTACTCTTCAGTTGCCCTCAAGGAGCACCAGCAGGAAATTGGAGTTAAATTTGTTTTTTAAAAGTAAAGTAGGCAGCTCTGCTCACCTCTCACGTCTCATTTGAAAACAGATTCTGTAAATTAGGAGGGAGCGAGAAGGTTCTGAGGCCTGTAAAATGTGCTGGAGTCTTGAAGAGAGTGTAGAATTTACTTTTGTTACCTTGCTTTTAGTAATTTGGATCCTTAAAATGCATTATACACATTGTGTACTCATCATACAGATTCTCATCTACTTTCTATCAAGACGTTTTCAACCCAAATGTTGCAAATGCATCACATTTCTAAGTTGCATGAGGCTTTTGTTTGCATTCATTTTCGCACTTTTCTATACCCTGTTGTAGGGAGCCTTCACTCACCATGGCTTCTCTGCTCTATTCTTACCTTCTGCTTTGAAACTAGAACTTGTCATTTGTACTCTGGTTTGTTGTGCCCGAGATTAACTTTGCTGACCTACGACTGCTTAAATCCAGAGGCAAAACTTCTCAAGTGTAACACTTTTTCTGAGGAGGCCTTTGTAGCCTTCCCTCTTTCATCTGAATGCTTAGCAGACTGGTGTTGTCTGTCAGATTTGGAGTAGCTATGCTCTGCCACTCACAGGCTGAAGAACGTATCCGTATCTAACTTCTGGCAAGGAAAAATGCTGTTGCAATTCCATGTGTCTCCTGGACCGATACTTGTTGGAGATGGTCACCTGGCAAATGGGGATGAAGAAAAGGCAGAGACATTCAGTGTGGTTTTGCATCAGTCTTTAATAATACTGACAGACCTTAGGGTCCCCTGAGTTGGAGAACCATGACTGCGTGAGCAGTGACTTCCCATTTGCAGACACTGGAATTGTAAGGTACCAGCTGTCTTGGCTGAATGTTCACAACTCCATGGGACCTGATGGGATTCATCAGAGTACTAAAGGAACTAGCAGATGTTACAGCAGGACCCCTCTCAGTCCTTTTGGGAGTCTGGGGAGGTCCCTGCTGACTGGAAGCTAGCCAGTGTTATTCCAGATTACAAGGAGTGTGTGAGGGAAGACCCAGGAAGCAACAGACTTGGTAGTCTAACCTCAGTTCCTGGAAAAATTACAGAGACGGTCATACTGGTGCTTTTGAAAGGCATTCAAAGAACAGTGCAAGCATCAGGCACAGTCAGCATGGGTTCACAAAGGAAAACTCCCATTTAATTAATTTTCTATCCTTCTATGGTGTCGTGGTTTAAACCAAACCACACAGGTCGTCCACTCACCCCCCCCCCCCCCCGACCCTCCCCACTCCCGAAGGGATGGGGAGGAGAATCAGGAGAATGTAACTCCCACGGGCTGAGATAAGAACAGCCCAGTAACTAAGGTATAACACAAATCACTGCTGCTACCGCCAATGATAGTATTGATAAGGGAAAATAACAAGAGAATACGATACCACCGCCGAACGAGTTCGACCCCCCCTAAGAGAGGGAGTGTGCCTTTCCGGGTAACTCCCAGTTCCCTCCCTGGGCATGACGTGCTGTGGTATGGAATACCTCTTTGGCTAGTTTGGGTCAGGGGTCCTGTCTCTGCTTCCTCCCGGCCTCCCCTCATCCCCAGCAGAGCATGAGACTCACAGAGTCCTTGCCCAGAATAAACATTACTTAGCAACAAGTAAAAACAATCAGTGGTGTCAGCTCTGTTACCAGGCTTGAAGTCAAAACACAGAGCTTTCATCAGTTCCTAAGAACAAAACGGCTCCTGGTAAACCCAGGACATATGGTAAGGTCACCTACCTGCTGTGTGAAGGGGAGGTGGTGAATGTGGTTCTTCTGGGGTTTAGTAAGGGGTTTGATGCTCTCCCTCTCAGCATCCTTCTGGACAAAGTAGCACATGGTATGATGGCAGGTTGTGTTGGATAGGGAGCAGTGGTGGAGTAGATTCCATGCATAGCAAATGGAAGTACCAACTGTATTTCACCCTTAACCAGTTCCTTAGTACTACAACTTCTAGGCCTCAGTTTTCTCTAATACTGCGACACCCTCCCCTTTCCCCCCTCCGCTGTCCCCCTGTCCCCCCCCCCCCCCAGTTTTCCCACAGAGTGTAGTACCACACTTGAACTTTTGGTCAGCCCTGAAGTGGTCAGATAGGTGGACTGGGTGATTGTTGTAGGTCCCTTTCAACTGAACTATTCTATCCTGTTACATTACCTCTGTTCTAGAGCAGTGAAATCTGTAGAACCATTAAGGGCGGAGTGAAGACATGAAGAAATACGTTCGTGCTCCTCAACAGCACCGAAGTGGTGATGGTGAACTTACAAAACTGTTTTTCTGCTGTTTGGTGAGGGCCAGAAGTGATCTTTAAATTACTGTGTCTTGGTTTAAGCCCAACTGGCAACTCGGTACTATGCAGCTGGTCGCTTACCTCGCTCCTTCTCCCCTCCTTGGGTGGGATGGGGAGGAAAATCAAAAGAATGTAAAACCCACAGTTTGAGATAACAGTTTAGTAACTAAAGAATAGTGTAATACTACTACTACTAATAATAATGATAAGGGAAATAAGGGGAGAAGATACAAAATTAAAAGGGGAAAGGGAAGAGGAAAAAACCACAATTGATGCACAATACAATTGTTCACCACCCACCTGCTACCCAGCCTGACCTGAGCAGCGATCAGTTTCCTCTAGAAGACTCTCCCCAGTTTATACACTGGGCATGATGTGCTATGGGATGGAATACCCTTTTGGCTAGTTTGGGGCAGGTGTCCTGTCTCTGCTTCCTCTCAGCTTTTTGTGCCCTTCCTCACTGGCAGAGCATGAGAGACTGAAAAGTCCTTGATCAGGGTAAGCACTACTCAGCAACAGTTAAAACATTGGTGTGTTGCCAGCGTGATTCTCAGACTAAATCCAAAAGATACCACTGCAGCAGCTCCTAGGAAGAAAACTAGCACAGCTGAAACCAGGGCACGCTGGTACTGGGTTAGGGAGCAAGAACAAGAGAAGGAGAGTTGTTGGCATGAATAGATCATTGTTGTTCCTCAATCCCTGTGAATATTTTTGGTCTTAAATTTTGCACCAGGACATAGAGCTTTCATGGTGAATGCTTTATTTGGTGCTAGGTGAGGTGTTTGACTTTTGAGTTGCATTTTCAGGTGGGAGCACTGCGCCCACTTGGGTCAGACCTGTAACTGTGACTTATTTTGGAATAGTCTTGTGTTCTGTATGATGTTGATGTTAATTCATTAGTATCCAAACTCTACAAAATGTGCTTACTGATTTAGGCTATAAATTGAGTGTAATTCTCTGAAAAAAGTGTCTTTTTTTTTTGGCAATATCTTTTCAGTGGTCTGCTACTCTGGCAGTCGTGTTTGATTACATCCAACTGTTATGTGAGACAAGCATTTTGCAAGGCAGAATTTATGTATGCACCCTCAGTGGTGGCGCTGCAACAAAGTGTTAAAGGATTTGTGGTAGTTACTGTTCTTTTTGGTGGTCATTTTTGGTTTGTTGGGGTTCTTTTTAAACACTTTGTTCATTCTGATGATGCTGTAGTATATACCTAATGAGATGGTGTAAATTAGTTTCTTTGTGTATGGAAGCTTGTTGATATTTTAATATTCAGTGGATTTATAGTGAAGTTTTAGACTTGAATTTTGAAGTGTGAGGCTGACAAGCTACATCTGGGATGGGTTGGTGTGGCTTGCTGTAGTCTCACTCAGTGTGTAGCTATGAAATTTTGGGAAGAACAGGTTCATATAGATACCATAAAATGTGTCATTTTCTTCTGCTCTTTAGATTCATTTTTATAAGCAGGTTGGTTTTTTTTCCTTCTTTTGTTGGTTGTTTGTTTTGTTGTTGTTGTTGTTAATCTCTTAAAGGAATCAGATGGTATTCCGTATGTAAGTGCTTGAATCCCTTTTAGTTTGTAAAACTTTTAAACCTCAAGCAGCTGTACTATGTTGCTGAAGTATTAGGAGGGTTGAGTTTCAAATCTGGTCTAGGAGGAGCATGGTCAGAAATAACCAAAATAACTAATTTTGTTTAATGCTCTTGTAGCTGATTCATGACATTTTCTGCTCTAGAGGCCTTGTAGTGAGGTAGAACTCGTCACAGACAGTATGTGGAACTGGTTGTTTTCTTTAAAAGGAAGATCTAGACCAGGCTTTACTAAGATGATACAGTTAGTAGTTGTTGAAGTAAATATGCTACAGTTACTGATTGTTGAAATAAATTATAATATGGAATAACTAGTTCTGGACTTTAATATTATTACTTGTTGATATATGTGTTTTCTCTGTAGGTCCCTTCCAAATCCCCTCCACCACTTGGTAGAAGCAGCAGCACATCTTCGTTTACGGATCAGACTGATGATGACTCTTTACCAGACAAAGAGGTCAGTTGAGAACTGTTTTTCTGTTTTTTTGAACTTAAACAAAAAAAAAAAATCTAACTTGTGTCCTTGTTTAACCTTTTTTATTTTTTCTTTGATTCTTCGATACCAGTATTTTCTGTGGATTTATAGATACAAATAGTCTAATTTTCAGGTTAAATATAGGTAAAAATAGTCTAGGTTAAATAGTGAAGTGTTTCAGATGAGTAAACCAGACCTTTAAGCTGTAGTGGTTAACCCCCAGATTAGGAAACCTTTTAAATCCTCAGGTTTTAAAAGTCTTACTCATGAACTGAACCCAGTGGGGTAGTGAGACAGAAGTTACATGCAGAGAGACTAACTTTGATTGAAAAGTTGGGGGAATCCAGTTAGGTGCTCAAGTAACTTAAGGCAGGTGAGCCTAAAGGCTTAAACTGGGCCCTTGTGAATGTTTCTAGTCGTACCAGTAATAATTATCAAAATTAAACACCAACCCCACTCTCCCTGCAAAAACCGACAAACAATAAAAAGTTACATTATCCACCATAAAACATCATTAAAATCACTACGGGGGTGATGGGTAACCCTGACTAGCATCCTAGAATGAACAGGGGAGATAATCTGCCATCAATATTATTTCATGTGTTCAAATATTGGTGGGTTCCACTGATGTGGTCTGCATGTATCAGTGCTTTCTGTAGAACTACATTTTGTCTTGTAGTGCTTCATTAGACATATGTGGCCCCCAGCAGACTGCTATTTTCAGGCTACTTTTCCAGACAAACAGCAGAAGCAAAGGATTCCCCGCAGGACATGCTGAATTATGTTGGAAGAACTATATGCTCTAAATACAGTGGTTACACTGGACTGATCAGAGGGGCGGAATGAGAAATATGGAAGCAGAATACTAAAGTGACTTCAGGTTTACAGTTATCCTTGGGCTTGGGGAGCTGTTATGAGAATTTTGTTTGTTAAACATATCCTGTAATTAGGAATTCAGAAGGTAGAGAAGCTGTTGAGGGGATGGAAAATCTTTTTTTTTTTTTTTTTTTTTTTTTTTTTATAAGAACTGGGTTTACAACAAATGGAAATTTTTTCTAAAATGATGACAAATTTAAATGATCAAGACATGAAACCTCTTCTCCAACTATTTCTTGTAAATATTGATAATGATCAAAAGCAAATTGTCTTGGAAATCTGTTTGTTAGATTAGATTTTCATAAAATTCAGTTCAGGGGCAGTATTACTATGCTTTAAGAAGATGCAGATATTGCATACTATCTCTAAAACTATATACCCTGATTATATGAATGCATTACATCATCTTGGGGGCATGTTTTTCTGCAGTGTTCTCTTTTGACCAGGCAGATGTTTCATGTACAGAGGGCAGTGGCATTACAGTGAACTGAAGTTGGACAATATTTAATACATTGAAAATGTTTGTTTGAAGAGTATCATGCTAAAATGCTCTTGTAGTACACAAATAATTGCTAACCCTTTTGGTACTGAAAGTTAAGCAAAATTACAGTGTTTCATAGTTGTTTTGTATGTTCTCTGTCCTCCCTCTGGGATATTATGTTTTAGTACGTCTTTAACAGATCATGTTCTCACTTTTTTAGTGCTGTAATATCAAAGTTGCAAGTATTGCATGTGAAAGCTTGAACTTAAACTCAGTATTTTTAGAGCAAAATCAATTTCAGAGTGAATTGCATTTGTAAATGACAGAATTAGTCTGCTCAAAGAATAGGCTAAACGGTACAGGCAAACATTCTTGCTTTGCATTCTGCAATGCTAAGGTTTTCTTAATTTTCAAGATTCCAAAACATTCTCAGTGTTTAAAAATGACCATCAAACTTGTGTGCTCCATTCATGGAATACTAGGTAAGCTTCTTTTTCATGCCCACTTTTGTTTTCAGCTTCTATTTTAGTGAAGCTGTGGATCTCCGGAGGCAGTGTTAGAGAAGCTCATAATCTTACCATGTATAAGGAAGAAGCAGAAATCTGTCTAGTTCTGTGTTCTGTTCTTGCAAGTAGGTCATAAAATACGAGTACAGTGTTAGGCAAAAGTATACACTGATACTTGCATGGAACCTCTTCAGACAATTTGTATATCAGGTGCTTTCTAAGTTAGTCTTGGTGTCATTTGAAACAGCCCCGGATAATTAAAACATGCTTACTTAGTGCTTCCGGTCTTTTCTAGGGAAGAATAGAAGTTTGGTTTTCAAACTGTTACTGCATTGACTCTCAAACAGAATTTGAGGTGAAATATGTCTAATCATATTCAGTATAGTTCGTAGAAGTTCAAATAAGTTCCTGTTCTATATTATATATATTTAATTACAAGTCAGACCCACCTGCAGAAGATAATAAAACTAGTTTGGAACCACCAGCTGAGAGCAAGCAGCTGATAGCTTGCTGTGGGTGACTTCCCAGTCATGCAGATCAAATATCACTCACATCCTCATGAGTGTTATGGAATTGACACCAGAGCACAATATATATAGCTGTCCTTAGAGCTAAACTAGCCAAGGTACTTTCCAGTCTCACTCTAGTGCTATGTAATGACTCTGTTTTTAAATTAATTTAAATAATATTCCTTCAGTACCTTCGTTAATGCTGCATCTTTTCTGTATTCATATATTTAATTTAAAGTACTTCTAAACAGACATTGCCATACAAAGTTGGTAGTGGTTCAGGTATGTCTATATGTTTTTCCTCTCTGACACGCAAATTTAAAACTAAATTTTGGAGGCCGTATAACCTAGTTTGTATCTAAAGCCTGGATTTTATAACTCCTAGTGCATTCACTGGTTAGTAAGATTTTACTGCAAAAAAGAGGATAAATATTGTGACTGAAGATCAGCAATACCATAGCTTTAATTTGGTGCCTGAGATGAAGGTCAGTATGGGGTAGGGTTTTCATTTACCCTGGAGTATATTTGGAGCAGAATGTTTGAAGATCTTAGTAGGATTTCTACAGCAAGCTTCAAGTGTGCTTCAATGGCACTCTGAGGATTAGAGAAGGTTACTTAAAGGATTACTTACATCTTCGCACATTGTGGCTGTTTCCAGTATGCTCCAGTCCAATTGGATTCCCTGCTTGTCTAGTTTTATTGATCACATCACTGGCATAACAATAATGTGGTGCAAGCGGTACGTTAGACAGTGTAGCGCCAGGTATGTGTAATGTTTCTGAAGCCACCGAGATAATTCCAAGTGGGTTTTAGGCCACATCCTGAAGTGCAAGAATCCATTGTGGAAGTATTTAAGTCTGCTTAATTTTGGCAGACTAACAGATCGTTCCTTGCCTTTTTTCCAGGGATATGTGAATAATTTTTAGTGACTTTTAATACCCTTTTCCCCATCCCCAAGTTCACTAGATTAGCTAGTTTAAAGCCTTACTTAATAGGTGATTACAAAAATTAAATTGTGCAGATAAAAACACATGTATGTATTGGAAAGCATTAGGTAGTGTAATTATAGGACTCATTAGACAGCTGTGCCTATAATCTAGCTGTAAAGATGTAGCAGGTAGTGATCTGCTGGTGTAACAAAAATACCGTGAGCAAGTACTTAAATATTTTAATTGTTGGGTACCCAGCATCTGCGAATGGAGGATGAACTCACTAATGAGAAGATGCAGCCATACTGCTCTTGCACCATGAGGGGTAGATTCTGCTGTTACTGCTGCCTATTTGAAGTATGAGACTTCTTGGCTACTGGGGAGGAAATATCTTGCAATTTCATTTTAATACAGTGTATTTTGGCTGTTCTGAAATGATCTAATGCATATTTTCTGGTTATGTCCTGCCTTTATCAATATCTCTTTTCTTGTAAATGGCTGTATTGTGATGTTTTGAACAGTGCGGAAAAACCAAGTGAAATCGTGCGACGTTTTCATGACCTTATTACTTGATTTATTTTCGTTTTCCTACTTTTTGCATTGAATGACAGCTGCTAGCCGGGATGATAGCAGAGCCTGCTTTTCTCTCTGAGTATACTATCTTTGCTTTGGATCCCACCAAACAACCTAAGCCACAGAGTGACAGTGTGGTGAGTCCTCCCACCCCTCTTAGTGATGCCTTTAGCAGGGGAAGGAGAATACTGTAATAGACGGCAAACCTAGTGTTGCTTGTGGCTTGTTCTCACAAAGGCATCTTAACTACTCTGTTGCTAACCCTGCACTAAATTTCACAGAGGTAGTACCTGATTAGCTCCTGGCTGGTGTGCTGTATGATGTGAATTTATTGTAACATAAAAAAATTAACACGTTTTCTGTTATGCAGGTAACCAACACAATTTAATTGTTGCACAAGTTTGTGCATTTGCTGCATAGAATTCATTAATGCCACTGAAAGTCTTCCTTTTTGTTTTTATCTATGTCTGTATGTATTTCAAGCAAATGGATATGAAAAATACTAAGATTGATTTGTCTTTTATTTGATTTGTCTTTGACGATTACCTGTTTTTTTGCTGTGTACTGTGAAAGCCTCACTATGTCATTTACTACGAATGGTAGCAGGAAATAATTATCTCACGTAGACTGTGAAATTCATTTACTCCTAGTTCATGATGTGGCATCTATTATTGTGAGAATAAATATTCTCTTTTTTAATAATTAGATTTTAAGTATGTATTTCTTTGCCTGGTAATGTTGTTTTCATAGAATCCTAGAATGATTTGGGTTTGACAGGACCTTACAGCTCATCCAGTTCCAGCCCCCCTGCCACAAGCGGGGGTGCCTTCCACTAGACCAGGTTGCTTTTCATAGTATACAAGTGGAGAAACTCCGTGAGAACGAGTGGAGAAAAAGCCAGCATGGAGAGGAAAGCAGCCTTCTTTCTAACATACACACGTACAGAGCTGTATTCTCCTTATTGTCACAGGACTGGGATGGCATCCTTCGCATACTTCAGAGGCATGGCCTTCCTTTCCTGAGTCTGTAGTGATTTGGAGCACAGTGTTTTTTATAGTTCCACCTCATCCTTCTGCTTTATGATTACTTTGCTTTTCCAGTTGAGCAAGTGCTTTTTTTGCTGCTGGTGCAGAGGCTAAAAATGACGAGTCACTGGAAGCTGTAACAGGAGAGAAATTTGATAAGCAGATGGACACAGACCAACACACCGTGCTGTGTTGGACTTCTCAAGCTAAGCAAGATTGGCTTAAAACAGTGATTTAAAAGGTGATCTGTGGAAAGCGTTCATTTGTTGTAAAGGGTTATGCTTGTTTAGAGCACGTCCCTAAGCACAAATTCATTAGTTGCTCAGTTGTGGTGTTCTCAAGATTGAGCTTTCTGATGGGGAGCAAAATGGATGTTCAGACTGTGCCGAAACCTGTAGTTCTGAAATAGTTTCCAAATCTTTTTGTCTTTTTTCTGTTCTAGATATGTGGGGCATGTTCCAGGTGTAGTGATCACTACTTAAAGTTCCACTGCTAATTTAACTAAGCTTTTCTACACGTACAGCAGTAAGCAGTTTTGGGCTGTTTTTCACTACATTACTTTGTATACCTAGTACATTTACATTCTGAAAGACATATTTCTGTGAATGCTCAAGTGTTACCTATGTGCTATCTTTCAGTATATACTTTAGTGGCAGGAATTACTGACTTGCGCATTTATAATACAAGACTACATACATAGAAAATAGTTATAATTTAACTGTATGTGAGTGATCACACATCACTGCAAATGATATGTGGTCCAGGAGAGTGAGCAGCATAGAGAAGTAGCTGTAATTGTGGGGTTTTTGGCATAGATGAATTTAGTATAACCTCTTCACTAGCTAAGCTGCATGGGGTTTGTTGCAATGAAGAAACAGTTCTACTAGGCTTGGTCGGAAGTTTTTTTTAAAGGAAAGTGAGGAAAGAAAATATGTACTAAGCTGTTCATCCTTCCTTTGTAATTTACTCAGTTTTGGAATACCCAAGAAGGAAGGAGAACAGTTTTAAACATTTTGTTTTTAAATGCAGACATTTAAGCTTTCGTTCTTTAGACTTAAGAATCTGTTTATACCTTTGAGAAATAAATAAGATTACTTAGCTTGCATTTCAGAAATAGAGAATTAAGGAAGCACAAGTTGAGTGAGCCTGGTTAAAGGGCTTTTAGAGAATATGCAGGCTGAAAGACTGGGGAAACAATGGGATTATAATACTTCATCTTCTGTACCATCTTGTGATCTTAGCAAAGGACTTCCATTTCTGAGGGCTGAAAAGTGTTTTTGGACTTTTGTACTTAAAATGTGCGTAAAATGTTGGCAATGTCAGGATCATAGAATCATAGAGTGCCAGGCTGGGACTTGAAGGGTCATCTGGTCCAACCTTTCTTGGCAAAAGTACAGTCTAGACAAGATGTCCCAGCATCCTGTCCATGTGAATATTAGAAGTATCCAGTGTTGGGAATCCACCACTTCCTTGGGGAGATTATTCCAATGACTGAGTGTTCTCACTGAAAAATTTTCTTCTTGCATCCAGTTGGAATCTTCCCAGGAGAACATGGTGATAAAGTCTCCCCTGAGCCTTCTTTTCTTGAGGCCAAGCAAAACCAACTCTCTCAGCCTTTCTTCACACAGCTTCTCACTCCTTGGATCATCTTTGTGGCCCTTCTCTGGACTGTCTCCAGCCTGTCCTCATCTTTTTGCATAGCAGGGACCAAAACCAAACACAGTATTCCAGGCGTGGCCTGACAAGCCCAAGCAAGAGTGGGATAATGACTATATCTCTGCTGGCCATGCCCTTGTTGATGTAACCCAGCATCCTACTGGCTTTACCACAGCTGCATGCTGTTCACTTACATTGAGCTTGTTGTCCAACAGGACCTTGAGGTCCCTTTCCGTGGAGATGCTGAGTATATTCTGATATGTGCTGCACTCTTGGGCTGTGTTTACCCAGGTGCAAGACCTTACACTTGTCACTGTTGAGCTTTATAACGTTCTTGTTAGCTCACTCTACCAGCCTATCCAGGTCTTCCTGCACGGTGGCTTTCACTTCCAAAGTGTCCAGTTCCCCACTCAGTTTGGTGTCATTCTTGAAGTTTAGTGGCAAACTCCGTCAGAGTTTACTTGATCCCATCTTCCAGATCATCTATGAAGATACTAGTGGTGAATGTTCCGTGGATTTGTGGAGAAAAGACTTCTGTTGGTTTCCAGAAACCCTGATGTAACTCCGCTGGGTTTAAGACTTTCAAAGCACTAGTGTGTGCTCTGAGGTTCTAGTTTTGCTGAAACAGCTCTTAAGGTTTATGAAAGGGCTTTTAAGCTCTTCAAAGCCTCTTGAATCCATGCTTACATGTAGCAACTTCCATTTGTGCTTACCCTTCACAGTTTGGACACCAGAATATGATCCTTTGCCCTAAGGCCCTAAGTCACAGCACAGTGTTTTAGAATTGCAGCAGCTAGATGTGCTAGTCCAGTTTTTATATGAAAGATTACCAGTGCATCCCTTTTATGATTTATGCCAATAGAAAGTCTCATCCCCAATATAGGTTTTATTTTTATTCACACAGATTGAACGCAAAGAATAGGAAAATTTCAAAAGTGATGCCTTTAGTTTTAGTTTTTAAATGGTATTTTTTTTAAGGTTCTTCATAGATCTGAAATGGCAGCTTTTTAAGGATCTTAACAGAAAAGAACAGCATCCATGGTTTTCATATTCATAAACGCCTTATTAGGTTTAATAAACCCACTTAATCTTGTATTTTAAAATACATCTTAAATATTATTAAGTTATTCTTCTGAATTAGATGTACAAACCTTCAATAGTTTCCTTTAGTACTTTCTGTGGGTATCAGAATATATGATTTTTGAAAGAAGTGTGTGTAGTTAGTTTGTAAATCTTGTATTTGTCTTCCTCTGTTGTAAGTCCAGCACTGCCATGGTGGATGCTTTGTAAGCTATAAAGCAGAAGATAGATTTTTATTTGGATTACCCTTATTATTAACCTTCCAGTTAGGAAATGAGAAATGGACAGGTAATGGAACTGAGAATAAAATGTAGGAGCGCTTTAGTCTAAAACCTAGTAAGAGCTCTTAATCCACTAGGAATAAATCCACTCAGCAGGACAGTGCTCTGAAGCAGAATGCAGATTTTGTTCAAGCCAGCTGAAGCATGATTTCCAAATCCAAACAGAGTTCTTGTATGGCTGGTTATTGCTCATTGCTTTTTGTCTGAGTGACTGCTCATTTCCCTGCCTGTCTTCACTGTCTGGATTTCTCTTTCTACTGTGATTTCATGAAGTTTGCGCCATGTCACACCTTTCTGGAGCCCTTTTGCACTGAATCATTCCTCTTCTACATTTATGCTTATGGATGCTTACCTGTGTATCCACAGAGAGCAGAAGCTGTGGGTGTAATTGTGTAGCAGATACATACATGGACAATTATGTTTCATATTTTGTGTATACATCTTAGATTTTACAGTTTGCATATAACTGTCGGGGTCCATCTTGATTGAAAAGTAAGTTACATTGCTTTTAGCTGAATTCCTCATGTGCTTTGTTAGATATATCTCAGTACTTTGCTTTTCTTGGAAGAAAATCATATCCAAGATGTTTTCTGGCATGTTTTGCTATTTCCGGTTGACCTGGTTTAAACACCGGAAAGCTATGTGGATTTGTACAGGTTAGAAAACATCTGAACACAGGACATAGGAAAAGCAGGAGAGACAGATTAGGAATAGAAATCTCTGAACTTTGTTTAAAAAAACCCCAACCAAAGCTATTGTTTTTCTATTGTGTTGGTTTAGTTGTTTTGAGTGGGTTTTGTTTTCGCCTTCTTTGGGAGAGCAGAAGGATGTACACCTGAAGTTTTGCACAGGAAGTTTCTTTTCTTTAAGTCTTAGTTTTCTACCTGTGCTTATTTAAAGTCTTAAACAGCCTGTTACCAGCACCTTTTTCCAGGTAGTTTCTACCCTCCATCCTCCCCAGTGTACTTAAACAGAAAGATGGTGTGATTCCACTGTTACTCATGTTGGCTATAAACAACACTAGTCATCAGATTTTTTTCCTGCTATCATTTTGTCTTTTGGGTATTTCTTTGATTTGTGCTTAAATGTTACATAAATAATCATTACGAATAATTTAATTGGAGATGTCAGCCTTTGCAGATGTCTCGTACTAATCCATGCACACATAGCTGCTTTGTAGTTCTGTATATTGCAGCAATCTGTTTTGAATTTAACAAACTAGCTCGTTTGCATGAAGACATTTTAATAAACATTCAAAAGAAAGTAAAAAACACAGGCAAGGAAAAAGCACAGATGCTGTTTGTAGGAATTGGTGAATTACAGTCCTTGTAGTCTCTTCCTTTTAACAGTTGTTTTTCCTCCTGTAGAACTCCTGTAGAGAGCCACTTCTCCTATACAAAGAAAACAATGGAAGTGGATCAGCCTCTCCACAGGTATGGGGAGGATATGGGGGGTGGTTATCTTCTTCACTGCTGTGCTGTCTTTGTGGTATGTTGCTTTAAGTGCCCAGTATGTATGTTCATGCTGGAGTAGGGATGATAAATGCTTGCCTGTCAGGGTACTAAGGGCGAGTATTATAATATACCAAGGGATACTGAGGGGTTTTTTTTGTGTGTAATCCCATTAGCTGGTATTAAGTGTCGTTGATGTGTGGATCTTTTTTCTTGCAGGGAAGGGTTAGCGGTATCTGGCAGTGTGTCTCATTGCTCATAAATCCAGCCAGCACAGGATACAGGGTATTAACCTCAGTTTCCAAACTGGGGGGCATATTGCATCATTAGAAAGCTAACTTCTAGCTGAAGGGAAAGAAAATAAGTGGTAGGCTTAAAAAAGAATCATTACTAATGATCAAGGTAGAAGTCATTCTTCAGTATGTCTTGTGAATATTCAGCTTGCTGGAGTGGGATTAGCAGTGGCTTCTAGCACATGTGCCCCAGCACTTGGTTGTGGGAGCAACATTGTTCAGTACATGCTTTCAAATCACTTCTATAGCACTAGCAGTATACAGTACCATAGCACAGAACCTTTTGGTTTAGAACAGCATTAAGTACTGCAGCTGCATGAATCAATAATCATATTTTGTGTAGAAATCGTAAAGCCATTTAAAATAAGAAAAGGAGGGTGTAAGAGTGCGTGCTAGAGCTGTTACGCAAGGACTTTTACAATACATCTGTTCTTTTAATCATAGGAAGATATTTTTATGTCTTTGAGATAAACACAATCTTCTGTTTAACGTGGCAATAAGTCACAATTTTTTTTTTATAAATTTGGGACAACAGTAAATGGAACTATTTGTTTGAGTTTACATTTCTTTTTAAAGTAGTTACACAGATGCACATTTAAATCAGATCTGTAAATTATTGGCTTTAGTTGCTCTCTGAAATTGCCTGCATCTGGTAGTTGCATGATTGAGTTTTCGGCCGAGGAGGTGCTTCTTCCAAGGGAGTGGTAGTTATTTGGTGTCATGCATGTGTTCCTTTGCCCAGGTCAGGTCTCTGGATTTTACTGTGTCTGTCTGCCTAAAAGCAGTGCAGAATTACTTGCTTTGATTTTTTGCAGCTAAGTGACACTCAGTCTTTCACTCAGAGGCTTTGGCTCTGAGTTCCCTCCATGGAGTCTTTGTTTCAAAGCCCAATAAAAGAGTCCCTGTTCCGCTCTTCTTCTAAGGAGTCCCTGGAACGAACTTCTTCAAGAGACTTCTTGAATCGACTGGACTTGGACACAGCTGGTCCCACCTTTGATCCACCTTCTGACATTGAAAGTGAGCCGGAAGAGCCTCTGGGAAAAATGGACAGCCTCAGCAAAGAGCAGCTGCTGCAGCGACTGCGCAGGATGGAACGCAGCTTGGGCAACTACAGGGGAAAGTACTCGGAGGTAGGCAATGACTGGCTTACCTGGGCAGAGAGGGGGAAAAAATGAGACTAACATGTTGCAGTAGTGGATAATCTTTCTGTTTTCTTATGTGGAGCAAAGGGATCAACTTACAGCTAACATAAAAGTCAAATTATTATTCTAAGTCTGGTTATTTTTGGTCTATATTGGTCAAAATGTTTTTCTGGTAATAAAAGATGGAAATCCTTTTCTGTTTGTAAATAATGTCACGTTGTCAGCAATAGAGATTGGTTAGTGGTTCCTCGCACAAAGTAGGCCTGTGAAGGCTTCTCCTGAAAGCCCTTAGCAAGGGATAGAGTTCAGTGCAAAGGTGAGCATGGCTTGTACTTGCATGACAGCAAATGCACTTTTCTGCTGAAACTTGAAGTGAACAATGCATACTCCGTGCACATGCGATAGGCAAGCATTTTGTTTATAATGAATACGTTCTGTTCACCATAATTTCCAGGTATTCCCTGGGAGGAATTAATTCAAGGACTGTTTTGCCATTTTAGTGAAAACCAATGATATAAGTAGTTTCGCTACTAATTTTACAACTTGTTGGGAAAAGTTTTCCTAGTGGTGGTGTTGGATTTTTGTTTTGGTTTTAAATGTGTGTTGTAATTAAAACCTGACATTTGCACTGTTTTTTACAGTTCTTCAAATGTTTGCTGCCCTCAAATGCAATAATTCATGTACAGACATTTCGCTATTAGTGTCAAAATCCCTGCAACCTAAACTGTGTATACAGCAAGTACGGTATTCAGCATATGCCTGAAAAAAGCAGTTGTCTTCCATACTTGTAATTCTGTACTTGTTGTCTCTTTAATTCGTCATTCGTTTCTAGCTAGTATAGTTTCAAAAAGGTTACATAAAAAGCGTTGCTAAAATGAAAACTCATCAGTTTATAGGTTTAGTTTGGGGTAGGTTTTTGATTGATTGGTTTTTTTTCTTAGTACAATCTGTCCAGCAAATCTTAATTTTCTCTTGGGGTTTTCTTTCTATTTTTGTGAGTTTCTTCAGTTGGAAAGATTTGCTTTCCTGGAGCTTGGAAGAAAGTAGCTTAAATATATAATGATAAAACACAATTATTTTTTTCCCTTTCTTGAAGTAGGATACAAAATTAGCATCTCAAAAAAAAAAATGGTGAGGAAAATCATCCAGTTTTAGTTTTCTTTTAAGTGCAAAATAAGTACAACTTTGAAATTAAAACTAATTTTGAATTCTTGAAAAAGCCTAATTTAAGTAAGAATTTGAAGGTATCTCTTGACTTAAAGAGTTCTGGTTTTGGTGTTTTGGATATGTTTTCCTTTAATTTTTCAGCAATTAGAAAATGGAATATTCCAGTTCCAAGTGCCAATTTGCTAGTTCAGCTTTGGACAGTTTAGGCAATTGTGCTCAAATGTTTAATTAAACTAAATTATGCAGTTACTCATGAAGCTCTTTTGTCAGCTTACAATGAGAAATGGTGCCCACTTCCAGTCTTTTTTTGTCTGCTGGGTCTATGCAAAGCACATGGGATAAGAATATTCAGTATTACATGGACCTTGTTTTGCTAGATTTGTAAGTGTATTTTTTTAATGCATACTCATTGTAAAATTAATCTTACTTAAGTTCTCTGGGACAGGTACCCTTACAGATACACATCCCAGTGGGGTGGCTGGTTGGGATGTAACTTTCTGATACAGTTGGGTTTTAACTGCCTATATTGAAGCATTGTTGGTCTTGCAGGTCTTTCAGTGAAGGGAAAACTGTACATGGATGGTGAGTAACCTCAGGGGGTTGTACGTAGGAGATATAAGTGGAAAAAAACCCCATTGAGAATATTTAAATAGGTTTCTGTCAGAAGAGCTTTCTCAGGTCAAGTGTTTGAAAATGCAGATGGCAATAGCAGATTATTTTGATAGCTTAAGCAGATGCATTCATCATTATACCTGATTTCTGTATTTTAGCTAGTGTCTGCTTATCAAGTTACCCAGCGGGAGAAGAAGAAGCTACAGGTGAGCATTACTTTTCATCCTCTTACCTGAATGCTTTTCTGACTCTTAAAATGCGTAGTGCAAACAGAGATTTAATTTTCAGTGCATTGTGTGTGTATATACACAATATGTTGTGTATATATGTTTGTGCATAACAAGACTTTCTTGTTGGGATTTCTAAGGAAGCGAAGTTAATATCGATTTGTCTAAACAACTGTAAAGCTATTGTACCCAGCCTTTCTTATTGCATCAGCTGCATTCAAGTGATAGATTGCCAGCCCACAGTTGCAGTTTATGATAATACTTACACATTAAGCTTGTCTTGAAAGAGAAATACAGGTTATTAATTCTTCTACTGAAATACAGTTCTGTGAATTTATACATACTTTATATAAAGTTACATTTAATACACCTGATGTTTGTTCTTCCTTTTTTTAAGGGTGTTCTGAGTCAAACTCAGGATAAAGCACTTCGCAGAATTGGAGAACTGAGGGAGGTAATTTCCTTTACTGATTATTTACTTCATACTACGCATACGTAGGATCTTTCTCTGCCTAGCTTTTGGTGTTTGTGTTCACTTTACAAAATATTTTCTCTCACACAGCAGGGTTATTTAACTGCTTGCTTTCATTTGTTTATATAGGGTTATTTCTCTGGCTTGTTTGACATTCAGCAGCTTATTATTTGCTCTAAGACAGAACAGTTCATTGTACCCACTGAACTGCTTTCTGTTCCTTGTGAAATAGGTAGTAATGTGTGTTGTTCTTGCAGTATTGTTGGGTCCAGCAGTAGATGTCCCTGTGCAATTTGCTGCTCTTTATAGTATTGAGAAGTACTAATGTTAGGCAATCCCAAGTAATAGGCACTTTTTAAATAAAGATTTTAATGAGTATGGATAAAAAATCAGGATAAAATCAAAGGGTATTCATCTTGATCTCTGTTGACATTGGGTTTATGGATATGTAGTATAGTTATGATTATTGTCTCCTTAGGTTATAGTGAAAATAAAAGGGGAAGCTCTAATGTATTTAGTATTGATAATAAACACATTGGGCTTAATAAAAGATATGTACAAATTATTGGGCAGAGAAAATGAATAGGGCAAGTTCACCAAAGCTGTATTGTCAAACCCCAGTAAAGAAGAATGTGAAGCTGAAGCCATTTTACAGTGCAGCATCAGGTTCGGAGATGGGCATGTGAGGGCTTCTCTGTCCATGCTCTTGCCTCGCTTGGGAGCTGCATACCAGCTTGCTCAAGGCCACAAGCTTTCTTTGTGGCTGCACTTCTGGTTTTGGCATGTGCCTTGCTGAGCAGCAGTGCTGGTGTAGAGGTTGCAAGAACCATCAGACCATGGTGAGGTCTGCTTCTTTTCCAGGAGCTGAGAACAGTGGGCCAGAGTGCTGGGTGTGCCGGGCTCATCTGAGCCAGAGCCTGCACCCAGACTGTATTCGTAAGCTGAACAGCCTATAGGAGGGTAAAACACACAGCGTTACTGGTGGGAGTGGCTTGCCAATGTGGTTTGTTTTCCCAGTTCACCACAAGATCAAATGGAAGAAGCTCATTCTGTGTCAAGTCTATATTCACATGTTCCTGTATGTTTATTTTTCCAGCTCATTCGTGCCTATTGTTAAAGTTTGTAAGGACACTAGACTTAAAGCTTTCAATTATGAAAGAGTTGGATGCATGCATAATGTCATAGTCTTTCTGATTCGTATATATATATATATGTTATAAATACATATTTCCGATTTATATATATATGTATTTATCTTTGGTGTAAAATATAATTTCATTGTTACAGATCTTGTAGATTTAAAGATTCCTTCAAATCTAACACTGATTCTTTTTTATTAATTGAAAAACTTCAAAATGTGGGTTATTTTGGTCTTTCAAAATCCCACGTGTTATATGGCATTAGGTAAAACATACTTAAAAGAAAAATTACAAGTAAAATGGTGCATCTGCATTGTGGAAGCTAAAATGTTATGAAATAGATCATTCGTTGATGTAATCAGAAATTAAGTGAAAGAATTCTTCATCATATGGTCCGTTTTCCCAATGAATATATTGAGTCAGACAAATTTCTTTTATGAGGGCCATGTAAGTACAAGCTACCTCCTTTGAAGCCAAGGTGACAGTGTGCAGTTGTCCCTGGAAAATCAATGTGTCTTTTGCTAGTTCTCTTCTGTTAAGAGTAATTACTCAACAGTAGCCTTCAAGCAGTCTTCAGTGTTCTTCTTAGACAAGGATCAAAAGGCACTGGGATCCAAAGAGGACTATTCCTGTATTCGGTTCAGTAAATCTTTGACACTTATTCTTGCACTGAGCTGCTTTGGTTTGCTTGGAAGGAGCTGCTTCTAAAGCTCAGAAGCACAAGGTAGAAATGTGATCAAAGTTGTTGAGAACCTGAGGCAGTGCAGGGTTAAAAAGGGGATATAGGAAAGAGAGAGGCATAGCTTTCCCAGTGACACATTCCAGCATTGTCCTGCCATGTTTATGGGTGGTGCTTGCTTTTATGGATGTATCTTTGCAGAACAATGGTCATAGAAGCATTAGTTCCCTGCAGAAAAACACCAGGAAGATATGTATGGCATTTATTATATTAGACTGCTAGCATATTAAGTGAGCATAAGAGAAATTTAAGTTTCTGCTTGTTTATGTTGACTTCATTTGGTGCTTAAATGAAGAATCTAGTTCACCAAAGTACAGTCTTCCAACTTCCAGGACAAATGTGTGCATGGAAACAGTTTTCAAGAACAGGCTTGAAGTGATCCCTACAGAATCTTAATTCTAGGAAGAAAAAACCCTTGATAATTTTGCATCAAATCTAGACTCTTGCATGTTTAACGTTGGTATTATAATGGTATTTTGTTGTGTGGAATATTGTTTAGTAAAAGAAACATTCACTTCATGGTTGCATTCTGGGGTCACAACTCTGAAGAGGTATTTTTCATACTGTTTCATAGTATTTTGAGAAGCCTTTTAAATTCACATTTAAGTTTTCATTTGAGATGCCTTTATTTACAATTCTCAGGAGCTCCAGATGGATCAACAGGCTAAGAAACATCTCCAAGAGGAATTTGATGCTTCCTTAGAAGAAAAGGACCAACTTATTAGTGTCCTGCAAACTCAGGTAAGATGCTTTACCCAACAGATATTCTTTAAAACTGCTCTTCCTACTTTTTTAATAATGTATTTCCGATAATGCATATCCACGGTTTATTGTAATTGCTGTGACATTGTAAAGCTTCTTGACAATTTAGGATTATCTGGAAATTATGTTCACCTTTGTGGAAGAGGATACCTTTGTAAAATCTCATTCATGTTCAATATGATTGTTTGATTTGCATTTAATAACTTTGTAATGTCTTTGTTACCACGGACATAATATTAGCACATACTTGAGCTAAAATTGCTTTGGCAAAGTTGTGTGTTTTGCTTAATTGGTCTTTTTTTTTTTTTCCACTTCTGATGATACTATTTTTGTTAATTGGAAATATGATTCTGCAAAAAAAAATCTCTTAAAAAAATCAAACGGATTTTTTCCTTTCTTTGCTTACTGATATCACTTTAACTCTAGTTTCAGATCTGCTTAGACTTCTTAAGAAAAAGAACATTTAAATTTTTCTTTTTAGGTATCATTGTTGAAACAGAGGTTACAGAATGGGCAGATAAGTACTGAATTGCCTGATCCAAATACTCAGTCTGAACCACCAGGGGAAAGTCCAACAAGAGAAGTCAATGTAGACAATTTTGGGGATCCTGGAAGCAATGGTAGGTGTTGCAGCTTTTTTAAGAGATCTTGAATTTTGGGGAATAAGCCTGCTGTTACTTAGGCTGGAGTAACAGTACTTAGGGTTGATTATATCATAGGAAGGGTATATTTTCTAGCAGGAAGTTGGTTTGATAGCAGTATGGCAGCTAGAGGACAGGATAACCCTTCTGAGATTCTAAGATGCTTCCGGTATTGTTTGATTACTGAGTAAGCGATATTCTAATGGTGACATATAATGAAAGGGTTGTTCACTGGTATTTTTCATAAAAGGTAGGGTTCAGACAGAGGTGAACATGCATCTCGAAATGATCTTTTTTCAGCACCTGTCAGATTTTTGTGTGTGTGAGGATGATATGAATGGTTAGATCAGAGATTTTCTTATCTAGCATCATGCCTTTTGTAGTGTTTAGGAAAAAAGTAAGTAACCAGTCCCTAAGAATCAGGATTCAAGATGCTTCGTGTACTGAAGTCTGCTTCAGGACTATAATGTGTAAGACTTACGGTTGTGAATTAAACCTTTAAATTTGTTTGACCCTGTTTCCATGCCAAGTACTCTTACAGCCTCCAGAACACATAGTAAAATATTATCCAGTGTGCTAGCTATACAGAGAGGAGTACAGCTCACTAAACATGACCATTATCCTGCAGAATGTAGTATTGTCAATCTGGATATTTTAGAGTTGACATCATACCGAGCCCTGGGAAAGCAGGAATCGGTGTGCTGGGCACTTGAGAGATGTGATTTTGATTTGATTTGATTTATGTTTTTCCTGCCAGTGAATTTTCTGCTAATAGCAGCAGAGAGGCTTATAAATCATAGTTTTTCAATTGTGTAGAAAACTTTGTTGAATAATAGTTTGGCTTTGAAGCTTGCATGATATCTGGCCTTTGTAAATTAATATTGAGTGAAAGACTGTATTTACTATTCTGTGTATGTGTAGCATGTTTCTGGTAGTTACAGTAGTCACTAGGAAGTTTTGAAGACTTTGCACAACTTTCTTCAGAGCCCTGTGGGTTGCCTGCAATGTGAATGATGAATGCAGATCTACGTTTTGGAAGCAGTATGTGCATGTGATAATGTTGGTATGTTGTCTAATAGGGGGTAATGGAGATTCTGTTAAAACACTGGAAACTCTTCATCAGAGGGTGAAGCGCCAAGAGAACTTGCTGCAGCGTTGTAAGGAGGTGATTCGGTCGCATAAGGAGCGCTGTGCCCAGTTAACCAATGAGAAAGAGGCACTTCAGGAACAGTTAGAAGAGAGGCTTCAGGAACTGGAGAAAATGAAGGTATGGAAAATGCTCTGAACTTTATGGGTAGCTTCTAAAACAGAGCAAGAACTCCAGTATTTCCAGAATCTGTTAATAAGGAAGACCCTTAAACAAGTTGCTCAAAGAAAGGTAAGGAACCTTACTGTTTGAATAACCCTCAAAAAGGTATGTGAAAATGGGCTGAGGAAAAGACTGTCAGCACAAAGACAGGAAGTAAAGCAAGAACAGTAGAGCAGAGCTAAACCTTTAAGACATAGTTGAAGAGGCATGAGTTACATAAATGAACAGAAAACACAGAGCAGGACAATGGAGAGCACAATATAGTGAAGATAGCATAAGTGGAGTCACAAAGCTGAATTAGTATTTTGCTTATTTTTCCTTCTAAGACCACTAATGCCAAGTGTGGAGTAAAAGTAAAATGGCTGATAGTAATGGGACGTGAAAATGTGGTAAGTATAGCTGTGCTCAACCTCAGTTCTGGAGATCAGATTCCCTTCTCAGTCTCTGAGCACTAGCCCTGTTTGAAAGAGCTCTGAAAGACTTGAGTATTTTAAGGATCTTTTCCAGAACCAGTAATGACCAATTATGTTGCATTGCTGAGATCCTACTGTCAGCTGAGATGCAGGTAATAGAGCAGGTGCCTAAGGCATGTTTCTTGCCAGTTTTACTGTAGCAGTTCTGACATCCATGAGAGAACTGTGGAGGCTGTAACAAAGCCTTCATATACTTGGCTTATTCTGGAGACCATGAGGCAGCCTTAAAGATGCCTACTTTAATATCCCTTGGTTCTGTTCTGTGCTCTTCCTCCAATGCATAATGCAATGTTAAGAGCCAAACCTAACCTGATTGCCAGAAGAAGGTGTTTTCTTACCTGTGTCAGTGCTTTAAATTTGTGCTGGGGTTTGTGTTTTAGGACCTTCAGATGGCTGAGAAGACTAAACTGATTACGCAGCTGCGCGATGCGAAGAATTTGATTGAGCAGCTAGAACAAGACAAGGTAAAAAAGCTTCTTAAACTCTGTAGTTTTTGAAGAAGATTTTGTAAAACTCCAGATAACTGGCTTCTTGGTATTAGAAGCTGTTCTTAGTCATCTGATGTGGCTTGGTTTATGTTTTAGCCAGCAAATAATATAAGCTACCTGAGACTTTTATTGTATAGATGCTATAGGGTATTTGTCTATTGGGGTATAAATATTATAAGATTATGTTATTTAGGATGGAGATCTGAATACACTCCTTAATACCAGCTTTTTTAACAGACAACAAAACCAGCTGAACATCACTACCACTCCCAAACACAAATTAAGATGAGATACAATATAAATTAACTTAAAAGCTACCAATGAAGGAAAAGTAACTGTAGTTTCTCAGGAATATGAAGTGTTTGGGGTTTTTTGGATCCATATTTTTTTTTTATCACAGTCTTGGTACTTGAAGTAACTTTTGGTGGTGTAATAAGTAACAAGACTGATGCTCATTTATATGTGCATGTTATCTAAGGAGAAGCATGTACTCTACAATGCTTTTAGTTTGGGTTTTTAACATTATGCATATTTCCAATAAAAGTATCTGGACCGGAAGTAGGAAGTTTTCTCATGGTCTTTAGTGGCTGGACAAATGTTTTTCACCACTAGATAAAATTTGGCTACTCTTCAAAAATCATCCTGTATTCTCACCTTTTTTTGTTAGCGTTTTCTGTTTCCCAGCATGGAAAAATACCATGATCTCTGGTCTTGTAGTAACAGACTGAAGTCTATTCCTGTCAAGGATTGTGTCCTAGCTTGAAATTGTTTCAGCTATATGTTTTATTTATTTGCTAGCTTTTTATCACAAGGACCTTTTCCATAGGGCATGGTAATTGCAGAGACAAAGCGACAAATGCACGAAACACTGGAATTGAAGGAGGAGGAGATAGCCCAGCTGCGTGCTCGGATCAAACAAATGACTACAAAAGGCGAGGAATTAAAAGAACAGAAAGAAAAATCTGAAAAAGCTGGTAAGAAATTCTGGGGATTATTAGCTTTTATATTTAAACATGAAAAAGCTTCAGTGTGGTCTTTCTGCACTCTTCAGACAGTTGTTTGGAATGGATATTAAGAGATGATTTTCTTCCTCATGTTCCACATTGCACCCCTGCCAGCATCATGACTAACTTCACTTCTGGTCAGCAGAGTTTAGGGGTGTTTTTGACTGGTTTGTCTCTGTTATTCAAGTGGAGTTAGGAAGGAAACTCCTGAAGGGCAGCTGTACCTTCCCGTTTGTAGGAGAAATGATTGAGAGAACTTTTTGCTGCTATGACTTCAGGAGGGAAATTTGCAACTATATCTACAAGTTATCATTGTAATGCCACCACTATTTTACACAGAAAACATAGCAGAGAGTGTGTAAGAGCTTGTGAAGGCGTAAAAACAGGAGGTGCTACAGCCATAATAAGCATTTTCTTTCAATAATTGTAGCAGAAGCATTTCTGATTTCTCTTTAGTAAAACAGCAGTGATGATTCCTTTCTCTTCAGGCTTAGAACCCTGTGGCTGTGTAACTTACATGCTGTAGTTTGCTTTTGATGGAAATTAGGTAAAATTAATTATGTGTGCTTGGAGTTCTCCTTTTGCTTGAAATGAAGTTGAAAGGTCAATCCACTCCACCTTTGTTTTTTAGACAGTGCAGTCATTTTGCACTGTCTGTTTCAAAATTAGTAAAGAAAATTCTGTTTCCTCTCAGGTGTATCAGGGAGTTCACTCTTTTGGCAGAAGCTCAGATGCAGTCAGTTGACATAAAAGTGATGAGAAAGTCAAACAATACAGTCCTCAGGATTTAGATCAAACCTTCCAGTTTTAAAGATTAGTTTGAGTAGATCAATCTGCTGTAATACAGAAAAGCATCGTGAACATCCATCTTGTGAAAGTAACAAACATTTTGATTAGGTGTCCTCCTCTTCTACTTTTTTCAGGGTGCATGTGTCTTTTAACTCTGGAAATTCATATTTCAACAGTAAGTCAGTCCTGAAAGAGTTGGATTTTGTTCAGTTCTTGAAGACTAGGAAGCTTCTATTCATAATAATAAAAAAAAAGCTGAAGAATATTTGAATAAATTTGTAGATAGAAAGTTATTGTCATAGTTGTTTGAAACACAGCATTTTTTGATGCAGTGGAAACCTCTTAATTGTGAACTAATATTTACATGCTCTGGTTAATACAGTAATTTCCTCAGGTGAGCATACGCAGAAGCTGAAAATAGGTAACAGATGATGCTCTGGATACCTGGAAAACTTCACTGTGGTAGTGAGAAGTAATTTCACTTACAACTAATGTGTTGAGTACACTGCACTTTTCTAGGGAGAGATTTGTGTGTTAAATACGCTCTCTCTTAAATAAAAATTTAAAGTACTTCTGTTAATTTTTATGGTGCATAAGCATCCACTTTACTTTCAAGTGTATTTGTGTACTGTATTAGGCATGCATATATAAATATTAGAACCCTTGGAAAATTAGCTAATACTACCTCAAAGATAAGTAAAAGTTTGAGGTGGCCTTTATTAGGTTTTCCTATTACTTCCTTAGCTTTACATGTGCCAAAAATGTTGTGATGTGTAATGGAAGTGTCGTTCCATACACTTGAACTAAATTGTTCAGGCATTTGAGAAGATCGCTGTCAATATTGGGAGAGCCTGGAATTTCCTCTAGGTCACAACCTTTGAGTTGTACCAGTTTTAAGAATTCAGTTTCATCTATTTGAGGTCAGTGTGTTTAAAGTTTTATTTCTTGGGCAGTTAATGTGAGTTGCCTTTAAATTCTAGACTTCTCTTTTTCTATGTCACGATCTAGTGAGGAATTGACTTCATGGAATATTGTATTTGTAGAAATGTTATTTTCATTTAAGTTATGGAAAAATGGTACGTTTGATTTACTTTCATAGTGCTATATTGCAGGCTAAAAAGTGGTGTATTTTTTCCGTTTCATGTTTTTAACTTGCCTATAGTTACATGTCTGGCTTTTTTAATTTGTAACTTAGTGACTTTAGTGAAATGCTGCAGTGTTTGATTCAATGTTACTGCATCTTTGTGCACTGAAATAGTGGAAAGATACTTAAAGCTTGTTTTGTGTGTGTTGTGTAAACTGTAACTTGGTCTCCCCAGTTGAAATTCATTTTCTTTGTAGTTAGAGGTACATTATGTTGAAATCTCACAGAGCATCTTGTTTTTGTGCATCCACACATGCCAATAAGTGAATCATGGTGCCTTTCCCAAGCCTTGTATGAACAGGACTGGGGTAAGGGCTCTCTTTTCTTACATCACACATTGGGTGCTTGAACTGGGCTCTAAAAAGTAAATTCTTTGCTTCTCAGGCACTTTCATTTGAAGTAACTGCAAATGATTTTTAATGCTGTGCAGTGCACATAGATTATTTACATTTGACTTTAACAAAGCTATTTATAGTATTTGTAAATTTACTGATAAGCTGAAGCTCGTTTCTCCTAAGACTATTTGGCATAAGTGTTTTCTGACTTTTCGGAATGCAGATTATTGACTTGTATTCTACACAGGAAACAAAAAAGTCTTTAGAAAGCAAATTCATCTCCCTTTACTTTGTTATTTGTAGGCAATGTTTCTTTTGCGAGTTTAATATATGCTGGGCACCTTTCTGTTAGATTGGACTGTGCATTTAAAAGCCTGCCTAGATGCACAAATCAACTATAGGGAATGAATTTCAACCTTTCTCAAACTCCTGACAAGATACCTGCTCCCAGCTTTCAGTAGTGAAACGTATAAATCCCTCCTTTGTCCTTAGTGCTTCCCTCACAATTTTTAGCAGTAGATGGCACCATAGTTGAAGATAACACGTCTTGCTGCTCCAGAGCGTAAGCAAAAAGTCTTTGCAATAAGGACTGGTGTTGCACTGAGTAGGAGAGGCAAGATGAAGGGAACTGAGACTGGCACTTTGCAGTAGTGTAAGTAAAGCAGCACGTGTTTTATAAAAATCAATTCTGCAACCTTGCATTAATAGGCCAGTCTAATCCCCCTGTACTGGTGAGGCCACACTTTGAGACCTGTATCAGTTCTGGGTCCCTCACTACAAAAGAGACTTTGAGGTCCTGGAGCGGGGCCAGAGAAGGGCAATGAAGCTAATGCAGGGCCTAGGGCACAAGTGTGATGGGGAACACCTGAGGGACCTGGAGGGATTTAGTCTGGAGAAGAGAAGGCTCAGGGGGGACCTTACCACTCTCAACAACTGCCTGACAGGAGGATGGAGCCAGGAGGAGGCTGGTCTCTGCTCCCAAGGATCAAGGGATGGGACAAGAGGAAACTTGTCCTGCTGTACCTGTACCAGGGGAGGTTTAGATGGAGATGAGGAACAATTCCTTCGCCAAAGGGTGCTCAGGCATTGGAACAGGCTGCCCAGGGCAGTGGTGGAGTCACCATCCCTGGAAGTATTCACACACTGTGTAGATGAGGCCCTCAATGCCATGGGTTAGTGGTGGCCTTGGCAGTGCTGGGGAGCGGTTGGACTTGGTGATCTTAAAGGTCTTTTCCAGTCTCACCGATTCTGTGGTTCTGTGATTCTTAAACTCTGCTCAGGCTCTTTTTGTGTAGTTTATATCCTGCGCAGGAAGGTTTCCAGTTGGGTCACATGAATGGGACTTTGCAAGACTCTCCTGAGACTCTGTTGGTGTGCTTGTTACTGGGTCTGATTTGCCAGTGTGCCTTTGTGAGACTTCACTGAACCAGTACCTTGGTTAAATATCTTCCTTCAACAGTAGCTTTGCTGGTTGGGAAGAACACAGGCAGTGCCTTTACTCTTTTCATTCAAAATAGATGCATTTGGATAAAGCCATGGACTTTTATTCCAGGATTTTATCCACAGTAGAATTAAAATCTCCCACAGATTAAAAATAATAATAAGAATTATGATAATTTAGACCATGTTGTGCCTACATAATGATAGCCGACCTTCCACTGCTTTGAAACTCAGTTGTGTCATGCTACACTAGAATGAACTACTTTGAATAAAAATGTTCTGTTTTGCTTAAGTGCTAGAAGTGCCTGAGATGCATATAATTTAACTTTTAGAGAGCTAAGTGTGTTTCTATGAATTGTTGCTTCTTTGTGCTTTCATACCCCCTTGGCATTTTATCCATCAGCTTTTGTGTAGCTTTTGTATTGGCATCCTGCTTGCGATTATAGTGGTGCAGCTCTCGTACTGCATGTTGCTCAGCTATTAACGTATCAGTAGTCAATCCTAGTGTGAACCTTCTCTTTGGTGGATTCCTGGGCTATGCCAAATGCATTCTGTTTCATTTTGCAAAGTAACGGGATTGTTAAATAAAAATTAAGTATAAGTTGCTCAGAACAAGAATCAGAAAACATATGGAAAAGTGAAATAACTTAATCTTTTACTCACAGGCTTTATTTCCAAGCTGTACTTTGTCTGTAGGGTTGTTTGGCTTTTTAAGCCATTTATGGTGCCGTAGTACTGAAGGACGTAGCCAGTTTTGCTGGCTGTGTGGGCTTTTGTTAGGGCTGAGAGGAGCACTAGGGAAGTCAGTGCCATTCTCCAAATGCAGTTGCACAGGCTGTGTTCATAACAGAGTTGTCCCTGTTGGCAGGAGGGGAGGACTCAAGTCGTGTGAGTCCCAGGTGGCAAGTGCCTTGATGGGAACTGTGAAGAACTGTGCTTGGAAAGTAAGGAGCTATAAGCCTCATGCATGCTTGCGTTATGTTTTAGACTGTTTTCCTGCTTGAAATTATCTCTAGTGCTCTTCATATTTTTGTAATGAGTTTTAATATTTATGTACAACCAGGAGTGAAAAAATGGATACTATGATGTGCTTTTGTATTGCCAGAGTCAATAACAACCCTGTTTTGTCCTATACCATGATTGTTGCTATGAGTAGTCAGAGAAAGGCTTCCTTGGAAAACAGAAAAAAATTCTGGATGAGGTCGGAATTTGGGTGGGTGCAATTCTGTAAATTAAATTACTTGAAAACATATTTGCAGCATTGCCTCAAAAACACAGATTGTGGTTAAAAGCTTCAGCTTTAAATGTTATCAGAAGATGTGGAATGGAAATTATTCTTCACTTCCCAAATTCATGCCTGAATGTTATTAAAGATAGTTACTGCTAAGTGGTGGTGAATCAAGGAAACTATTGATGTGTATGTCTATGATTTTCTTTTGGGGGTAGAATTAAGTGGAAGAAAGCTTAGCATACTAAATTACACTTCAAAGATTGTTTTGTTGTCTGCTCCCAGAATAGTATTCAAGTAGTCCAGGGCATAATAGAAGAATGTACTTGTAGGTTTTTGGTCCTCTGATGAATTACAGTCTTGATATTGGCACCATGATTGTGTATTTTACAGAAGTGTTTTGCCAAAGTTCTTTTATGCAAAAAAATTAACCCTGTAGTAGACTGCTCCAAGTCTGAATTTTCCTTTGATACGCAGCAGGGTTTTTCCACATCCCTATTCAGGAGAAGAGTTTTCCATAAGAGTGATCAAATTCTAGTCTTGTGTAATTCTGTACTGATTCTGGCATCGTTTGAGTGAGGAACTCAGATACTGGTATTGAATAATAATAATACAGTTCAGAACACAGGAATTTATTGCTTCTCTTTCATATCTAAATGATCATCTATGAAGAGTATAAGTATGTTAGAATACTCTTTAGCTTGGGAAGAAGCTGTGGAATTATCGCTTCCAATTTGTATATTAAAATGTTTCAGCAGACTTACGCACCTTATGCAGATGTAACTGAATTTCATCACTGCACCCTGAGAGTTTTTTTGAAACATCTTCTAGATATTCAAGTCTTCTGAGAGGAAAACCTTAGTATTTTTATTTTTCAATTTTGTCTGCAAAGTTTAGAAGCACTCATAATACACGGGCCTTTTTCCAGTGTCTCTGAATTGCTTTGATAGTAGTTTACATTAAAAGTAAATAGTGAAATAATTAGCAAAGCCACCTGTAGGGACTCCACCAAACCCATAAAGAGAAGATTATCTAAGTTGTACAGTTTGAAATGAACAACTCTGAGATAAATAAAGTGCCTGGCATTATACTTCAGTGTTCTGCTCAGGAAGAACTCTTTCATGATTCAATAAAAACTGACTTGCATAGCAGTCATTCCTGGTTTGTGCTTATGTCTGCTGTTTTAGTGGAAGAGCAAATTGTGAATTGCCTTTTCTTCACGCAGCTTATTTCCTCTTCTTCCAAGTTACTCAGCACATATAGATGGAAGAGGAGCTATAGTTTATTTATGTGGTTTATGTATTTTACAGTGATTTTAAGGAAGAAATAGAAGCTACAGAATGTATTGGAAGACATTCACAGCTGTTTGTCAGTTCACTTCCCTTTCTAGATAATAAACCCATGTGAATTCTTGATGGATTCCTAAGTTCAATCTTCTGTTACTTGTGTCATTTACAGTTATGGAGTACTCTGTTCTTCTGTCAAGGGACAGATATCTCTCAGCTATCATGTGCTTTTTTTATTTTCTTTGCAGCTTTTGAAGAACTTGAGAGGGCTTTGAGTATTGCCCAAAAGACAGAGGAAGCCCGGAAAAAATTGCAGGCAGAAATGGATGAAAAAATCAAAGCTGTAGAAAAGGCAAGTGAGGAAGAGAGGGTAAATCTTCAACGGGAGTTAACCAGAGTGAAACAAGAGGTGGTTGAGATTATGAAGGTAAAATCTGAAACTCACCTTGAATTATTGGTTCTTAATCTAATAATTCAATTACTATTAAACTATCATTGTAAAATATATTAGTATATAGTTATCTTTTATATTATTATTAATAATATATTTAATGTATATTAATATTTAATCAATTCTAGAAATATAATTTGTGGAATTAAAGATTTACTTAAGCAAAATAGAAAACTCACGATTATTATCCTAACCCCATATGCTTAAATGTTTAAGAATGTGTTGCCAAACTGTTTGCTAGTTCAGAATTGCTTATATTTGCTTCATCTGGAGTATTCAGGTAGGAATCAGAGGAGTACTGTGCATGCCTTGCCAAGCTGTAAATTTGAACACCTTTAAATTGCAGTTCTTCTCTTGGCATTTGTGTTATTAGTTTCTCTGAGAGAACACACTGATGCTTTAGGGGAATGACTGACCTGCATCACATTATCCTTAAAGCATGTTATGTAGGTTGTAGATAGCTGTTACCACTTACTGTTCTGGCTCATGAAATAATAAGAATACAGGGAAAGCTGTTGAATGAAGTTCTTTCTTCAATTTATTATCGTATTTGAACTGAAATCAAGAACACTAAGTTTATCTTGGTAGAAGAGTCTTTAGAAAATGTGATTTCTTACAGTAGAACTGTGAAAGACTTGAGAAGGAAGATGGATAACTTCAAGCGTGAAAATAAAAACTGTTGGGGCTTAATATTAAGCACTTTAAATGATTGTTATTTAATTAAAGGGAGCAAAGAGGTGGTTTTGGTTTCCCCTCTCTATTGCACTGCTTTTCTTATTAAGAAATAATACAAAGTGGTTCAAATCAAAAAATAATACAAAGAAGCTTATGTATTTTCAAAATAAATTTTGAATAATTTATTTCTGACTTTGATTGACAGAAGTCTTCAGAGGAGCGTGTTGCTGAACTAGAAAACTTCCATAAAAAAGAGCTGGCTACCAAAGAACAGGAGCTAAATGAGAGATTACAGGCCCAAGAAAAGGCATTCCAGGAGAGGATGAAGGCAGCTCTTGTAAGTATTCCTAAAATGTATAGAAAGACATCTCTGCAAGTGTGAGGTGGGACTAGAAGTCTTAATCTGACCCTGTTCTGCAGTAAGAGTCTTTCTGCACTCAAAGATACAAGTGTTCTCCAAAGGTCAAAGAGCTCAGAGACATCCAATGAAAGGAAAGCAGCTGCAGTGATCCAGACTGAATAATGATAATGAATCACTATCACTTCTCACTAACAGCTGCATCTAGTGGGAAGGAGTTCTTATTTTGAAAACTCTTATTGTTAGACTTGTTTTTTTTTTTCATTTCTTCCTCTGGATCATTGGCGATTAGCCACAGCAGCTAGAGTAAGAGGTACAAAGAATGAGGCTGTTCTTTGAAAATTGTCAGAATCACTGTGTCAGGTTGTGTTGTGTTATGTGAACAGGGTTGACTATTTACAGTGTTTGACCTTGGAAAAGAATTTTCTTCTAGGTCAGGCTGGGAGGAATCGTTTGGATTCTTTGCTCTTCTTCATAGACTGTAATCCACCTTAGAGCATCATGTAATTTTACCTGACAAATAGTGCTTTTGTGCTCCTCTACAATGGTGTGTGACTGGGACTGAGGGACTTTGACAGTCCCTTTCTGACTATATTTTTCTTTGTGTTTCTCAAGTTATTATTTTTTTTATTATAAGAAATAGAAGCTAAAAAATACATTAGCAGTGGAATCAAGTGAGGACAGTCCTTTTTTCTCTAAGGTGTTAATCTCAGTCGTGTCAAACAAACCAAAGGGAAAGGATGGATTGCATTACGTTTTTCACACAAAGAAAAGTGGAAAACAAATGGTTCCCAAGAAGAGAAAATGGAAATGATTTATAACAATTTTGTTCTCACAGATGAAGTAGAAACTCTGTGTGTGCAGAGAAATTACAGGTTATTAGTGTATGACCATTAACTATGAGTGTAAAACTATTAAATGGTTTGTAAATATCATGTTATACTGGTTTTGAAGGTGTATGACTGTAGTTTATTGGTTTAATCATAATTTTTGATACAGGAAAAAAATCAAAGTGAGTGTTTGAAAACCCTTCAAGAGCAAGAGCAGCAAGAATCCTTAGCCTTGGAAGAATTAGAGCTGCAGAAGAAAGCAATACAGTCAGAGTGTGACAAGAAGGTTCAGATGATGCATCAAGAAGTAGAGACTTGTAGAACTGTGAGTAAACATTCTGAAAGGGTAAACGTTCACAAGAATGCCCTTCAGTATATTTATTCAATATATTTAAGTGTGACAGGTTTACAAATACTGTGGATTTATTGTGATTGGGTTGGTTTAATTTCACTGGGCTTCTTGTAGTGACAGAAATTTAATGTATCGCAGTGGTATGCTGCAGGCCCTCCTTTTTTACAGATCAGATGGCAAAGGATAGAAATATATTCAGTTTGTATTCTGACTTGGGATATGAGTTTGTATCCATACATATTTTTTATGTATGTTATACAAGACAGTTAAACTTCGTAACTTCTGGATATTGCTACCATAGAAACACTTAGAAGTGTACTTGAGTAAGTAAAACAATTTGCTTAAATTTTTGAAGAGTCCTTTGCTTTCTGTAACGGGTGAGGTTGTATTATCTGCTAATGCAAGTTTGTACTGTGTTCCACCACTTCCAAATATTGGTTTGGATGTTTTGCCTGTGTGTTTTACCTTTACAGCAGCATTTCCATGAGAGGTAGAATCAAGATACATATCATGTGCAAAGCTCCATAATACTCATGTAGTCTCCTAATGTCTTTCATCTTATGTATTGGCATTTTAATAAGAAAATATGAACACATCTCTCATAATGTGAATTATTTATTGCAAGTAGTTAAATTCTTTTCAATTTTCTATTTTATGTATTTTCACTGCAGTGAAATAGAAAAATCTTTTACTAAATAACTCACCATAATGAAGCAAAGCGGAGAACAAAATTGAATGAAAGCCTTATATTAAAAGTTGACATTCACCAAAAATAATGAAATAAGTGACTTGCAATTATGTGATCCTAGCGAGTTATTATTAAAAACATAATCAATATGTTACCATTTGAATATTCATATTATTTTAAAACTGTGTTCTCTAACAGAGGATTCTTGAACTGGAAAGCTCACTTGCAAAGTATTCTCAAAATGACAGAAAGCAATCAGAGGAATTAAGTACTCTGATGGAGTCTGAAAAAGAGCAGCACAATAAGGAGATGACTGAAATGGCTGAAAAACACAAGAAAGAAATGGAGAACATGAAACAGCAGCAGGAAAAGATTTGGACTGAAAAACTTCAAATCTTAAAGCAACAGCAAGTAGCTGAAATAGAAAAAATGAGAGAGAAACAAGAAGAAGAGATAGATACAATTTTGAAAGAGAAAGAGACTGTTTTCTGTGCACACATAGAAGAGATGAATGAAAAAACATTGGAAAAACTTGATGTGAAACAAACAGAACTAGAAGCACTGTCTTCTGAGCTGTCAGAAGCACTAAAAATACGTCATGATTTAGAACAAGAGCTCTCAGAATTGAATAGTAAAGTGTGTGAAGCAAAGCAAGAATTGGAAGAAGAGAGGAAACGGCACAATGAAGAGGTGGAAGTCATGTTAAAAGAGCATGAAATGTCTATTCAAGGTGTTGAGAAGGTACTCAAAGAGGAACTTAACAAACTCAAGCAATCATTGGAGGAGAAGGACAGACATCTGGAGGAACTAAAAGCACATGAACAGAAACTAAAGGAATCTGCAGAAAGATCTGAAGCTGAACTTGTCCGAGTGTCTGCAAAGCTAGAGGAGATTTCAGAATCTCATCAGAAAACTTCTAATGAGCAAGCAAAGACTTATGAAGAGGCATTAGCAAAGCTGCAGCAGAAGCTGGCAGATCTTGAAGGTGAAAAATTGCAACTTAGTGAGCAGCTAGAAAAAAATCAGTCTCAGTCTAATGAAGTCAAGAGTGAGTTAGGGGCATACATCTCTCAGGTACGTGACCTGAAGCAGCATTTGCAAGAGCAAAGCAATGAAAACACACTAAAGTTAACCTCTCTAACACAGCAGTATGAATGTCAACTGAAGGATCTACAAAAAGAAGCTGATGAGATGAAGAGAAGTCTAACTGAGAAGGAAAATGAAATTGAACACATGAAGAAGTTACAGGACAAGCAAGTGGAAGAGCTTAAACAGAAACTGTTAGGTGCGGAGGATAGAATTGGTGCTTTACAAGGAGAATATGAAAGTAAACTGAAACGTCAGGAGAATAAAATGGAGAAAATTAAACAGAAATCCAAAGATATGCAGGAAACTTTCAAAAATAAACTTGCTGAACAAGAGGCTAAACTAAAAAAGGAGCTTGAAAACAAGCAGTTGGAGTTCAGTCAGAAAGAGAGTGAGTTCAATGCTAAAATGTTGGAAATGGCACATGCCAGCTCAGCTGGAATGAATGATGCTGTGTCAAAACTGGAATCTAATCAGAAAGAGCAACTGGAGGCTCTCGCTGAGGCTCATAGGAGGGAGTTGGAAGAAATTGTCCAGAGTTGGGAAAAAAAACTCAATCAGCAGGTTGAAGAGCTCCAGGAAAAACATGATATGGAACTGCAAGAGAAAGAGCAGGAAGTTGGAGACCTAAAACAGAAGCTTGTGACCTTCAGTGCTGAGGAGGAGAGCTCCAGAACAGAAATAACCCAACTGAAGGAAGAACAGGTGAAAAGGGAAGAGTCTCTGAAGGAACTGCAAGAACAGCTAAGGCAGTCAGTGTCTAAGGTGAGTGCTTTGTCAGATAAGGAGAGTGACCTGAAAGCACAGTTGAAAAAATTGGAGAGTGATCTTAATCAGTCCCTGAAAGAACGGTCAGAACTGGAGGAACAGCTCAATAAACAGAAAGCAGTTGAAGAACAGGATAAAGCCAGAATTACCGAGCTGGCTGATACCCTGAAAACCCTTGAGGAGAAACTCCAAACAATGCAGTCTTCTCTGTATAAAGATCATGAAAATTATGAGAAAAAAATAGAGGCAATTCAGCTAAAAGAAACTGAGCTTAAGAGGCAGACAGGAGAACTTGCAGCCCAGTTAGATGCTTATTGGAAGAATGCTGAAGCCTTATTACAAACAAAAAGCAGTGAATTAATTGATAAATGTAGTGAAAAAATTGGCCTGGTAAAATGCAAACTTGCAGATTGCGAGCGCCGAACTGCAAAAGTTAAAGAAGCAGTGTTAATAAAAATTAATAAGATTCCTCAACTAGAAGCTCAACTTAGAGAAGTATCAGACCATCATTCTGCTGCAAATACTTCATTGCAGAAGTCAATGCAACAGCTGCAAGAGAGGGACAATGTAATTATGTCCCTGAGAACTGACATTGAAGGACTTCTGACAGAAAAGGAACAACTGCAGAAAGAGGGAGGGCATCAGCAGCAAGCAGCGTCAGAAAAAGAAACTTGCATTACACAACTGAAGAAAGAGTTGTCTGAAAATATCAACGCTGTCACCTCAATGAGGGAGGAACTCCAGGAAAAAGAATCTGAGATCTCTGCTCTCAACAAAACAATTAATGACCTTAATGTTAGACTGGAAAGCACAGTAAGTTTAACAGAGAAGGAAGCAGCCATGTCTCTGTTAAGCAAGCAACATCAAGAGGATCGGTTGCAGTTGTTAAACCAAGTACAGGAGTTATCATCCAGAGTTGAGATGCTGGGTCAAGAAAAAGCCTTGGCTCTTGACCAGGTAGATCAGTGCACGGCCAAGCTGTCAGAGTGGAAAACGAAAGCACAAACCAAGTTTACCCAAAATCATGACACTATTAAAGATTTGCAGAGCAAACTTGAATTAAGCAATATTGAAGGCAATAAAAAAGATGAAGAGCTCAATAAATTGAAGGAGCAGCTAGCTCAACAAAGCAAGAATATCGATAGTTTAAGAAGTGAATTGGAACAAAAGCAGAACAGAAGGGGAAAGCAAGAAAGTGATTTAACTGCAAAGATAAACCACCAAGCAGCAAGAATTGCTGAGCTAGAAGAACACGTTGCTCAGAAGACTTCAGAAAATGATTCCTTGAGGGAAGAACTTAAAAAGCATAATGAACAAAAAGACATGGAGCAGCAAGAGATAGCATGGCAACTCCAGCAGGCAGAGAAGGTGGCTTTTGAAAAGGACAATAGATTTAAGGAGGCCGAAGAAAAGGTGCTTCATCTTGAGAAGCAAATAGGTTCGCTGAAAGCTGAATTTGAATCAAAGGAGAGGGAGTTTGATCAAATGAAGTCAGCAATACTTAAAAGCAAAGAGGAAGAACTGAAAGAATTAGAAGAGAAACTGAATGCAGAGAACAGCACTAAGCTGACAGATCTGAAAAAGAAGGCAGAGCAAAAAATTGGTTCTATTAGAAGGCAATTGATGTCTCAGATGGAAGAAAAAGAACAGCAATTTCAGCAGGATAAAGAAAATCAGTTAAGAGAATTGGAGCAAAAAGTGCAGGAGAGAGATGCCAAAATTGAGTCCTTAGAATTAACAATTAAGTCAACGAGAGATCCCACAGCATTAGAAAAAGAAATGCTGCAAAAAGTAGAGAGTGTAAAAGCTGCTGTAGAACAAGATAAAAACAACATGCTTGAGAGTGTCAAACAGACATATGAAGAGAAAATTCACATATTACACAAGGACTTAACTGAAAAAGATGGATTGTTGGAGAAGTATGAAAAGGAACAACAAAAGAGTATTGACTCTCACCTAGAACTGCAAAACAAACAGGTAGAACTCCTTAAAACACTAGAATGCATTGAGAAGAGTTATCAGGAGGAGCAGAGTAGGACAGAAAGCCTTAAGAAAGAACTCGAGGAGCAGACCAAGAAATACTCATTGTTAGCAGATGAGCATGCTCGTTGTGGTGGCGATTTAGCAAGCAGTAGGGAAGAATTAAAAGCTAAAGAACAGAAATGTCTTGATATGGAGAACATAGTTGGTGATTTCCAGAAAAAAATGCAGGAAAAGGAGGCAGTTAGCCAATCTTTGGAACAGAAGATCAAAGAGTTGGAAAATAACCTGGTGAAGGAAAATGAAGTGCATAAGATTGAGGTGGAAGATGTGAGTTTGAGATATGAAGAAAAGCTAAAAAGTTTACAGCAGCAGTTGGATGAAAGAAATGGTAGTCTGAAAGCTTTTGAGGAAAATGCTGCTGAGAAGGCAAAGTCAGGTTTGGAGCTGCAGAAGGTACTAGATGATATGCAGAACCAGCAGAAGGACTTGCAGGCTAAACTGGAAGAGACTGAAAGGGAGAAGCAGAAACTACGCAAGGAAGTGAATAATCTTCAAAAAGACTTACGTGCTCTGCGAAAAGAACATCAGCAGGAGCTTGAAATACTGAAGAAAGAGTCCTTAGAAGAAATGGAGCAGAAAATCAGGTAAATTCTTTGTTCCTGGCCTTGTTACCATTTCTCTGCTTTATCAACCACTAAAACCTGAAGAATACTTTTTTAAAACTCAATTTATAACACTGAAATAACAACCGGTATTTTTCTGTCATTTCTCTAAATAGACTTGGAGAAACACCAAGAAAAGAGCTACTTGAAATTAGCACTTCCTGAACACACAAAACGCTATTTGAGTCATCAGTTTAAAAAGCCATTTGTCTTTTGGCAAAGCGATACTGCTTTTGATTTGTTTTGGTGATGGTCATTTTCAGCATTGCCAGAACATAAAATATAGTTCTGTTTTCCTCAAACACGAAAGAAGGTTTATTAAAACTTAGTACTGAGAACTTCATGTTCAAATGATGTCAAGAATTGTTCATACGTACTGCATAATAATTTGCTAAACTGCTCAGCACTAATGGTTTCTCAAGGAAGGAATTCCCTACAAATGCTGCTTTTACATGACACAATCTTTTCTTTCAGTTCTTTGTCTTCCTCAGCAAAAACTCCATATTTTTTTGGAAGGGTTCAGTTCTGGGCTGTTTTTTAAGTGAAACACCTGTGTCTCTGGGTGAATTCAATCAGAGGGGAACAAAAAGCCTCTGTGAATCCCACAGAGGGATCTTTAAAAATCATCCCTTTCTAAAATTGCTTTGGAGAAATTCCCAGATCTCCTACCTTACTTAAACTGTAGTTTATGTACAAGTCTCACACTCTCTTTGAACATTTTGTTTCCTCACTGTATTTCTTTGATGTTTTTTGCAGATGTGAACAAGAAGACATAGAGTTAAAGCACAACTCCACCATAAAGCAGTTAATGAGAGAGTTCAACACTCAGCTGGCTCAGAAAGAGAGAGAATTAGAAACAGCAGTAAAAGAGACTATGAGTAAGTGAAATACTAATATAACTGTAATCAGTAAAATAGCCAGAAAACCAAATCTTCAGGTGCTTTGGGGAAAGAGCTTTATCTGGGACTCTGATAAAGAGAACACGTAGTTTATGGCTGCCTAAAGAACTCGGAGAAGGAACTTCTCTTGCTTAGGAAATAACCTAAAAATGTTAATTGTAGCACAGTTAGGAAAATGAATATGTAGCTGGTTTTCCTTATCCTGCAGGATGAATCCTTGATCTAGCACTATGTCTGTTCATCTCTGTCGTGGCAAGAGTTACCCGTGATAGCCATAGGTACCTATCTTTTTATCATATGTGCAAAGGAAAAAAAGGAGAGTAAGGTTTCAGAGCTGAAAGCACATTGGTAAATTTTCATTGTAATATTTCTTTGGCTTCAGAAGTACAAACCTTCAACACTCCATTGTTGAACGTTTGACACCGAAGGGTGCCTTTTAGAGGAGCTTGGATCCACCTGAGAATCAGAATTGCATTTTCTTAGCTATGTCTTGCAGACTTCATTCACTGTAACCACTAATGTCATATATGAGGTCGGATTGCTATACCATGTGACTGGAACCAGAGTGCAGCATATTTCAGGTCCTCTTCTCTGCCCATCTTTTGCCACCACACTGAGAGGTTGAGGTGAGCAGGAAGTATCTTTTGACACCACAGTTACTGGAAGTACACTTACGAGTGAGGAATTTCTGGAGATTTGCAGATGTTTCAGTCACTTCTCTAGACAGAGCAGGAAATAGAATTACTTGATAAGTATTGGTTGTCCTGTTAACTTTTAGAGAAAAGTTCCAGCATCAGAGAGAAAGAACTGCTCTGGGTACCAAACTGCAGACAAGAAATTTCAGACTAGGATCAAGTGACATAATTATAGCTGAATGTGGAAAAATAAATTTGCTTGACAGGTTTTCCTTATAGGTTGTCTTGTAAGTTTTCTTTATTTAATACTGTTGTGACATGATTTAACAAATTAATATTGTATTAATTTGTATTGCCTGACTTTTCTATTCTATAGGCAAAGCCCAGGATGTAGAAAATGAATTGATAGAAAATCATCACATAGAGACAACACAGTTGCGTAAAAAAATTGCTGAAAAAGATGATGATCTAAAAAGGACTGTGAAAAAATATGAAGAAATCCTTGAGGTATCTATCTGAAAAATGATATGACTGCATCCACTTCAGAATAACTCTTCCCTTTGTTTCATTGCACAACTAGACAGAAAAACTGTAATTCTTCCTAGTAAGGATCTTACCGCTTGAGTTACACGTGATACATGTGGTGACCTAGCTTGCAATTCAGATGTTTGTTTCAGATGTTTTATGAACATGAAAGAACAACAAAAGCTAAGGCCCAGTTCTGATAATTCAATAAAAATTATATGGTTAGGTCCTTATGTCCTTGAGCAGGAAACTAGAGTTTGAGTTTGGTTCAGCAGTGGAGACATGCACGTTGAATTAGAATGCTGTTTTATAAGCTCCCTAACATGTTTTCTCACAAAAAGTCTAGAGGGGAGGCTGTCTTAAAATATACTTGGTTTTGCCAAGTGCCACATAGGTGGATTAACTTGCTCGGATTTAGGTCATCATATTTTTCTCCTATAAATGTACTCTTTACACTGTCATAAAACATAAAGGAAAAGTTCATTTCTTCCCTACTGTTCTTGCCACTGCTTCTTTCATCATCCACACTTGTGAACAGGAAGTTGTTGTTTCTGAAACTGAGCTGGAAACTGCTTTAGGAACATTTTTGTGAGGGTGAGTGAGGAACGGATTTAAGTCCTTGTCACTTTCAGAGTATAGGAAGTAACTCTACATCATCATGTATTCCTTTCATGAAGGTCATACAAGCAAGCACAGTCTCTCTAGTAATAGACTTGCTGGCTGATACTCAAATACTGGTTCAGTGCCAGGTAGAAATAGCTCTTTTTTTGTAATATTCAAAAAACCTAAGTGTAATCTTAACTATGTAATCTTAATTGTCAAAGGTAAAATCCTGTTAAGATCCTATGTTTGTTTCTTTATCTTTCCTGTAGTCCTGTAGTATAATTAGACTGTATCCAGAATTTCAAGCATATTCTTTCTGTGTATAGCATAGCCCCTTTTTTGAGTGCTTTCTGTCCCCTGCAGTTAAGGTTTGGAGGGGTTAGATGATTCATTGTGTAAACAATTTTCTTTTCCTGTATTTTGAAGGCTCGTGAAGAAGAGATGACAGCAAAAGTTCATGAGCTGCAGGCACAGCTAGAAGACTTGAAAAAGGAACACAAAGAAAGGATGGCAGAAGAGGAACGTTGGAACAATGAAAAAGTAAGCTGGCACTGTTCATTTTTGTATCTTCAGATGCGAAATGTTTAGTTCATAAAATTCTGTACTTTGCTCTTATTTGGATTTAATGTATCTATCTAGCCTTCACTTTTCCATATATTTCTATTGGTTTGGATGTTAACTTCAAAAATTAATCTCTTAGGAACCTGCTGTGTTTGCTACTACTTTTTATTATGGCATGTTAAAAAGCCCAGTTATGTTGAGACTATTAAGGTGGAGTTTTGTTGCCCTCTACATGTGTTTTATGATGATTTTACTAGAAGCTCTTTTGAAGGAAAAGAAACCACATTGGGTCATTTTTAGAGTAATTTTTTTAAATTAAAATTCCACAAGACTCTGAAATAGTGCCTTTAATACATCAATTATGGACAGAGGGGCCTTCACTGAAAGAAGGCCGAATGCATGCGTTTGTCTTTCTGAGACCACATGTTAGTTTGAGGAATTATTTGATGGAAATAATACTAGTTATTGTTATACTGAGGGGAGGGAAAGTATCTGAGGTGTTGAGTCATTGATAAGAATTCATATTAATCTTTAAAATTTTTCCTTTCGACAACTTGCAGCAATGGGAATATTAGTACATTTATTGGACATGACAGACTTACAGTACAAAATTACAGCTTTGAGTTATACCTATGACTACTGAAGCATTATTTTCCTTAGAGTTGCAATATTGAAAGATAAAAATTTCAGCTTAGAATTGTTTCTGTGCTTCATAAACATTGCTATCTCTGCAAGATATGGAGTTCAGGAAGCTCTTAAGCTGAAGCTGTTTTCAGGTAAATGTTCACGTTTCCAAATGCAACATGGAGAGCTAAGGAAAAAGATACAATATTGTGAATAGTGTCGGTAGTAGCTAGGGTTTTGTGGCATGTGCTTCAGTTATCATTCATCTCCAGTATGTTTTTTTGTAAAGATTTTGAAATACGAAGTTCTTGAAGTTATATTTATGATAATTGTCTTACACAATCAAATGAGAGAATTTAAATATGAGCTTTATATACTGTCAATATCAATAAGTTAAACTTGATTTATGGGACTAGTTATCTTTATATGTGTGATTTGGTCACTTCAATTTTCATCATTCTCAAGTGACACATTGTATCGGAACTTGGTGATTGATATTTCTTTCTTTTTATTTCACTCATGTCCAGTGCTTGATGCACTCAGTATTTTTCATACATTTTGATCTAAATTTTTTTTGTTGTTTTCTAGGTCACAATAACAGAGCTTCAGGTAAGTCTTAAATGTTATTGACTTTGCTCCCTAGATAATTCTGTGTCACAGCAGTTTGAAAGCAGAAATACTGCTTATGAATTTGTGTGTGTGTGTGTGTGTGTTAAAAGGAGAAAAAGGTTTATTGAAAAGGTACCCAGGATATATCTTCATCAGTTTCTTGGTGATTTCCATATGCGGTTGTTCTTTCAGGCCCAGCTTGCACAGAAGACCACACTAGTCAATGATTCAAAACTGAAGGAGCAGGAGTTCAAAGAGCAGGTATGGGTGCTGTTTGAACAAGTGAAAAATATTCTTCTTTGATGCTTTGTGTTTGCAGCAATAAAAGGTTTGTTCAGGTGATCATGTAGCACATCTCCACGCAGGTACTGTGGAAGCAGTATGCATGTAAAATGGTTTTGACTTGTACTTGCTCTCAGGAGATCTGTGTACTTTTTCAAAGTACTTTGTCCCCTGAGAATGAAAACATTACATGCTTGCGATAATACAGGTTGGCAGAACATATACACAGTCAAGAATGGAACACTGAACGTCATGAAATTAGTGACACAGTTTAGTGGTGGACTTGACAATGCTGGGGAACTGTTGGACTTGATGATTTTGAAAGTCTTTTCCAACCTATGGGTTCCATGATTCTAAGGAATTATGGATCTTCTCTTTTTCTAAACTAAATCTTTTTGATAAGTACAATTTTTGTCATGTTTTCTTTGTGTATGTTTATATGTGTGGATATATGTATATATGTTTTATGTGTATATATATATAAATACATATATATGCATAACGTTTGCTATACTCTTACGTATATATACACACGTACACACATTTCCTTAAATAGTTTAGGAGTTTTTAATAACACAGTTTTTTAATGTTTTCCTTCCTTAAAAAGCAAATATGTTTTGCTTTCATAAAAGAGATGATGTTTAGCTGAGAATTATTTCAATTATGCTTATTCTAGCTCCTTGTGAATACCTTTTATCATTTTAACTATTCTCTGTTTAGATTAATGTACTAGAAGACAGGTTGAGAAATTATGAGAAGAATATGTATGTCACATCAGTTGGAACACCATACAGAGGTAAGTACACAGTTCTCATCACAAGTAAGTTGTTTGTTTGAAAGGTATGCTTTGGTTTAGACAATTTGTGAAAATGCCAGTCTCCTTAAAATACTCCTATGATATTTTTGTGACATCCTTGTTTTGTCTTGTCTGTTATAATACAGCTGGTGTGTGATTTCAGATGAGCAAATCACACATCATTTTGTTTGGCATTTGGTTTTATGACATACAGTTACAAGAGCTCTGTGTCAGAGTTCTTAAGCTTTCTGTGTCCCCAGGGTGAGTGGTATAGGCCGTGGCACTCAAAAGTGGCTGGGGAGGAATTACTCGTTTGTCTTGGCTAATTAAATATACATGTCCCTTGACAGGACTTGGTGGGGTTGGAGGTCCCAGAGGAGGCCAGTCCCAGCCATTGAGGCCTATAAGCACCCCCAGGACCCTGGCAGAAGTATACTTGCACTGCTCATATGCTCTCCTTTAGACATTCATGGTTGGCCGCTATGGAACAAGAGCATTGGGCTAGATTGACTTTCTCTCTGATGGAGTAGTGTTGTTCTTAACACTGTTCTGATTTAGCATGTTTTTCCATGGGAAACAGCTCAGGCATTTCTAAAAATGAGTACAAGGAGCAAAAAAATATCCATGGGTAGTGGATCACCTTCAAAAGATTTGCAACCCTTTAGCTGGTTGGTCAGCCACCTCTCTAGGAATCCTCTTCTAGGGTCAGACCATCTTTCTGATAAAAGAAATGTTTCCTCATGTCAGGTGCAAACCTCCCTGACATACTTAGCTTTGACCCATTCCCACACATCTTGGCACCAGCGTGAAGAGCTCAGCACCAACTTCTCCACCTCTGCTCCTCAGGAAGCTATAGAGAGCAATGAGGTTATCCCTCAGCCTCCTCCTCCCCAGACAAATCCAGTGTCCTCAGCTACTCCTCGTAGGACAGCCCCGTCACCAGTTTTGGTGCCTGCCTTAGGATGCATTCAAGGACCTTCGCATCCTTTTTAAGTTGTGGGGACTAGAACTGCAAGCAGTATTGGAGGTGAGGCTGCACTAGTGCTAAATACAGTGGGATGATCGTCTCTTTTGACTGGCTGATCATGCTGTCTGTGATGCACCCCAGGATGTGGTTTACGCTCTGGCTGCCAGAGCACACACTGCTGACTCCTGCTGAGCCTCCTGCCAGCCAGCACTCCCAGACCCCTTTCTGCAGGGCTGCTTTCCAGCCACTCCTCACAGTTCAGAATTGCAACCAGTGTTACTCCATCCCAGCTGCAGAATCTGGCATTTGTTCTTGTTCAGTTTCATGCCACTGGTGAAACATTGATTCATATGAATGACTCACTATAAATATTCTCTTATTTTTGTTTATACAGATGGAAGCCTTCACCATACTGACGTTTCCCTCTTTGGGGAGCCTACTGAGTTTGAATACTTGAGGAAAGTGCTCTTCGAATATATGATGGGTCGAGAGACAAAGGTGTGTGAAGTTGTATATAGTGACATGTGATTTAGGTTAGAACACAGTTCAACATCCTTGTTGTATATGTTTGAAGCACCGTGTGTTTGTGATTCATTACATGATGTTTATTAGCGATATGGGATTTGATAGGAGGGTTGTCACATCTCTCACCAGTGTACTTATGAAGACAAAACCCTTTATGTATGGTTTTATTAGCAAAAGGGCTGTTGTCAGTCAGGTTTAATGTATTGTGAAAGCTGGTCTGCACAGTATTAGCAGAAGTGCTCTTTTGGTGTCATCTGGACACAAACATGGTAAGTAACAGTTGGATTAAATCAGTTTGTTAGTAGCTCTGAAGATGGTGAAATATCTCTTTAATTGTTGCTTAAAGATGTCTTATAGGCTTTCCAAATCTCTATACCTTCTCTAGATAGTATTAATTTACTCTTAAAAGTACTGAAAAACTGCACAGTAAGCTTCTTGTGATATGCTGCAATCTTGTGAAATCGTTGGAATTTTACTAGCTTGTAGCAATACTGATGCTTAAATTGACCAGGTTCAAAAGAGGCATGTCATAACACAAACGTTTTTCTTGGATGATAAATGCTATAGGGATGAGTGGTTTTCTATTTGTTTCGTTGGGGTTTGTTGTTGGGTTGTTTGTTTCCTTTTCTCTACTCCTTAGAGTTCTTCCATTCTGTGTTGCCCTGCTTTCAACTGAGACTGCTATTAAGCTGCAAGGTTTTATGTAGGTTTTCTATGTTAATTAGCTTTGTTTGGTTTGTGCTCTGCACAGAATAAAACTTGGTCTGTGCAGGACATCTTGTCCTTATGGGATTCCTTTTTCTCTCTCTTTTTATTTGATTTTTCACTTTGATATGAATTCCTTTTTTATTAAAAATACGAAACCCTGATCCAACCTCCCCAGAATCACATTGCCTTCTGCTCACAAGCCTGTGGCTCATTGGATGGCTCTCTAATAACAAACAACTGAAATCATGAAAGAAAAACCGTACATTACTGGATTTTATGATTCTGAATTGTGAGGGACTTAGAGAAGCACAAATACTAAAAACGGCATTGAGACAGCTGCAGGTGACTGTTGCAGATAGCTGGTGCATGTAGCAAATTTGCATTCCAGAAAACCTGATTTGAAACCTGTTTTGCACTCATTAAGGCTCTTTCTTGCTGATTTTCAAAACATTATTATAACGTTTAGAAACTTTGGATGACAAATTGTGAGGTTTTCCCTTCTTTTTAACAGTGATGTTCTAAAATTTGCAGTTGATTTCTTCAATACCAGCAACAATTAGGGCTAAAGTAAATTGACTTTGTCTCTCTCTTGCCTTTCTTTCAATTGTTTTGATTAAAAGCTATATGAATAAATAATACATTCGTGCATGTATGTATGCATTTATGTGTATGTATGCCCTGGAGATTATATTGTATTTAAATCAGGAGATGCCATTACAACATTGCCTGCATGCTGGCTCCCAAACAAAAGATGACTATTGAGAGGAGGAAAATAAATCAGAAAAGATAGACATCTGGTTCCTTCAATAACTTGAGAAGGCATTGTTTGAGTGTTGATATTGAAAAGGGAAGCGTATTTAAAGAAACAACCTACAGAAATAGTTTTCTTTTTTTTTGCTTTGGGAATTTAGATGTAGAAAGGTAAGGGAGAATGATGAGAGTTCTTAAAATTGAATGTCTACAGACATGTGTACAGTTGTCCAGTCCAGCTGTACTGCACACTATGCCTTAAGTCTTGCAGAAATCGTAGATTCTACTTGTTTGGAGTCTGTTCTGAAGCCAGAAAAACATTCTGAGTTTTGTATGCCTGTAACAGATGTGTATGTTCATGTCAACTGCATGCATGGAAGAATGTAATGGAGTACATCTTTATGCAGATCTTTTTCTGGTACCACGACATGTTCTTGCACACTGCAGAAGAGCAAGGGGTGTAAAACAAAGGGTAAAACTTTGATAGTGAAGGTTCTGCCTTTGACCATCAGTTCTTGAATCATTGAAGGGACTGATCAGTATCACTGTAAAATACTATTTTCAGAGGTGACATTTACCAACCTCATAGAAAGAAATGGGAATGCAACTCATCTCTTAGAGCAGAACTAGCTATTACGGTTGGGAAAGCTGAGGGTCTTTCTACAGGTCATTATAGATACACACTCAGGAACGTGCGTGTGTGCTCATATGCTAAGGTAATTATTAGGGGGTTTAATAGTAGAGTAGGCTGTTAGAGCGATAAGGTGAGCCCATATTAAACATACTATCCTAAGTTCTGCAATCTTTCTAACTTTGTTTTCTAACTGTGCAACTGTGAGTAATGTTGAATAATTCTGCTTTGAAATGTCCCTTGTGGCATCAAAAATCTGAAGAACTTCAAGTCATTCTTAGTGATAAAATGCAAAATGGACATTTTCAGAAAAGGTTTTAGCCCCTGTTTAAGTTGGCACTTAAATATCTGCTTTCATGGAGTATTTGAAGTGTTTGTAGATTTTTCTTTAAAATTTGCATGTCATTGTGTCCTGCAGAATACTGTTGAGAGGGCTTTCTTGATAGCACTGTTACAATGAGTTTGAATAGATTGCAATCTCAGTGCTTGCTTATCTTTTAGTCCTTAATAAGTGATGAGGATTTTGGCAAAAGAAATCAGAAAAGTGTAATGTTAGTTTGTGGCGTTAAGCACATTCCTTTGTGTGTCTGGGAACTGCAGTAGAGGCACTTACTTCTTTATTACAGAAACTATTAATGTGTTAATATTGAGCCTTTTTAGCTGAAAGTGCTCAACTGGGTCTTGTTTGTTTTGCTTTCCTTTCACTTCTATGAGTAGTTAAGTTATATACTAAAACAGTTGTTACAAATTAGAGCTTTACCTCTCACTTGTAGCTGTAGTAATTCTTGTCCTACAACTGCTTTGTTGCTTCAGCCTCCCTCTTCATTCCACACGTGAGAGTGGTAATAAACAGTAGACATTGAAAGTAACAAGCTTATCTCATCCACATTCCTCAAGAGCAGCAGTTACTGTTTCTGTATCAATCACCTTCTGCTTGAGCTGCACTCCAGCTCTTACTGACCTTTATTGTAAGAAGTCACCTGGACTTTGTTTTGTGCCTTTTGGAGTTTCCCACTCATCTGTTTATAAAACAGAAATAATCGTTGTCTCCTTTGCACAGAGCTTTGTTTTCTTGCATCTTCTGACTGAGGATGTCTAAATGGTTTGCTTTTTAAGTATGGAGTTACTGTATACTCACTGTATACTCAAAAAATATTTACTTATTCCATCCACATGTGACACTTGAATCTGCTTTTTCAGGGTTTCATTTCTTTACAAAATATTTGGATGATCTGAATGTAGTTGAATCCATAAGGACTCTCTTGAGTGCCATTCACCTGAAATGTGCTTTTCAGAAAGGCCACAGTAAGAACAAATGTGATAGGAGCAGTGTTTTTACCAGTACACTGTCTTATTAATGCACTATATTATTTGAGCGTAGATAGCATAGAGTTTACCTCTTACAGTGGCTGGAGTTTGTGACAAGTGAAAGACTTTTCACTGTTTTCGCGTAGTTAACATGTCATGCATACACAATGCAAAATATGTTATATCTTACTCATTTTACCATGTTTTCCACTGACATTACTCAAAATAGTATTCAGTATTCTTAAATGAAATGCATTTTAAAATATCACAAAGCATTATAATGCATGTGAAATTGCTTATAGATGACCTATTTGTTTTTAGACAATGGCCAAGGTTATAACAACAGTGCTGAAGTTCCCAGCAGATCAGACTCAGAAGATCCTAGAACGAGAAGATGCTCGGCCATTGGTAAGTTATGGAAGGAAACCAAGTTTATGCAAGAGATTAGGTGGCAAGAATAACGAATTAGAAACTTTTTTAAGTCGCTTTTTCCCTGTGTCCTCATTCAAGAGAACTCCTTTTCTCTCTCCTTCCCTCTTCCTCAGTGGATGTCAAATTACAGCTGTAGGTTTGAGTTTACAGTAAAAGTGAGGAAAAAGCATATTTTCTTAACTAGTATTTCTCATCATAGGCTAAGCCATGTTTCTGATAGCTGTGGGTACAACAGAAGTAATACACTTAATGTTGGTATTTGTAAATATCCAGTATTTATATCTCATGAGCAGAAGTGTTCTGAACTACAACTTACATGTGCATTTTTAACATAAAGCTTGGTTGTTTCTGTATCTTAGTTTATACACAAAACATCTATAAGCAATTTTAATGTGTAATTACTAGTTAAATGTATTACTGGAAAAGAGTAAGTGTGTGTAGTACTAAGTATCTGTGAGTATTTTCCCTCTTAGTGGGCATATATTTAACAGGTTTCTGAAAACTAACCAACTCCTAGGTCAATAAACATATGTTAGATCAATGTGTCTCCTTACCTAATCTAGCTTTTACTGAACAGTTATTGTGATCTAACTGCAGCAATCTCATCCTAAGCAGCAGATGTCCACAGACTTCTTATCTACATTATTAACAAAGTAGTCAATAAGCTGTTTTCTTCCTGGCTTTGTAGTTTGCCTCACCTCGCAGTGGTATCTTCTGAAAATCCCATCAGTCTGTGCTTAGTTAGCATGTGGGTGAGTGAAGCCTAATTAATACCTACTTGTTTTAGTTTAAGATGAAGCCTGTGGCATGAGATGAATCATTCTTCTGCTTTTGTTTCATGCCTGCTTTTGTTTAAAAAAAATCAAACTTTCTGTTCTGTATGCGTATGATAAACTTTGTTCCACTCTTAATCATGTTTTGCTTTACAAAACCAAGTTTTAAAATTATATTGATGCAAAACTAATCTGAGTTATAAGCATAACTTCAAATATGATTGAGCTACAGAAATCTCAGTTGTAGAAGGAAAAATCAGATTTTAAACCAATTAATATGTAATACTGAATTTTATTGCGCTTGGCTTTGCTTTGTCTTTATTCACTTTCTGAACTCCTTTTTTGGGTAGGCAAATAAGTCAGACTTGTGGGAAACATACACTGTACTGCTTGAAATGAATTATTACATCTTACAGACATGACAATGTCTATCACTTATTTTAAAATGTGATGAAATGTGCTCTCTGGAGGAATTCATATGTGATTTCATTTAAACATCAGTACCTTTCTGAATCAGAGCTTTGGCTTGGTATCAAGAGAGGCTAGGGCAGAGAGATTAAGAAGAACAATTTGGGGAGCTTTATGCTCTGAGTTTATTGTACATTTCTTCAGGTTTTATTAAGCTGCATTCATTACAAATCTGCAACACTGTTTGTAGTGTTACAGGAAAGCAACAGCTGATTTAGGCCTAAAATGCAGGTTGCACCAAACTAGCCAAGCCAAAAAAATCACACAGCATTAGCAGTTGAGAGAGGAGTGGAGAGGAAATGGAAGTACACAGGTAAAACTTTCTGCACTGCCTGGCAAGACTGTAATTTGAGTCATTAGTGGTGTACAATATTTAATAAACTCTTCAGATGGATTCCATACAGTCAGCCCAACTTTCTTTTCCCTCCTTTGCAACAGGAAAGCTTTGCGCAGTTGCCAGGAATTGATTCAGTGCATGTGAAGCTATCACTATCTGTCAGCTGAAACACAGAGCTTGGCCTGCAGCAGAGCAAAATGGATTAACTCTGCCTGTTTCCGTGCCAGTTACCACAATGCAGTTGACAGGCTATATCCCTCCATTGCAGTCATGCAAATAGAGCCTTCAGTACAAAATAATATATTTTTCAAAGGGAAAAATCTATTCATCTTAGCAGACAGTCATGGTTTCCACTTCAGTTTGCATTCTTTTAAACCTTTCAATCTGATAGCGAAGCACTTTATTGCACTTTAATTGCTATAGAGTTCTGACCGTCTGCCTCCTCCTGGCCTTGATCACTTCTTGACAAAATCAAGTGTTTTTTCTAGCCCTCTATTGAACGTAGTTGAATTGTTGGTAATGATAGGACAAAGCTATTTACAGCACTGTTGCAGAAAGCATATTTGAAACTTAAATTCTCATTGTGCTGTTCATAATACTGGTGTATAAAAAGTTGAGGCATTCTCAGCCATATTTGAAGTATATCACAGAAGGGCTTGGTTTTGACCTCAGTGTCAGCAGTTATCTGTTAATACTGATATATATTGAAACTGCAGACCTCATCATTGTATTGTAGTTTATTAGTTTAAGTACTTTTGCGACTTATGTCAGTAGATAGCCAGCAAATGGGATAATATTCTTGCATGTATGAAATTTAGAGGTTAAGATGATACTGACTTCATTATGAAAGCAATCATTCTTTTCCTAAGAGAGGAGCCTTTTTGCTAGCTCCCAGATTTTATTTCATCATTTTGATGATAGGCCTTATGCAGAGAGGACAGCTTGGATTGGAGTAAGTTGCAGTGATGTGGTAGACTGTTTCCAGTGAGATTCCTGAGTGTTTTGCTACAGGTTGTTTTGGTTTCATCACAGTTTCTCAACTGTTTTGCAGCTACTGGAATGGAATTGCTTGAAATCAGTTAATCTGGCAGTTTGACTTACCTGAAGTACTTCCATCTCCTATCAATAAACAATGTCATTATTACTTTAGTATGAAGTGCTTCTGAGTTGCTCTCAATAATGTAATACTTGTTTTAACTTTTCGTTCTTCTAGTCATGGCGACGACCATATTGAAGAAATTGTGACGAGACTCTCTCATGACACTGCTGCTTAGAAATATGTTCATATCTCTGTTATCATCCCTTGAGAAGGGACAAGAAGAAAAGCTATTATTCAAGGTCACAAATGGAATAGCAAGAACCAAAACTCAGCACCACCTTTGGACCATGAATATGGTTAAAACTGCCTTGAAGAGAAAGGCTAATCAGGGGTTATCTGGTGATGACTCTTTTTTTCTCTTCTATTGAACACTGTCTTCTAGGTTATTTTTTTAAAGGAGAGAAAAGACTTTATCCTAGGAAGGAGCTGCCCACAACTGTATCTCTATACGGGCTTTACTGGGTGTTTTTTAAGAGCTAAAATAAACGGTTTGTTTCTTCTATTTATTTTTTTAATTTTCGAATGAACTGTGCAATACATTTTTGGATAGGTAGTGGTTGAGGTGATTTTCCTGGTGAACTAGGCACACTTGATGACTACTCTCTCCCAGTTTGATCTTATGAGTGCTAGCTAAGGATCACTTCTATATGCTTTTGCCTACAATAAATCCAACTTGCAGTACCTCATTTGTTTACTCCTAGCTTTTGTACTTATATTTTCTGGAGAAAAGAAGTATGTTCCTGTAAATTGTAAATAGTTAATACATAACTGTATCATATGCTGATCTGTGACTGTTGACAGCACTAATCTGACAAGAGCTGAGATGGAATAAAATTTATTTACTGTATAATTTTGGAACCTCTTTGGTATGGTTTTCTTTGGAAAGGATCCACCAATTCTTATTCCTTCTGGAGCCATCCTTAGCTAAAAAGATGAATTCCAGGCTGAAGTGAGAAGAGCTATTCAAGTGAGTACCTTGAGGCGTGAGCGGTCAGTGGAGACCTTCAAGTTTTCAGGGGTTCACAACCTGTGAAACAGACGTGGTGAGCTGAAGAGCTGGCGTTGGAATATAGGCGATAGGGAATTTTGCTTTGTAGAAGTTTAAGATTATGTGGTTTTGTTCTTTTAAATAATGCATTTTAGCATGTAGGTTGTGATCCTCTGAAGCAGTATGCAAGTGTGGATAGATTTAACTTATTCTCCAGCTACGTTGATACTTTCCCTGTCAATAACTGTCGTCTGTACTGTGTATGCTACCTTGTCAAGATGGTTCAAGGTCCTCTGCGAATACAGCTTTTAACAAGTGTTTATAGGAACAGCAGTCCTCTAAATAGCTAATCTGAACATAAGCAGGCCTTCTAAATATACTGCCCATTTGAAAGACACTTCTAAAGACTGCTAGGAAGCAATGGTTACTTGCTGATTCTGTCAGGCCTGGAACATGTATCCTGTTACAGGGATGCTCTGTCTGTTCTCCTGGGTGCTCTTCTGTTAGTCAAGGATAACAGTGGGTCCTCCTCACAGCAGAAACAGGTTTGGCTGGTGTGGTGTGGTCCAAACTGACAGATGCGATTCGTTGTTCTGTTCCAGCTGTCAACGGCACTACCCAAAATGTTGTATTTCTGATACATTATCTAGATAATCTCAGCTTCATGTGGCAGTTGGGTTGCCATTACCTTGGCATTGTTGGCATTTCAAGACTGTATCCCCACTACTTGCCTCTGATGATGAAGTTCAGCCTTTTCTTGCATAATTCCCCCATGTTATCAGTCAAGTTCAGCCATTTCTCTTGCTATATCAATGGTTTTCCATGTTCCATTTAGTTGGCTTATCCTCAGGCCAGAGCACAGTAAAAGCCTAATATTTGTGCATGACTCCAGAAAATAAGTACAAGCCAATGACATGTAGGAGGTTTGATACAGTTGGGGCTTGGTTTGGTTTGGGTTTCTGTTGGTTTGGTTTTGGGAGCCTTCTCTTCTCCAGGCTGAACCAGCCCAGCTCTCTCAGCCTGTCTCCAGAGCAGAGGTGCTCAATAATTTTATGCTATAAATTCAGTCATAATACTTTTTGATTAATGCTAGAAATTCTTAATGCTGCTTTGATTATTTGTAGGTTCTCAGTCTTTTAGGGGAAGTGGTGTGAGCTTTTTCCTTTTACCAGACATCAAATGTATTAAATTGGGTTTAAAACCCACAATATTCTTTGTAGTGTTTTGAGTTAGAAGAGCTCCTCTTTGCTTTTGTTGGGTAGCAGATCAACATCCTCCAGTGCATTGCCTGACACAGCAGCAGCCTCTGCTTGGATGCTTTTGGCCCTGAAAAACATATGTTCCTCTCATAGCTGGCTTAGGGTTTGTAGGATTTTGCTATCACTATCATTACAGCAACCTAAATTATAGCTTTGAGTTTCAGGTTTCCATGTAAGGTATATGTTGTCTTGGGCTTTGGGAAATTAAATGCAGGGATCTGTTACTTTGACAGTGAGTATCACTATGATCACTTTCAGTTCTCTTGTCCTCGCAAAAAGGCTGTTTTTCACGTTTTCTGGGTTTGTTCTTTTCCCTTTCCATGATAGACACTTGTTATGGACTGTACTTTGTCAAGCATGACTGAAGTGCAGTGGAGCCAACTGAAACAGTCTGTATTATATTCATACAACATTGGATGGAATAAATAATATTTTTTCCCTTAAGTGACCTGATTAAAGTACACAAAGGAGATTATAGACTTATCCTTGGTTTCTTTTTTTAACTAAAATCAGACAAACACTCCCCAAACTTTCAATTTTGAAAGTAGGTTGGTTTTTTTCCTTCTCTATTTAAGTTGTAAGCAATCACATAATGGGGAAGTGTGTTAAGCACAAAAGTTTTGTCAGACTGAAGTTTTAACTGCTTCTAGGTTTATTTTTCTAAGAGAACATGTAAATAAGGCATTGCCTTAGCGTTTAAATAAAGGAAATGAGTTAGAGTGAAAACATGTAAGTGAGAGCTTCACTTCAAGTAGGGTTTTTAGGTTGGAGTGTTATGAAATACTGCTTGAAGTGCCAGTGTGACTATAATATATTCCAGGCCACAAATACTTGTGATTATAAAATGCCCTTGTTTAGACACACGTAGCTAAAGCCAAAGGCTGTATCAAAGTTTTGGCTGCCTTTGTAGCAAAGGTTAGAGGCACCCAAGCTCGTTCAGACTGGGCTGGTAAAAAATGCTGCTGTAAGAGAGTGTATTTGGATTGTCTTATGTTGACCTTGCCTCTACTTTTACATGCAGGATACATCTGATAGACCCATACATGTGTGCATAGAAAAAAATGTGTCACTCTATTTATAAAGATAAGCCTTAATGTTTATCAAGTGTCCTCTGATGTCCTAAGGATTAAACATTGTTAATTTAGATTAAAAATGCCAGATTTTTTTATTCCTATTTCAGTGCCTAGGCTGTTTATTGGCAACACGCAATTTCAAACTTCTTATAAAAGCATTCTGACCTACAAATCCATTGAACTTCCAGTTCTGCCATTTATAGCTCACAAAAAAGGGACTATACTGACATTCATTTTCTCTCCTCTAAAATGGGGATTCCAAAAGCTAAGATGAATGCTGAGAAGATTGGTTTCATTTTGCAATTCATACTTCTTCCAGACAATCTTACTGTCCATCTGTGTGTGCTACAGAACATACTTTTTCCCCTCTATGAGGTTTGTTAAATGGAACAACTTCTTTTTCATTTGCTTTTTAAGAAAACATGGTTTTCTTCTATGATTTCTACAATCCCATGGAAATCAAGAGGAGCAGAGCTGGCAGCTTGTGGGTTATCCAGCTGCAGCTATTATATAGGAGTCCTTGTGGCTGTTCCTAGACGCTGATCCTCAAAAGCATTGCTAGCATAGGATTCTTAAACTCTGGTTGTTGTATGTTCACAACGTTGCAAATCAGAGATGCCAGAGCAGAAGAAAGCAGTAAGTTGTGTGTTACTATACGTTGTGTCTATGATCTAGGAGTTGCCACCTTTAATTTTCTCAGGCAGGCTCTCCTTTATACTGATTGTGGTTTTCCTCTGTTAATGGTGAGTTAGTTTCCTATATGTATTAGTGTAACTTTAAAGGCACGTTGGCTCAAACTAAGCACATCTCTAGAGATTTCATTCATTATAGACCAGTGACAGCTATAATTGCCTACAGTTGACAATGCCCTGTAATATTTCAGAGAAGCAGTAAGTAAGCCCATGGTAATTTCATGTTATCTCAGGGAAGTGCTAGCGCATTGCGGTGCAGCAATGGATGATGATGGAGTCCACTGTGGTGCAGACATCTGCTGTGACAAATCACTTACTCCTCTTGGTTGCATGTTCTAGAGCAGCCCAAGTCATGTCATCGCTTGGTGGCCATTGGGCTGATGAATGAGGTGATCATGTTCTAATTAGGCATGTTGCCACAACCAAAGCCACTTGAATTTTGGCAGGTAGCTCATCCAAATGGAGACCAAAGCCTGCCTGGGGGTTAACCAGGTCCAGGGACTGGAAGACACCCAGGGGGCTTATGCTGAAGCGGGTCAGCAGAAATGCCTTTGCCTGCTGAGCTGTGCCAGGCTCTCGTTGTGGCTGGGTGGCTAGGATCTCCAGCATTTCTGTAAGTATTTGACTCCACTGAAATGAAAAGAGATGGAAAGCAGAGTGTATGTTGTAATCTTTGCCACTGTTTATATTTTGGAAACTTCAGTGGTCCAAGAAAGTATTTAGCCATCTTATTTAGATCCATGATTCCTATTTGGTACAGTGCTGATGACTGCAAGAAAAATAGCCATTGCATTGAGCAGCATTATACATCCAGTTTTATTTCGAGTAAGGGAAGCACTGAAAGGTTTACTAACTTGGATAGGCAGTAGTGTATCATTTCACAAATGAATCAAAATGGTCAAACAAACAGTACGTACAAATTTGGAACAGGCATCTCCCGGTGCAGCCAACATGACATAAGCTCTGTGGTTCCTTAACCGTCAAGTCCTGCCAGCCTTTCTCACTGAAGCCACAAGCTCTGGAGAAACAGCTTGAAATGGGAAACTAAGCATCTGGATGGAGAAGTACAGAGTAAAGTTATTTGAGATGTACGATTCCTCATGGCAGATCAGATGAGAAGTATTAAACACATTACAGGTTTTGTGGGGGCGTTTTGTGTTTACCACATTTGCCATGTCTCTGATCAACCCTCCGGTTGTTCCTGGAGCTCATCAGCCATTGTGGAGGCAGTAGAAGTCATCAATCAGAAACAGGCACAAGCTGTCGAGACAGAGACCTCCCCACTGCCCATGAGATTTCATGCCCCAGCACATGAGAATTGCTGGAATGGAATATCCTGTGTAAATGTAGCTGGATATTCTGGTTCACTTACACATCTGTATATCTTTATGGATACTATCAGTAATATGGATACGTGCAATTCATCTTTGATGCAACAAATTATTGCGGAAATGAACTGTGGGATTGAAAATAATACTTTACTTCTTAATAAAATGGACAGTATTTCCCTATGCCTAGCAGTGGAAAAGCCCTCCCAAGGTGGTTTTTAAGCTTGAAACAACTACATTGCACACTATACACAATCCAGCAGTTCTTCTGGGGATATGTTGTGCTGGCTATCTAGAACTTGTAATATGCGGAGTAGTATGTCTTAAAAGTAATGGAGGTTATTTCCCCTCCACTTGCCCTGTTAGAGCAGTGAATAAATGAGTGGCAAAAATGAGGCGATAAAGGGATGAGGTGAAAGATTATGGTCTTCCTTTAAGGTAATGAAATAAAAGTAGGCTGGTATCTGGAGAGAGGGAATGGTTTGCTTTCCCACACTGAATTCTAGCTTTGACTTCCCTGAAAAGTGTTTCCACATGGAAAGAAACTGTCCTCACCTTGAAGCCCTGCAGCTAAATGAGTGTTATCTGTGCGTTATTTAAAGCACTGCACGCTTCAGCCCTGACGTTCCAGTGCTGTTACTCATTGCATTAAAACCTGATCCAGCCACAGAATCAGTACAGCAGGTGTCTAGCTTAGCCAAGTGCAGATTTTTCCTCCCATGGTATATTCAGGATGTGATTCTCAGGGTATTGAACTCTTTGAGGTAAAGCCAGTTTCTGTGTGTTTTATGCAGGCTCTGCCATGGTGGGACCTTATTTCTAGGCTGGTACAATCAAAATGTTGCTATAAATACAGGTGAGCAGAAGACATGCAGCTTGCCCATATTTTCCCTTAAGACAAGGTTATCCCACTATTACCTAAAAGGATTCATGGAAGTTGTGCTGGTTTTACAGTGCTCTCCTTATTCAACCAGTCAATAAATACAAACCCACCATGCTAGTGCCTGGGAATCATGGTGTGCCTTTATCTATGGGCCTGTCCAACCTACATAGGGAGTGGTTTTTAATGGATGGGGGGTTTATGTGACTTGCTTGCTACAGCAACAGAGGAGGAGGGGAGGATTAATGATCAGAGACAGCCTCACTGCTTGGGGAGCTGGCCTTGGCCTCGCACTAACCCTGTCCAGGGCTTGAGCATCAGTTTATCCTTGGAAAAAAGGTTTTAAGCAGGCAGAAGGTGAGGGTGACTTTCAGACAGCGTGGGTCTGCTGCTTGTTCTATGTAGTGTAGGGAGACTGAGCATAAGAGGCAGATGCATGAGGTCATCAGCTTATTTTTAGGTTGACAATAAGAGTTTGTATTTCTGGGAGGGATGCTGACTATAGGGAACCAGGAATTAACGTTTACTTTAGATAAGCTCTAATATTGACTAAAAATAGAAGCCAATTTATATATTGTTATAGGCATCCTTCAGCAGGATCCTGGTGGTTTTCAGAAAGCCCTTTGTGGCTGCAGTAATGGCATGCTGTAGTTAGGGAACCAAATAAACTCGGTGGACAAGAGGAGGTAAAAATAACTTCAGTTCATGCCCTTTTGACAAGGTGACAATTAAACTTTGCTTGTTTCTCATGTCACTGTTCCTGTCAAATAATTGTGGGCATAGTTTGTTTAATGTATCGCACTGGGATGCCTGGACTAATTTACCGTGTGTCAAGGAAGTAATTAAACATCTCACCTCATTCCATGCACATCGTGACCAGCTAAACCAGCCTGGTCCCGGGTTTGTGGGTGCTGTTGCTGAGCACAGAAGCATGGCTTGCTTCCACCTGGGTCATACAGGTCTGTAAATACCCATAAGGAGTACAAAAAACCTGGAGAGGGACTTTTTACAAGAACAACCTTCTCTAGTGGAAGGTGTCCCTGCCCGTGGCAGGGGGTTGGAACTGGATGAGCTTTAAGGTCCCTTCTAACCATTCCATCATTCTGTGATTTATTTCTTACGGAGGAGCCTTCACCAAAACTCCACTCTTACAGCTTGGGCACGATAGTGGCTGTCTCCATTTTGGAAGACATCCCGAGCTTTTTCCACTGTTGCTAGAGCTGCCTGGTCATCCTCATCAGCTGTGCGAGGGGGCTGGGAGTGAGCAGCTTTAACGGAGTGATGCTAGAAGCAACTCAGTAGAAATCAGCAGGTGAACAATGAAACTGTCACATCGACCTCCACATTTGTCTTATTTTCTGGCTGGTCTATGGGGTGACAGGGTTCTTACTGCCAAATTCCTCCCAAAATCTCTCTTACACCGGGGCCAGTTACTGAGGTGTGTGAATAATGTTGCTCATAAACACAAGAGCCTGCTGTGTTATCATAACTGCTGTGCTTCTCTCTTTGCATTATTTGTTGTGAACATCACTCTGGGGATTACAGGTTCCATTCTTATTTCCACTGATTTACATTGAAATATATCTGCAAAAATCATTGTCCTAGAGAGTGGGGGGTTTATTTTTCATTTTTTATTTTGGGTTCTTGTTTTCTTTAAGTTCCTGGCATCAACACAGCATCCTTCTTGCTATCCAGATGCTCAAGTTTCACATTATTGAGCTGAATAACTATGCTGCTTCTACTCTCATTTATTAAAAGCATAGGCTCTTCAGGATAAGAGTATTCTATTTTCTGCCCTCCCCCTGCTACATCCAGACACTGGGTTAAATGACCAATTGTTGTATGGCAATTGATACCATAACCAATTACTACTAATGCAGTGCACAATAAGGGAAAGCAATAGCGTAAATGTGTATCAGATAACCCATAACCCAAAAGGCAGTTACCACCTTCCTGCTACAAATGATGGAATTACTTCCAGCCTGTGGGACAGATTCTGCCACTTTTAATTCCTTTTGTGACTCACTCAGCATCGTGCAGGAGTGACCCCTTAATTTCATAAGCTTATTCCCCAAAGCCTGGGTATTTCTTGCCTCTTCCTATGTGCAGCACACAATGAATTAAGGCACTGTAGACAACTTAGGAATAACTGTGTGCTAGGAAGGTCCTTGTATCCCAAATTATTTGGTGAAGGGCTCAACCTTCGAGTGCCCACACACCCAGCCGCAAAAAGTCTTTTCTGTGTGGGGAGAACAGGTTTGGATCTCTAAGAGACAATAAATAGGTTATTGTTCACCTGAACTTTTCACACAAGGAGCATATGATAGTTAACATGTGCAATAATAAATACTGAGTGGCCGGCTAATGAAAAGCAGATGTGCCAAGAATGCCAAGGAAAAGCTTTGAAGGCTGCAGTGTAAACTGGGCCTTTCAACAAGTGGCCGAAGCTCGTGTGACCACCAGGGTCTGTCTCAGGCTAACAGCTTTAGAAATGGAGGCTGAAAAGGAAAGTAGAGACATGACTTCAAGGTATAAATCAGTGACACTTAGTATCCTGTAGAAAAATAGTGAATGAGAGGATCCACCATGTGGCCTGTATTGCATGACTTTCTCTTATCTAATGCATGCTTCCCACCTATGATTTTTGTTTTGATGTAATGAAATGAGATAAATGAGATAGAATCCACAATCAACTGTTTATATGCCTAAGACACATAAGTTTAATGGCATCTAAGTTGATAAAATCTTTAAGTCTAGTTACTTCCACTTAGATTTAAAGCTCTGTTTCTGAAAACTGAACCATAGAATGGGTTGGGTTGGAAGAGACCTGAAAGCTTGCAACCCACTGCCACGGGCAGGGACACCAATGAAGTAAAACACTCCACCAGGAAAATAGTTAAGGTCCCGGTTTATAATACTCTATTTGTTTTATAGATCTCATCACCACTTACTCCTCTGAGTATGGCCACAGCACAGCTAGTAGGAAGTGTTAGTGTTCTGTAAAGCAGCGGCTCCGTAAGCTGCTGTGATGGCATTGTTGTAAAACAGACTGCAAGGTGGCTTTTGCTACCTTGGGGAAGAGTAAACTTGGGCTGTGCTTAGTAGTGGAAACAGGCAGGTTGAAATCAGTGGGATTTTCACATGGGAGGCAATGCTTGCAGGATTTCATTTAAAACTCATCCTTTTCATTGTAACATTGCAGCGAGTTGGTTCTTTCTGAGACTGTATTGTTGTGCAGGGGATCCTCTAGGAGACAGGGAGAGCTGTTGGAGTGTGGCAACTCAGATAATGACTGCGGCTAAGCTACGTCAGAAAACTGTGATAAGGATCCATTGTGTCTCCGTGTCTCAGATACCTGGATTCTTGTTAGCCTGATGTAGAAACCGCAGTTCCTGTGGCAGGTCTAATCCTCTCCTGGTGCTGGACAAAGCGTGGTAATCAGTAAGAGGATTTGATTTATCATTTCTCTTTGATGTATTCCTCCAGGTAGCCTCGCACTTCTCCCTGAAGTCCCAGGGCTTGCAGTAAAGAGGAGGTCTTCTGGGAAGAAGAAAACTCTTAACTTAAGCATTCACCTCCTTTACTTTATAATCCCCTTGAGGTTACTAAGAAGATTATGGAGAAAAACCATAGGCTGAGGCAATGCCTTCTGAAAGCTAGTGTCACGTTTTATTCCAGCTCGTATGATGCGTTCAACAGCCTCATCTAGTCTGAGTTTAAAATTGAGCCGTGGGTGAGAACTCACTAGTTAGCCAAGGACCATGAAATTAGACAAGAGACAATGCTAGCAAGAGAGTTCAGTTAAGATCTTATCATCCTTCTTAAGCATGGAGATACCCATAAGTTATGCTTTAGGGCTTCAGCTGTGTTTCAGTGGTTGCTTAGGAGGTACTGACAAAGGCTAGCTTTGGTGTAGTGCAGGTTGTACTTCTGGAGTTCCCCTGTAGTCACTGATGGGACAAGGGTTTTATCTCTTGACCGTTTTTGAAAGTCCAGCCTCAGGTGCTCTGAACTGGTGGAGCTTCACTTTTCCTTAACCATAGCCCTTGTACCTTGATAACCTGAGATCTTCCTCACAGTAGTCCTGATGGGCATCTGTCAGCGGAAATGAAGGAAACAAGATTTCTTCATCATTCTAGTTAAGATGGGGCTGGCACATATTTGAGGTGTAACCACCTGAGTCACATTGCATCTGCTTTTGGAATATATCGCTGTACCGCTTATATTTGGATTTTTATCTGCTTGTCTTCCTTATAACATAGATACACAGAATGGCTGAGGCAGGAAGGGACCACTGGGGGTCATCTAGCCCAACCTCCCTGCTCAAGCAGGGTCACCTATAGCACATTGCTCAGGATTGCTCTCAGAGGGCTCTTGAATATCCCCAGGGAAGGAGGCTCCCCAGCCTCTTGGCAACCTATTCCAGTGCTCAGTCACCCTCACAGTCAGCTTCTTTCTCAAGTTCAGGTGGAACTCCCTGTGTTTTAGTTGGCACCACTGAGAAGAGTCTTGCCCCATCCTCTTGGCACATTCTGATCAGATACTCCCATACATTGATCACATTCCCCCTACAGCCTTCTCTTCTCCAGGCTGACCAGGCTCCTTCAGCCTTTCCTCACAGGAGAGATGCTCCATACCCTTCACCATTCTAGTGCCCTTTTGCTGGACTTGTTCCAGGAGCTCCATGCGTCTCTCATACTGGGAAGCCCAGAACTGGACACAGAGGATTAGCTTACACAATATTGCCATATAAAAGTGCATCACCTCTTGTATGATGATAAAAGCTTTTTGATCCATTGATTGTCATGCCCACTAGCAAGACCAAAAGCAATTCTAAAGAAGCCTGTGTGCGTTTGATGTATGGGCATTGTTAAATATATAGTGTATGAATACACAGAGCAAGGCTGTGATTCTAATCACGTGTAAGCAAACATATGCCAGCTGTCAGGGAAGATGAGAGATGCAAAACATGACAACTACTTGCTGTTAGCAGTGTATCCAAAAGGGAGCCTGAGTCCCGGTTCTCCCTAAGCACATGCTTGGCTTTGGGTCTTCTGTTCAGTTCCCCTTAGGTCAACAGAGCCCACGTGTGCACTCGTATTTAAGCATTAATTTAAGCTTAAGCATTAAAACAATGAAGCAGAGGGCATAGCTGAGGAGACTGTTGAGTTGAGCTCTGTTACACAAGTAAGAAAATGCAGAGATCTGCATGTACTAAAGAAAGAAAGGAAAACCCCCACCACTTCATCAAATGGGAAAAAATGGATTTTTTCCTTTGACTTGGCTCAGATCTTGGCTCCTTCAGACTGGTATGCAGCATATGATAAATGATTTATAAATATGTTTTACATTATATGATATGTTTTCATCTGGGCACAAACTGACTGTAAATCAGGCTGAAATACAGCCCAGTATTGAAAGCCAGGGCAAGTGTTTAAATGCAATGTTAGTGCATAGTTTTCAAGGGGATAGACAAATGGTGAGGCTGGATCACTAAATAACTGGATTGCTGCTGAAACAGAGCAGTTTAAGAACAGAAATCCCTTAAATACCTGAAAAGGGACAATTGATTTTTGCATATTAGGCTTTCAAAATGCTGGATTTCCACTCTATTCTTCTAGCTATTATTATGAGACAATGCTTTTTGATTGAATCATCAGCTTCTGTATCACCTAAGATTTGCATTGGCTCTATGTTCCACCCAGACAAAACTTTGTGGATTGTCACCCTGTTTGGAAAGCTCTACCAGAGCTCTGCAAGAAAGGTAAGAGACAGTGTTCCAGTGGGAACATAACCAGAACATGTTACCTAGCAAAAGTAATTCCTCTTGCATTTGATGTATTTGATTTCTTTCCATTTCCACTGTCAGAACATTATTGTGTTGTTTCATTCTGTTTTTCCTTAGCTCTACAAATCAGGTATTGTCAAGGGTGTGCTTTAGTGATGGTCCTATGGAGCTCCCCAGATCATGCAAACAGGGAAGCTCAAGCAGTGAGAACGGGGATACAGAAGTGCAGGTCCAGCTGTTCCTAGTTTGAATGGTTCCCTTGCAAAGGGCTGGCACAAGATTCAATATATTATTCCTTGTTCTTGGCCCTTATTTCTAGCATCATATTCATGTAACAGTACATTATTATTACATTGTCACTGGCATTGGATGCTTCCCATCGCGTTCATAAATGGCATGCCAGGATTTTTGACCTACACCATCGAGGCAGGCAGTTTCTGTTTCTGCTCGGACTGATAGAATTCCTCTTGGATTAAGCACTGTGACATGACTTCAGTATTTGGATGCACACTAAAAGACAGGAGTGGATGGAAGCATGGCACTGCTAGCCTCTCTCTGGGTAGTCTTCCTTGCCAAGAATGGGGAGCTGAAGTATTTTATGGACTGACACAGTTCTGTACCTCCAGCTGAAGTAAGTGATCGTCCGCCTGTGCTGGGCACCGGTGAGGCTGCACCTTGAATCCTGTGTTCAGTTCTGTGTGATGGGGAAGGGCTGAGGGAACTGGGGGGTTTAGTCTGGAGAAGAGAAGGCTCAGGGGTGACCTTATTGCTCCCTACAACTGCCTGATGGGAGGATGGAGCCGGGAGGGGGCTGCTCTCTGCTCCCAAGGAACAAGGGATGGGACAAGAGGAAATGGCCTCAAGCTGCCCCAGGGGAGGTTTAGATGGAGATGAGGAACAATTCCTTCCCCAAAGGGCGCTCAGGCATTGGAACAGGCTGCCCAAGGCAATGCTGGAGTCACCGTCCCTGCAAGTGTTCACACACTGTGTAGATGAGGCCCTCAGTGACACGGGTTAATGATGGCCTCGGCAGTGCTGGGGAACGATTGGACTTAGTGATCATTTCCAACCTCATTGATTCTACGACCCTATGAGTGAGTTGCATTGCAGAGTCCTCTTAGGAGGAGTTTCATTCACGTCATCCAGCTGCTTCGCTTCCCTCCTCCTTCCGGAGGAGGATGAACCCCTCATTTTCCCTGTGCTTCAGCCCATGTTCCCTTTAATGCTGTCAAATACATCATCCAGTGCTTGGGTAATTAATTGAAAAGCCTCATCACTTTCTTGCTTCAAAAGGCAGAGAATTTGTCTCAGCAGTGCTAATGGGATCATGCAGCATTTGTGGCCTTTGCTCTATCACAGCATATTGACTTTCTGCCTAAATCAGATTAATTTTATCCGTATTGATAGCATAGTTATAACCCCGCATTAAAATCTTTTCATTAATTGTTTTAAGTCTCCCTGCAAATAGGGGGTAAATGCTCCGTTGTTCTCCCTCCGGGCTCTAATGAGCATATTGATCACAGAATCCCAGACTGGTTCGTTTGAAGGGACCTTAAAGCCCATCCAGTTCCAACCCCCTGCCATGGGCAGGGACACCTCCCACTAGAGCAGGTTGCTCCAAGCCCCATCCAGCCTGGCCTTGAACACTGCCAGGGATGGGGCATTCACAACTTCTTTGGTCCTTTCAGTTTGCTCACACACTAAAGGCTGAAGTTACTGATAAATGACGTTTTATTTGATGCTGAGCACAGCACCACTTACAGTTAGGACTGGAAAATGTTTACTTCTTCATAACCCTGGGTGTACTCTCCTGAAGAAGAGAGGATTTGACTACCCTAACTCTAAGGCAGGGCTGGCGGCCCCAGGGCAGGGCTGGTGGTCCCAAGCAAAGGCTGGTGGCCCAAGCCAAGCGGTGGGAGGCAGACCGGTCTCTTCCGACGCCTCCTTCTTGCGACGTCCCCCTTCTCCCCCCGGACGCTGGGCCTCAAGGGTCGGTCGCTGCTTCGGCGCTGCTGGTGAGAATGGAACCCGGGTGGGAGGCCGGGTCCGAGCGGCAGTCGCAGGGCTGGTGTATGGGAGAGGGGGATGTCCGCTAAGGGAGGGCGGGCGGGGGACCGGAGGTCCGCGCTGTCGGGTGCCGGATCGAGCGCATCGTGCTCCCCGGCGGGGCCGGCGTGCGGCTGCGGCGGGTCCAGCGGCCTGCGCCGCCCGCAGCCGGCAGGGGGCGCCGGCGGAGCGGGTCGGACGGGGCGCGCAGTCCCCGCGCGTCGCGGCGCGGGGCGCAGCGGAGCGGGGCCGGGCCGAGCGGAGCGGAGCCGAGCGGAGCAGCGGGGCGGGCACAAAAGCGCCGCGCCCGGCGGCCCCGCCTGGGAGTCGGCGCTCGGCGGGCCGGGGCTCAGCGCTCAGCGGCGCCGGGACGGGCGGCTGCCTCCCCGGGGGCTCGCAGGATGCCGGCGGCTGCGCGGCGGCGAGGGGCGCGGGTGCTGTGGGCGCTGCTGTGGGTGTCCCTAGCGCGTTGCTACAACGTGGACCTGGGTCGCCCCGTGGTTTTCCAGGGCCCCAACGGCTCCTTCTTCGGGTACTCGGTGCTGCAGCACTACCACGACAGCACGCGGTGGTGAGTACCGCGGTCCCCCGCGGCAGCGCATCTCCTTCAGCGCGGAAAGCGGGACCGGGCACGGCTGTTCCCCGCCGCTGTGTGCAGGCGCGGTGCGGTGGCTCCGCGCCCGTCGTGTGCGGGGGGATTCGCCCCGGTGTCACCCGGATCCCTCTCGATCCCCCCTCTCCCCCCCCACCCCGGTGTGCTGTGTTTTAACGTCGGTGGGGGCCCCTTCCCGGGCGGGCATCGTGAGCTCGCTGTCCCGGGCGGTGGTGTTCCTTGCGGGAAGCATGTAGTAGCTGATCCCCGTGACAGAAAACGCGTGGGGTGTGCAGGAGGGTGCGTCCTGCCGTGTTAAACGGGAGGAATTTTAGCAGCGGTAACCTCCAGGGAGGAAATCCCGATGGCTGGAAGGACGTTCCCGACTCAGACGGCGGTTGCCTCCGCCGGGTGCCCGGTGTTGGCGTGGGGGGCCGCAGAGGAAACGTCTGTGTAACTTACAAAGGGCCAAGAATGAACGATGATAGAAAGTTTGTCTACATCTCAAAAAATTATGCAAACTGGCAAGCTGCTTGTTTTTCCCGTTCAGTGAAAAGAGCCTTGGAACGCAGTCTGTCTCTCTCTTGTCTGGGTCAGAGGCTCTTTGTTAGCATTAAAACTGATTTCTCTTAATTGGACCTAGTCGATGTCATCTGGTGCACTTTGAATGTGAGCAGGAGCCACTGCTGCCAATAAACGTCCACAAAGCCTGGCTTTATCTTTAACGCTGAGATACGGCCCCATCACTCAGCTATTGATGTTGGAACTGTGGAGCACTGTGATATAAATAAATGTATTCATGCTGGCGTCCAGTTCTTTAAAAATGAATTTCTTTCACACCCTTTAGTTCGAGCAGTTGTATGCTCTGCCCCGCTCCATGGTGGCTTTCATGCAGCATTCATTTTTAAGGACTTATCAGAAGACTTCATAGACGAAAGGAGCTTTGGGAGAAGAAAAGCTCTCAGTTAAAGCAATGCTTAACTTGGGGCAGGAACCAACGAAGGATGCAGAGGCTGAAAGCCACTTGTGTTCCACACAGATTGCTGGGGATGCACAGTGGTGCAAATGAGATGCTGGTCTAGTGGTGGGGTGGAATTGGATTGATTTGTTGCTCCTTGTGAAGGTGTCTGTCATGCTGATCGATAACAGGAATTATCTGCAGACAGCACCTGGGATTTTTAGTTTGAAAGGGGAGGTGAACCAGGGAGGCGAGTCTCGCAGGTATCCCACTTTGTTTGGCAGTGACACTGGAATAGCAGTGTTGGGCATCCATCTGAAGGCAGGCATCTGTAAGAAGTCTGGTGTTTGGAAGTAAAAATGCCAGTTCTGCAAACTCCAGTTTTGTGAAAACGGAGCTTCTGCATGGAAGAATGGAGCCCTGGCTCTCGGCGCCCAGGAATAAACAAGTATCTAAGATCATGAAGTGGTTTTAAGTAAAAGAGTTGCTAGCCCTATCGCCTGAAAGGGTTAACAGGTCTTAGGATGGTCAGCATCGTCATTGTCCAAAACCATAAGGGCTTGATTATCACTGCTGATGGAGAAGCCCCTCTTTTCATTGTGGAGCTGTGGAGTTTCTTTTCATGCTTGCTTTAAAATCCTGTGCCCAGCAGAGGCTGGGATAAGAAGTCTTGGTGATGTTTTTTATACTCTCCTTGATTCCAGTTTGCTCTCCACAGCTGTGCTCTTAATGTGCGCATGCATCTTAGACTAGAGGTCAAGGATTATATAGTTCTGTTTTAAACCATATTTATACTGTGCAGAATCTTATACATCCCTTTGGAGCATCAAATCTCTGATTTCAAGTTTAAACTGGTTACCACGTGCAGGGTATTGAAATACAAGATACAACCCCTGTTTATTGGATGAGTGCAGTGGGAAATGCTCAGTAAAATTCATGCCATTTTTCAGATTTGACAGATTTTTGTGTGTTGAAGCTTTTGTGTGCAAAGATGTAGCTCTAGAGCTATTTCCTTAACTGGCTTGTAGTGGGTAATTTGTATTCCGTGTCCTCCCATTCTCTTGTAAATGTGATATTCTGGGGAAAGGCTGAAGTCTGTTATGTATGTAGTAAAAATGTTTTCTATTCAACCCATTGTAGCATACACCTCCTGTTAGTAGTCATAGAGTTATTGCCTGAGTTTGTGTGCCCGTTTTCTTCTTCCCTTTGTAGCTTTTAGATACCCAAAGAAGAGCTATGATTTCAGTTTCCTCAAGTCTGTTTGACCGATATCCCACAATGGGCAGTAGTTCAGCTAAGTTAACTTCAGACAGTGATATTTTGGGCACTCATAGCTTGCTTGGTGAGCTGTGCGCTATGTGAGCCTGCAAAAATGTGGTTGATCATATCTGAGGCTGATAGGGCTCCTGCCTATCTAACATTATTTAATGTGTTAATATGTTCTCAAGCATTTCAGAGTGTTGTCATGATAGTTCAAGGGCTTCTTGCTCTTTATTCCCCGAGGGCCTGATAGTCACCCAATGCACTTACGATCATGAGAGCGTGTTATTCCCAGAAGCTTGTCCATGTGCTGGTGTGTGTCTACATATCAGTGTGTCTGTATATATAGTCACTGATTTATATTAAAATGGTATCTGTATGACCAGGTTCTTCAGTGTTTCAGCTGTTTTCCAGCACCACAAAGGCACCTGTCTATATTACCTACATAGGCCTGCAGGCTTCTAGTAAACCGATTCAGGGCTTGGCAATTCCTGAGGATTTATATAAGCCAAGTGTTCTTGCAGGAGGAAAGAAAGGGGGAAGGAGAAATATTTGGCTTGAAATATTACCTCAGATAAATGTGAATAGTTAGGCTGCCACACAGCTATTGGTACAGAAATCATATTGGAGCATGGGTGTTCAGCCTCCACTATGATGGAGTAAATCAGTGCCTTTGACTGGTCTGAAATAGTTAATTGTGGCGATGCTTCCATTTAGGAGTTGTTTTTGCACACTTCTCGTCTCAAGGAAAGTTTGTCATCACAGATGTGCTGAGGTTATTGTACTTCTGACAATGTCTCCTTTTCCTTCCCTAAGCGGGTTTTATGGCTGTAAATCCTGAAAGGTTTACCCAGTTCCCCGTCATTGCCTTTTTCAGCTGAGTAAGGAACCAGGTGGCTGCTCGCATTTGGAGCAGAGACAAGTTGAAGTGCTTCTGTTCTCTGGATGTAATTTTGAAGCTTGGAGTAAAGACTCAAGTAACAAGCAAGAAACACCCCAGACAGCTTAAAAAGAAACAAATGTCAATTTTTGACCCATTAAAAAACGTTAATAATGTGACATTTCTTGCCGTTCTCTTTCGAAATGCTACTTTTATCTCTCTCCTTTCTTCTCCCTGTGCGTCCTTCTAGCTGACACCCCCAAATCCCTCAGCAAGCCCAGGGTAACAATTTTATCCTTTCTGGCAACATGATCTGGCAGGACAAAGCAGTGGAGTCAGTTTAGTTGCACGGCATCCTGCTGTGAGTTTTACAATAAGGAATGAGTCTGGTTTCTGTGCTGTTGCTTCATTCCTTCGGCCCTGCTCTTCACTGGATTGCACGGCTGCTGAAATAACGAAGGCTGTTCTGCATCTCAGGCTGACCAATATGTGTGCATAGAATAACAGAATGGTTTGGGTTGGAAGGGACCTTAAAGCTCATCCAGTTCCAGCCCCCTGCCACAGGCAGGGACACCTTCCACTAGAGCAGCTTGCTCCAAGCCCCATCCAGCCTGGCCTTGAGCACTGCCAGGGATGGGGCAGCCTCAGCACTCTCACGGGGAAGAATTTCTGGCTGAGAGCTCGTCTCAGTCTCCCCTCTGTCAGGTTAAAGCCATTCCCCTTGTCCTGACCCTGCAGGCCCTTGGCAAAAGATGTCCAGATTTCTTGCATCCCCTTTTAGCATGCTTGTACTTTGTGTGCAACCAGAAGGAAGGGGCAGGAAGAGGCTGACCCTGTGGAGGCTGGGTGTTGCGTTAACGATGCTGTGTTGCACGAATGATGTAGTGATGCTTTAGATGCTGCTGTGGTGTTTTGGTGAGGTGGGGCTTGATCTTGTTGGTCACAGGTCATCCATCTGCCATCCAAATAACAGCCCTCCTGCTTCTTGCTCTGCATGTAATGGATGAATCACTGGGTTTTTTGTTTCAAGGGCTTAGCCAGTGATAGAGACCTCTCTGAAGGGAATAAACTCAGCTGGGCCGTGCTGGTGGTGCACCCTCCACTGGTGCTGCTTGTGAAATCAGCTGCGGTATGCAAGGATATTTAAAGACTTATTTCTCTGCTACTTAACATTACGGTGAGGTGAGGTACCTACACTCCCCAGTCCTTGAGCTGCGATTGCCTAATCGCTGCTGGCATGCTGGAGGCTGATCCTTAATGTGCTTGGCATCTCTCCATGCCATCGGTCAGCTCGACACTTCCCTTCACTGTTCCTTCTGCTAAATGCAGCACTTAATTTCCAAATCTGTGTGTCCCAAGGGTCAATCACCAGCAAAGTGATAGCCACTGCTCTGCAGGAAGTAATTTTCAGGAGGTGTGTATTCCCCTGTGGCTAGGAAAGCTTCTTCTCGTCCTTTAACGTTGGCTGCTGCTGAAATGTGATGGTTTCTAGCTGCAGAGCTGTGTAGTTGTCTCTGTACAGATGAGGGCATTTGTCCTTGAGTGCGTGAGTTTAAATGCAAGAAGAGAAGGTTAAATGGCCTCTGCCTGCTGCTTCTCATGTTGGTTTAGACTTCATCATGCCAGACAGAACAGCAGATCTCCAAATGTTTCACTTGCTGGGATCTAGGTGCAAGAATGAAAGCATGAGACAAGATCTTCAGATGGCACAGTGTGTGATGTAGGTGAAGTACCAAATTTGAATGTATGGACGTTCAGGACAACCCAAAATAGATCTGCTTTTGGCACACATCCCCAGTTGCCTTTACTGGCTGATTCCTTCTGCTCAATCCACATGCAGAAATGGCAGCAGACGTTTTCTTTTCAAAAGGCATATTTGCTCAAGGCAGCAATATTGTCTGTGCCAGTAGCCTACTCAACTCATTCATAATCAATTTTTCCCATTCAGCTGTTTAAAGAGACCTGAAGAGTCTTTGTAATGTAGGCTGCTTCATCTCCATCTTGCATTCTGCAAGCCAAGGTATCATGTGCACTAATTGCTGAATCATATTTACTTTTCTTGGGTTAGGGCAAAGCTTCTTTTAAACCACAGGCCAGTGCGGCCTACTTTATCTTATTGTTCTAACAGGTCATAGAAACAGTTTCTTGCCATTTGCAATTTGAACCTGCAACTCTTTAAGCTAGTAATATCCCCCCTTATTTATTTTTGTTAGACCTCATGAATGTCAATAAGTGAATGACATGCATTCATCGCCTGTGTAAATGAAATGATTGGCATTTGATTTTCTGCCTGCCGCCTGCCTAGTGGGATTTCCATTTGGAGCTATTATTTCAGGCTCCTTTGCGCTCGCTCCCAAATGTGTGCAGGCTTTGTAGTTTTTAGCAATTTAAGTATTTCGGACATTAATTCTTCGCAGTTGTGAAAACACGTGTTGTAGAGTGCAGCCCCATCTAACTTCTCAAAATGATACAGGTTAGCGCATGAAATGTTGGAGAAAATGGTCACTTAATGAAGGGCTTTCCTCTTCTTTTTGTAAATACATTTCCAAGTGCCGCAGGACAGTTTCCAGGGACTGGAGATGTGCTGCTGTTTGGTGTAGACCAGACTGATGCAGGAGCAGCTCTTCCAGGTAGCTGAGGTTGACCCTGTATAGGTGCATGCCTTGTGCTTTGGGTCTCCCTGTGAGTGCGGGGATGGTGATGATGGGTGGTGGTTGGGGATGGGACTTTAAATTGGAGGATGAAGGGAAAGTTGTTGAAAACAGGGAAAGCTTCCATTCTGGCGCTGGTGCTGGGGTGTCCATCTGTGCCGTGCGTGGGCTGTGCATGAGGGCTGACTTTGCATCAGTAGCTCTTTACCCCTTTAGTGGCTAAACCAAGAGCAGCGTCTCCAGGTAGCAGCCTGGATCCACACGAGTGCCTGAGGCTTAGCCCTTTAGAGATGGTTGCCTTTACTTCCAGCCCTGGGCTGAACTTCAGCAAGGATGTTGTTACTTGCAGAAACTCTGCCCTGCCTCACAGCATGAGAGCATCAGCAGAAGTGATACTAAACTACCTGGTGCTCTGCACTATCCTCCCCAGGGTACATTCCTTCTACTTCACCTCCCTCCTCATCCTTGTGTGCTCAGATCCTTGCTCACAGCCAGGTGGGAGAGATTGTCCCTTTAACGAGGAAGCATAATAAGGGCTCCCTTAATACTTGTGCTTCCCCTGTAATCCTCCTCAAAAAGCATCCCTTAGGGCACAAGTAGCTGCCAGCTTGCTAAACAGTTAACTGGATCATAACACAAGTGATTAAAAAGTGTTCATCATCTTTCAAGGGTACGTTAAGGAACCCTATGGTCAGAGCTGTGTGTTGGTTCTTCACGGAGACACTAGCTCTCGTGGGATAAACAGCCTTCATAGCCTTAATGGTAAATGTTGGTTAATAGCAGCGCATCATGGAAGAGGTTTGCTCCTGTGTTGTTGGTCGGGGTTTTTGCTGTTGTTCTTTAAGGCTGTGATTACATGAAATGTTCTGAGCATGGGGTGCCTCAACTTCCTAAACAAGCTTATTAATCTTTGGCTGGGTGGCAAGCACGCGGGTTCAGATTCCATCCTCTCGTGGGTGTGTGTATTGTGTTAGCTCTTGGGCTGATAGGGATATAGCTAAAACTTAGGAAAAATAGGTGCAGCTGCTGTTTGTCCATTCTAATACCTTCCTAAATGCTTTCAGGGGGCAGGGTTTGTGTATGGGGTTACTTTAAATGTGTTACAATCCTAATGGAAATTTAACTTGTTAAAGTATTTGTGGCTTCACTGGGGGAAAATGCCTTTATTGTGTGTGGTGTTTTCAGTTTGAATCAATGTCGTCGCTTCACAAGGCTGCTGAGAAAAGTCTTTTTGCTGGGGAATGTGAACCTTGCTGTTGGTTGTTTGCTCATTTCTGTCTTTTCTCCTGAAATTAATTACTTGTTACTTTGCTTTTGGTTTCCAGGGTCTTGGTTGGTGCTCCCAAGGCAGAATCTAAATACAGCACCTCTGTTCAGTCCCCAGGAGCAGTGTTCAAATGTCGAGTCCATACCAACCCGGACAGAAGATGCACCGAGCTGGATATGGGGCGAGGTGCGTAATTATGGTGCTTGGGGGAGGGAGAAAGGGGGAACCAAAAAACACCCATCCAAATGGCTTGCAATTGAAGAGGCTCTACGACATTGAGAGGGATTTGCCAGCCTCTCCTGATGGATTTTAAGGCATTGGTAGTAAAGGTGTCATATTCTCTTCAGCATTATGGAATAGCATCCCACCGGGTGCCGATGTCCTCTCAGTGGCCCTGTTTGCTCTCTCCAGTGAGTAACCAGGCAAAGGTGGGGTTTTCCCTTCTTATCCTAAGCTGCTCTCTATTCTCTACCTGCTTCAGTGTGACTTTGCAGCGTGTTGGTGGGTGACGGCTGGGAAGGGCTGCTGCCTGCTCCAGGCAGTGCTGAAATAAGGGTGTGTGGATGACTCCACACGGTGTTATGGTGGTCTTGTACGTGTGCTGTAACCAGCAACGTGGGGATCAGTGGGTTCCCTCCTCATGCAGCACATAATTCCTTGGGTTTGCTTTTTTTTTTTTGCTACAGGAAATAAGTTTCTCAGCAAAAGCCATGCTTGTACACTATTGTGCAGGTTAGGACTGACTTTGGTTGCCCTCATGTACTGTCTTGAGTCAGGGGAAGGTGGAGCCCTAAAGTAAAACTGTGATCTAAAACCTTATGCTTGATTCTGATGGAGGGAATTGAAGCCTTTTAATGTTTCGTTTCTCATGGTGAGGTGTGGTGTTGCTTTCTCTGCCTGTAGAAAAGGCATGTTAGTACAGTTCATCTTTCCATGACTGAGTCAAGTAGGGTTTAGTTTTGTGAAGCTTAGGTGTGTTGAAACAGTGTTTTGGCTAAGTTTGATTTGCCCAGCTACTGTAGTGTAAACCATCATGGACTCATGAATACTGCATGATGGGATTTTAGATTTAGGTTTCAGTTGTCTTTTTTTAAAGTGCCCAGATCTCTCTTTTTCAAGAGTAATTTGCTTTGGTTGCATTCTGCAGGCACTTCCACGTCTCTCCCATTGAATTCAGTTGGAAGGTTTATTCAAGTAGAGTGCGGACATGCTGTGATAGCTACTCACTGTTCGGGACAGGGTCTGTCCTACGCTATGTACTTGTATGGTGCCTAGTAAGAGTATTGTCACGATTCATGTGTACAGGAGCTAATAATCAGGCTGAAAGGGAAAAGAAATGCATTGTGAGGTGCATGTTTGATGGGCAGTCCCTTCTCTTGTAGGGATTCTTTGGTGGGTATTTAAAACTCATGCCTCTGCCTTGCTGCCTTTCCCCTCTTTCTGTAGGCAACTCTCGGGGCATGCTCTGTGGCAAGACCTGCAAAGAAGACAGAGATGATGAATGGATGGGTGTGAGCCTGGCTAGACAGCCGAAGGCTGGTGGAAGCGTGCTGGTAAGTCCATTCTTTCCTTTGATCTCATTAAAACTGCTGCTGCTGTCTGACTCCTATGCTAAACACATCAGGATTAATGTGCTCGGCAGTGACTGAAAGAGTCCAGCTTTACAGGCAGCAAATTCTGTACTCTCTTCCTTAAAGCGGAAGGAAAAGTGAGCCCTAGCCAGGAAGCTTTATTTATAGAGGGAGGACTTCAAAGCTGTCACACCTGACTTGTGTCACCCAGGGGCTTCCTCCTAAATCTGAGGGATTAAATCTTTGAACCGAATAAATAGAACTTTGTCTGGGAGGTACCTGCTAGTTTGCTCTTCTGGTCGTTTCTCTGTGTTTATGTCTGGAACATGTATGCATCCACTTTCCCCGAGTGCAGGCATTGCGTGTCAGAACTCACACTGAAAGATGTAAGATGAGTCTTTGTGGTGATATTTTTCCTTTATGTGTATCAATTTTCCATTAACGATGCATTCGAGCTGTGAGTAGAGATGACTTGATTGTGTGTGGGTGGCCTTGTTGTCTTTGATACGGTTGCCATGCACGTAGACAGGTCAAGGAGAGCAGATGTGATCCTTAGGATGTGGAATTTATCTTTGCAAAACATTTCCTGTGCTGGAAAAAGATAATCGTAAGGAGAGCTGAGCAAAAACCTTTCCAAAATACATGGTTATTTTGTGATCAATAGTTGTCTGCATTTACATCCGCAATTGGATTCTGACTGTCTCCTGAGTGAACCTGTCTGCAGGAATGTTAACTGAAATGTAGGCATATTGCAGTGAAACACTGTGCACAGTATGTGTGGCAGGCAAATTTCAGGCTAGTATCCGGCTCTGACAACAATCTAACTCTAAACCCTGCTGTTTGGGAGTTGGAAACTTCCACTATGACCCCATCTTTCCAATGGGGTAAGGGATTGCCCTGGTACGTGACATCGAACTGCCACAAAGCTGGTAGTGAGAAAGATCTTGCGCAATGATTACTGTGTCAACGACCTATGTAAAGGCAGGTAGGTAAAGCTGCTTCATTCAAAGGCATCCTACTATGCACTCAAGAGTCCAAACGTGCCCCAAGTCCTTGCACACCAACTTCCCCATGGGGAGCAGGTGGTTTTGATACTTCCCTGCAATAGTAAGTACTGTGGTATTTTATCTGATCGTCTCATTTTGTGTACAGCTTGTCAGTGCTATAGGGGCCAGCCGGTGCTCTGCTTTACGTGGATGTTTTAAATGGCTGCAGTACCAGAGGAGGAGGGGAAAGAAGGGCATAAATAAAATGTACTACAAACAGGTACAGCAGAGCAGAAAATTAAGGCATTCATGCTAGTGTGATTCATATTTTCAAGGGATATCCTGATCTGTACGTGTACTCAGAGTAAACTTGGGCTTGTTCAGTCTGGGGAAGAGAAGGCTCCTTAAGGGGAGACCTTAGAGCAGTTCCCAGTGCCTGAAGGGGCTACAAGAAACCTGGAGAGGGGCTTTGGACAGGGGCCTGTAGGGACAGGACAAGGGGAATGGCTTTAACCTGACAGAGGGGAGATTGAGATGAGCTCTTAGGCAGAAGCTCTTCCCTGTGAGGGTGCTGAGGCGCTGGCACAAGGTGCCCAGAGAAGCTGTGGCTGCCCCATCCCTGGCAGTGTTCAAGGCCAGGTTGGACCCAGGGGCTTGGAGCAACCTGCACTAGTGGAAGGTGTCCCTGCCCGTGGCAGGGGTTGGAACTGGATCCAACCCAAACCAGTCTGGGATTCTAAACCAGCCCTCTGACAAGGTTATACTGCTCTCACCAGGTAGATCATGTCTGCATGCTTGAGGATGTTTAAATATCTAATTGCTATTGCAATTTGTTGCCTAAGCGCTCTGTCTTAAACTACTAATTACACATCTGTGCACATCTGTGTGTAGACAGAGCTTGGAATGAAGGCATAAGGATTCCATCATGGATGGAAAATACCTGTTTGTTTCAGGGTGTTGTTACTGTCTGTTTTGAGGTAACTTCTAAATGAAAAAAGATTCATGACTCTCCCATAAGCAGATTGTTTTTATCCACGTGCTCTTCTGATGTGAAAGATCAGGATTTCTTTTAAATGCAGCTCTTCTTTGAAGCCCCTGTGAGAAACTGCTGTTCCGATGGGACATGTCTGAATGTGTGTTTGCAGCCACATCTGCTGAAATTTAGCTTTTTACTGCAGTTACCAGGAAACTCTCACGAGTGATTCCCTGTAGTTAGGAGAGAGTACATATATACCTATATATGCGTAGTGTCAGGCATTACAGCTCTATTTTCTGCATCTCTTTCAGGGATTCCTTTAAGTCAGCATGGTATTTTTGTGATCAATAACCCTGGATGGGTTACAGTTCGTTGCCTTTTAAACCCATGTGAGATATTCACATCCTGTGTTAGTCCCACAGTTTAACTGTGGGTTGTACAAAGAAGTTGCTGCTTTTGCTTTGAAAACCCTTAGTGGCTGAAATTTCTCTCTTATCAGCTTTCCTTGTTGCCTTGTAAGAGAATTGGCTTCAGTGGAACAGGTGGTAGGAGAGGTGAGGAGGTGCAGGGGAGGCTTTAGAATCATAGAATCATAGAATAGTCAGGGTTGGAAAGGACCTCAAGATCATCTAGTTCCAACCCCCCTGCCATGGGCAGGGACACCTCACACTAAACCATCCCACACAAGGCTTCATCCAACCTGGCCTTGAACACCACCAGGGATGGAGCACTCACAACCTCCCTGGGCAACCGATTCCAGTGTCTCACCACCCTAACAGGAAAAAATTTCCTCCTTATATCCAATCTAAACTTCCCCTGTTTAAGTTTGAACCTGTTACCCCTTGTCCTGTCACTACAGTCCCTGATGAAGAGTCCCTCCCCAGCATCCCTATAGGCTCCCTTCAGATACTGGAAGGCTGCTATGAGGTCTCCACGCAGCCTTCTCTTCTCCAGGCTGAAAAGCCCCAACTTCCTCAGCCTATCTTGTTCAGTGAAAAACGGACTGTGTTTGAGCCCATGTTGGGCCAGGATGTTACTGAACCAGGGTTTTATGTTTGTGTGAGGGACTGAACAGAAAAACAATGAGGATTTAAACAAAGAAAGAAGTGAGATTAGCTAAAAGAAGTTCTGCGGCTTCCTGCCGCTGGGTATGCTGTCAGTCAATATTTGCATTAATCTAAGTGCTGCAATAGTAGAGCTGAGATTGCCAGCTCTTTCCAAACTCCAACGGCAAAAGTCCTGATTCTGCTTTCTTGGGAGAGGAGCTGGGGACAGTGCATTATGGTTTGGACATCAGCTGCATCCTTCAGTCTTGGTCTTCCTAAAGACCTGCCACATCTGTTATGACTGGTTTTATATCAGGTGTTGCTATTTTTCATTTTAAGCAGTTGATAGACTTACTGGCACATTTAGGGACTCTGTGTGTGAGTCTGTAGAAAAACCCATCACTGCAGCAAAGCCAAATGCCTCCTAGGGAAGAGCAAACCAGAAGTGGTCTGACAGCGGCACATTCAAAAGTACCTTGTTTGGACAGGAGTCAGCAGAGGGCTCTATAAGGACTGTGCATTCAGGTGGGGCTCTCTGCCACTGGAGTCAGGCCGGGATCTCTCATGTTGCTTTTCCTATGGCGCAAAGCCTGTGTCAGGTGTTAAAAGAGCAAAGCATCTGCAGTTCTGAAATTGCCTGTTCGTTATGTTGTGGTAATGCAATGTCTGCCATCAATAGAGACCTCCATGTGCTTTGCCCAGAAGCTGTTTATTTCATAGAATCCCAGAACCCCAGACTGGTTTGTGTTGGAAGGGACCTTAAAGCTCACCCAGTTCCAACCCCTGCCATGGGCAGGGACACCTTCCACTGGAGCAGCTTGCTCCAAGCCCCTGGGTCCAACCTGGCCTTGAACACTGCCAGGGATGGGGCAGCCACAGCTTCTCTGGGCACCCTGTGCCAGCGCCTCAGCACCCTCACAGGGAAGAGCTTCTGCCTACGAGCTCATCTCAATCTCCCCTCTGTCAGGTTAAAGCCATTCCCCTTGTCCTGTCCCTACAGGCCCTTGTCCAAAGCCCCTCTCCAGGTTCCCTGTAGCCCCTTTAGGCACTGGAGCTGCTCTAAGGTCTCCCCTTAAGGAGCCTTCTCTTCCCCAGGCTGAACCAGCTCAGCTCTCTCAGCCTGGCTCCAGAGCAGAGCTGCTCCATCCCTCACAGCATTTCTGTACTCGCTCCAACAGCTCCACTTCCCTCTTGTGCTGTTGCCCCAGAGCTGGATGCAGAGCTGCAGCGAGGGTCTCACCAGAGCAGAGGGGGAGAATCCCCTCTCTCAACCTGCTGCTCACGCTCTGAGGATGCAGCCAGCACACGGCTGGTTTCTGGGCTGCAAGCACGCACTGCTGGCACATCCCCTTCAAGGGTTTGCATCCTTTCTCCCCTATGCCATGGTAGAGCCAGAGCCTGTGCCCTGGCAGCAGCTGCTGAGCACCAAAGTGTTCTGATGGCTTCATCATTGCACAGGGGCTCACCTGTGGTTTGCATCAAAAAAAAGGGTTTATAAACTGTTAATTGTTCGTAATCACCTTAGGGAGGGAAAAAAACCCCACAGAATAACCCTCTCCACAGCATCAAACTCAGGTGACTCATCTCTGTTCCCAAGAGCTCTCTGGGCATGTGCCATCCAAGAAGAAGGCTGTGTCCACCTTTGGTAGCACATCACCTTGCCTCAGCAACATTGAATAATTCAGGGGCTGCGTACTGTAATCCAACTAAACGTTGTTGGGAAGGCAGAAGAACCGAAGGCAGCTGTGGAGGAGCCATGGCAGGGAGACAAATGTGCTGGCTGCAGAGGAAGGAGTTTTGTGTGGGGAAGAGGAGCTGCTGTAAATCCTCTCTATTGGGAAAACGTCAAATCCTGCAGCTGTGGCTTGGGGGAGTCTGGGGAAGCCCCTCCTGAGGTAACAGAGGTGGAGCTCATCGCTTGGAGCTGGCGTTATGAGCTGTCCACAGGCTCAGGCAGTCAGTGGTGAAATGCAGCGTGCCTGCATATGCAGAATGCTGAAGGCACAGGAAAGTGACTATTAACAAACCCCAAACAGCCCCAAAGCCAAACCCCAACAGATTAGGTGTGCCCAGAGTTGCTGTATTGAGCCCGCAGCCCCCAAGCTGATTGTGAATGTACTTCCTATGCAGCAGCTTCTTTTTCTCCCCTTATGTTCTATCTCTCTTGGCCTCTGCACCTCACTCCTGCACAAAGCCTCCCGCTTGTGATGAATTGCTGCTGCTGCTCTCCCCAGCTCTGCTCTTTCTGCTCCTCTGGGAGAGATTAGTAGGTTAATTTATGTGAGTCCCTTGCAGTTCCAGAGATATTGTAAATTCCTGGACATTTTATGTCACAATCCTTTATTTATCCTTCCATAATTTTAAAAAATGCTCTTGCTCTGTTTCCGTTTGATTTTGTATCTGGAGTTGGGGTGGACTTGACTGTCACTTTAATGGTATGTGTCTTTATGGGGCTGCCTTTAGGAGGGCTGCGCGTGTACTTGTGCTCGAAGCACACATCTGTCAGGAGAGAAACTATTTCCTGGTTACTCTGAAAACTAGCATTTCACATGCTGCCTTTTTGTTGCTGTTGAACCTTGCATGGGTGGTGCATGGGATTAAAACCATAACTGGGCTTCCTTAAAGCACATAAAGGAGTCCCCAGAGCTGCTCTTTGCAGGACTCCTCACATGCATTTGGCTGTTGAGCAGAGTGCCTTCCGAAGCATCCACCACAGTGTGGTGCAGAGCTTTCCATGGCTCCCAGAGTCTCTCCATGACAGCCGTCTTGAGGAGGCATGCACTCCTCCTTGAGAACTGGGAGTTAGTAAAGCCATAAATGCCAGACTCCAAGTGCAGCACTGCTAACAGCAGAGCAGGCTTTTGCACAACTGGTTTTGCTGTTTCAGTTAAAGTATTACCATTTTATGTCTTTCTGGGGTTAAGTATATGGGAAGGGACCTGTGTTGACTGCTGGATTGAATTTTGAGCATCCCAAAGGATGGTAAACTTCCCGGGTCCTTTACTGGAGTATCTCTCCTATGCAGACCAGCTGAAAGTTGTGTTTCTCCAGCCTGGAGAAGAGAAGGCTCCTTAAGGGGAGACCTTAGAGCAGCTCCAGTGCCTAAAGGGGCTGCAAGAAACCTGGCGAGGTGCTTTGGACAAGGGCCTGTAGGGACAGGACAAGGGGGAATGGCTTTAACCTGACAGAGTGGAGATTGAGATGAGCTCGTAGGCAGAAGCTCTTCCCTGTGAGGGTGCTGAGGCACTGGCGCAGGGTGCCCAGAGAAGCTGTGGCTGCCCCATCCCTGGCAGTGTTCAAGGCCAGGTTGGACACAGGGGATTGGAGCAACCTGGTCTGGTGGAAGGTGTCCCTGCCCGTGGCAGGGGTTGGAACTGGATGAGCTTTAAGGTCCCTTCCAAGCCAAACCAGTCTGGGATTCTGTGCTAAATAGGTGACACAACTGTGTGTCTCTTATGGGTATATTTTTTAATGATGTTGGGATGCTCCCATGGGCAGCTCTGAGGTGCTGAGGCCGAAAAGTGGGGTAGCACAAAAGGAAGGAAGACAGAGGGTATCTTGTGTGGGGAGGATAGGGTCAAACGTGGGGGTCGTGAAAGGGGCGGATGCAAAGCTACCAGGAAAAGTTGGAAGTATGCGGAGGAGATGTTTTGTAGTTTAGAGGCTGCTCTGTTTGCATTGGGACCAAGCCTTAAATGATATAAATTAACACATCTGCACTGACTTCAGTAACTCTAGACCAGCTGGAGGTATGGCCTGGCATGTGCTCGAGTTCAAAGCCTTTGCTGTTTCTCATTTCATTTCCTTTCATTCCAACAAGCCCGTGAGTATCAGGCAACTTACGGCTTTCCTGGCAGCAACGCAGTGTTAATTGTTTGCAGCAAATGGGTTCTGGGAAGGTGTGAACCGGACTCCGCATTGCTTGTGTGTGTGCAGCTGTACTGAGCAAGTGTCCTGGTGAGACTGGTGTAGGTATGGCTTTGCAGGGTGATCTTACTCTTGACTATGAAGGGAAAGGCACCCGCATCCCTGCAGCTCATCTGTACCTTGACTGATGTTGCACTCTTGTTGCGACAAAATCTCTGGTATTTCCACTGAAGTTCATTACCAGTAAGCAAGGCCCAGCTCTTCTGTCACCAGAAACAGAGCTGCTTTTCCCAGCAAGACAAGCCTTTGACTCATTTATCCTCTGGCGGGATGACCTTCTAACATGGTCTTAGTAACCTGAGTCTTAACATCTGTTCTGATCCTCCTGTGTGTATTCTCAATGTCTTTGTTTCTGTTTTCCCCTGTTTTCTGCCTTGGCTGGGTTCTGTTATCGCATCGTGAGTTAGTAAAACTTCACTAGCTGTGAGGATTCACACAGTGAGAGATCTTGAAATACCTGGCATGGGCTCTGTCTTGCTCTGAGATTTGTGGTTTTCCAGCCACGCACCCGTGAAGGCTGAGCTGTCAGGTCAGCAGCGTCATAAGCTGCCGAAGTTAGCGATGAGGAGGTGCTTTATCTTGGAAGAGTGGGATGTATGGAGAGGACAACAATGTCAAGGCTGAGAGGTCCTGTTCACACGTGCTCTGCCTAGGTCTGAATGCTCTCCTGTGACTCTGGATCAATAACCAGAGTGATGTGATCTCTGCAGGCGTGCGCTCACCGCTGGAAGAACATCTACTACGAGACAGAGTACATCCTGCCTCATGGCTTCTGCAACATCATTCCCCCCAACCTGCAGCCCAATGGGAGGAGACTGTTTCCCTGCTATGAAGGTAAGGAGTGTGGGAATCAGGAATGGGGCTTACCTCTTATTTCCCTTGCTGCGGTCTCATTTTACAGCTGCTGTGCTTTCCCTTTATTTCCAAAACCATCCACAATGAATCTTCCACAAATAAATCACCCAAAATCATCCATGAACCACCCTCACTACCGATAATATTCATTTTTTGGTAACATGGCTGCCTTGTGGCACAGCTGGGGTAATGGTGGGGTTTTGAATGAAGTTGGGTCCTGCGACTTACGGTGTGACTGTAAAGTCACACACTTTACTAGAGGAATAATACGTTTCTGAGCTGGTTTTGACACAGCAGCTCGCTCTTCCCTTATGTGAATGATCAGGAGATCATAGAATCATAGAATAGTTAGGGTTGGAAAGGACCTCAAGATCATCCAGCTCCAACCCCCCTGCCATGGGCAGGGACACCTCACACTAAACCATCCCACCCAAGGCTTCATCCAACCTGGCCTTGAACACTGCCAGGGATGGAGCGCTCACAGCCTCCCTGGGCAACCAATTCCAGTGCCTCACCACCCTAACAGGAAAGAATTTCCTCCTTATATCCAATCTAAACTTCCCCTGTTTAAGTTTTAACCCGTTACCCCTTGTCCTGTCACTACAGTCCCTGACAAAGAGTTCCTCCCCAGCATCCCTCTGAGTTGGCATCTCATACTTCGCTACGCGCACAGTAAAAATCCTGCCTTACGTTGCAATCAGTAACCAATTTTCCCACCTTATGAGAACACTTTCAGTTTTGTGTTGTGATTTATCAGAGGACTAGAGGGGGACGTAAGGGTTGCTTAACACCTTGCTCCCTTTGGGGAACTTCTGCAGCAGTTTATGTTAAGCTGCTATTGTGTTTCAGGTGCCATAAGGTGTCTTGGTCCTTGTTTGGATCCTCTGAATGTCTGGGTTTGGGGTGCATAGAAAGGGGGGGCTCCAGCTCTAAGGAGGGGTGACTGTGCCTGTTGGTTCTACTCTAAATGGCAAGCGTCAGCGTTTTAATTTCCCAGCTCTCTGGTGCATGTGAGACTCTTTTGTCATGTTTCCTTTCCTAAAGACTTCAGAAGACAGCATCTCCTCTGCCAAGAGCAATTAACTAAAGCAGGGGCATGAGTGTGTTGTCAGGAAGAAGACAGGGTATCTCCTAAGATTCCTTGGCCTTCAGAGAAGCATCTGAGGGAAAGCACGGCCTTGGTTGCTTCTGTGTCCTGGGAAATGTCTTTCCCCTCTTGCCTGGAGGAGCCTGAGGAAGTGTGGTCATTTGGAGGCCAAGACACAGCAGGGTTTGTTGTGGGCGAAACCTCTGATTGTATTGATTTATATATTCATTTTTATTAATGCCCCCTACCCCATCCCCATCCAAAATTGGCAGCAGCCAAGAGCAGGCTTGCTGCTGACATCAGTAAGTGAGAGAGGGATAAGGATGTCCCAGCAAGTTTCTCTGCTGCTGGCGAGCGGTCATGTCCCAGTGCAGAACTGAGTCTGCTCCATTACCCCCTTTTGATCCTGAGGTGGCTCCTCCAGGCTTTACCCTGGGACTTGCTACAACAAACCTGCACAGCTCCTGGAGATGGCACACAGCTTCAGGGCTGTGCGTTTCCCAGCCCTGAAATCAGTCATTATTTGTAACAGAAGGGATTTTGTATCTCACCTGCGGCACAATACTTTATGGTCAACACACACGCATGGGGATGCTGCTTGGGGCTCCCTCTGAGCCTGTGCCACTGCTCTTGCACCACCTTAAAAGTGTCTCGCCTGAGGCTGCGGCCGGAGGTGGTTTCTGGAAGAGATGAACCGCTTGTGTTTTAGAGTGCGTCATGTCTTCGGAGTAAAAGTGCTGCTAATCTGACAGGATATTTGCCAGGAATTGCTAGAAAATAGAAATGTGTGGGCCTAGAACACGCAGAGCAGCCAGTGGAAAGTTGGCAGGGCTGGTGCAGTGCAATGTTGGCTTAATTTCACTCCATGCTAGAGTGAAAGTGGGAGGTTTGGGACTGATTTTCTGCCCCCCCATCAGACATGAAATCACGAAGTATCACGAGGGGTGGCTGCGTTTGTTTACTCCTGTTTCTTTTAGGTTTCAGTAACACGAGCTCAAAGAGAGAGGAAGCCGTGCTGTGTCACACAGAGTGATTCTTTGATTGAGGCTTGCTGTGGAATAAGATTGCAGTCATCCTTGTAGCTGTTTTCCTTCACAGCTAAGGTGATAAGCCCTGTGAGAGGCTGGCGTGACTGCTGGTCCACATGGTCCACAGCCAGAGCTGGCTCTCCATACTGGTGAAGGGTGCAGGCCAATTGAGCTCACATCAGTTTTCATCCGTCTCTGTGTATGTGTGTGTACCCTGGGATGGGTTATTCGTTTGTATAACAGCAGTGTTCTGCCAGCAAGGGAGAGGAGTCTGACTTTGGGGCAGACGTACTTCATACACACAGTATGTTTTCTCTACACATAAAGCAGGCTTAATAATTAAAAGGCACAGGAGGACATGGAAGTTTCCTGACTGGGTGGTAGTGGTGCAGCAGCACAGTCTCAATCCATCTTATTCTTGTCCGGCTTCCCTGAAAGGGCTGACAGAAGTCTGGAAGCAGCTGAGAGCTAATGACAACAGCAGCAAGCCTAATACTTTAACACAATCTCTCTGAGTAGGAACTAATCTGGTTTATACGATCTGGATGACCTTTGTGGTATAGCTGGCGTATGGAGCCAGAGTCTTCCAGGCAGTGCTTTCACTTGGTTATTTTTCCTGTAGTTTTAATGGCCTTCCAAAATAAAAGGGAGCTGCCTTTTCATTCCCTTGATGTAGTCAGTTTGCAAAGAAGGGTGGCTGCATCTACTGTGAGAAACAGCCCAGCTGATAAGGAGAGCTGGGGTGGTTTCCTGCTCCTCTGTGGTAGAAGTTGGTGGTGAAGGTGGGGAAGACTGATGGACCCATTGGTTAGCAAATAAGGGGAACAGCACATGCTCACATGCCTTGCTTCCAAAGGGACAGGCAAGTTTTCCCACAGCGTCCAGACCACGTTTGGTATTCTGGGAGCCATCCCTGCTTTGTGGTGCAAACCCAATACCACAATGCTAGGTCAGAAAGATTACTACTGTTTCTTCCTAGAGTAGTGAAACACTGTAAGATAGGAAGGAAGAGGCTTCCAGTGCAAATGTTAGTTTACTGTAACTGTCCAATTTTGCTTCCCTCTGTGAAGATGGTAGATGCAGGATTTTATTGCACTCTGGAGCTTATGCTATGTTACGGCATTGAAATTTGCTTAGAGACTTTGAGAGGTTTGCTCAGAGAAGTTGTTGAGGAGCATTTGCCTCAAGAATCATCACACATCACAGCTTATCCTTTTTGTTTTGTATATTGTTTTATCCAATTACTTCTTCCTCAGGCTCCCTTCTCTTATAACCCGAGATCATCATGGCTGCAAACCACTAACATCTTTTTCCTCTCTTTCTCGCTTTCTGTGTTTATTCATGGCACATCTTCAAAGTCAAGGAGGCAACCACCTCTTCCAGACTCAGCCTCATCTTACTGCTTTGCTATCGGCTGTCGCCACAGCAGTTAGTTTAGTGGCTTGTGGTTTGTGTAATTGGGGGTGCGCAGCAGTCTGCAGCAGACAAGGAAGAACAATAAAGGAGTGTAAAAACAAAGGCTCTGTTCATGACAGCGGTTATTGCCTGGGGCTATGCAGAAACTACAGAATCCACCGCACGCAATATCTAAACCTCATGCAAATGTTGCTAGTCAGGTGTGCAAAAGCTGTGAGCTGGCACAGTAATTGCACAACATCCTGGTGGTTGATCGTTGATGGATGGCTGGCAGTTGTTTAAGTGATGGGTGTCACTGCTGTGCACCAAAGTGGAGGGGAAGTAGAAGCAATCTTGGTTTTCATGCCTTTTGGGCTCATCTGCTGCTTGGGAGAGGCAGACCAGCTCAAAGAGGAGGCAGAAGTCTGATGCTGGGATGTGCCCGTCGACAGTGATGGCTGTTTCAGGCTGTGATCATGGATGCATGAGTGGAAAGGAGCCCCGCTTGGGCAAGGAGCAGGGGGTACATTGCTGCAGGTGGGAGTTAGGTGGGCTGACAAGGAAGGGTGCTTTAGTGCTGAAAGGATTATGGTGGAATCCAGGACCCCTGTGTCTGTCTGGACTGAGCTGCTGGCACCATGGGGAGGAATGTGTCCGTTTGGTTCCCCCCATGAAAATGTGGTGCTGATAGCTGCTCTGTGCCAATGGAGCTTGAGATGCTCAAATAGCCTCAGTGTCTGGGGTGTTTGGGACTCTGTGCTTCTGTTTTGTCTTGCAAAATGTCACTAAAGCTGCTTTTTTCTCTCAGAGGTGTTAGGAAAAGAGGTTAAACAGTTTGCATGGTGTTCTCAGATGCTGTCATGGTGGAATGGGTCTTTGATACTTGTGTGGAAGAAGGATAGGCATTGCTTTGCATTGTTGCTGTGTGTCATGCTGAGCCACTGTAGAGAATCCATTTCTTCTTCTTCTGCAAGCTCTGTTTATTTTTCATGAGAAATACTGTCACATATTCATTCAAGTCAGAAAGTTTTGATGCCTTTTCTTCAGTTCAGAGAAGCACTGATTATATCCAGACTTTGCATTTACTTGAAATGCTGCAATCCCATCTAACAGCTGCTACAACCAAAGCATAACTGGTTATTTAAGTGAAATGTAGGGCCATTAGTTTGAGCAGATAGTAGTGGCAATGTAAGTGACTCAGAACCCACCAAGCATCATATAAAGCTATGAACACTGTCTGTCAAAGTATGAGCTGCAGTGGACATGCCAACTCAGTTTATGTTACAATAAGCATTTAAACCACCAAACCTTTCCCATTTCTTATTCATTGCAGTTAATAATTTGGTTCATCTAAAGAGTAATTGTTTTTTTTTCATTGGCCTGACAATGAAAACAAAAATGTGTATGTTTCTTTTCTAATACATACTTTGCTGATGAATATCAGCTGTGTTGTGTTCTCTGATGTTGGGACTTTCGGTTCAGGTTACTTGTCGATCCGAATTGGTCTCCCTGTTTTCTTTTGGTTTTTACAGGAGGCAAAATTTGTACTATAATAAAACATGCAGTGAATTTAATAACTTTTCTGGAGAAATGGTTTCATTTTGTGCATGTGTTGTTTTATCAGAAGAAAATCCTCTGTTTATCCTAAGAAATGAAGCAATTTTGTATGTTTGAACACGCGCACATGAAGCTACAGATCTACCTACCACTGTTCCATGACTGCTTTGCATTGCTGAAGCAGCTGCCATTCCTTCTGCTGTCCTATGGCTTTGCATGCCTTTGGTTTTTCTTTGCAGCCAAATTCAGGGGTGAGCTTCAGTGATCACTTGCACTTGCAGAACCATGTGGATGGGGCCTCTCAGGTGGCTGAAGTTATGGGGGGACATGGTTTGGAGACATTCAAGCTGGGAAATCATAGAACCATAGAATGGTTTGGGTTGGATGGGACCTTCAAAACTCATCTAGTCCAACCCCCCTGAGCAGCAACATCTTCAACTAGATCAAGTTGCCCAGAACCATATCCAGCCTGGCACTGAATGTCTCCAGGGGTGGCACATCCATCACCTCCCTGTGCAACCTGTGCCACTGTTTTACCACCCTCTTTGTACAGAGTTTTTTCCCCTCATCCAGCCTGAATCTCGCCTCTCTTAGTTTAAAAGCTGATATCATGCTGAGGCTTTCACGTGTTGCTGAAAGATCCAGATCTTTTGTTGTGCAAGTTAAATATCCTACGGCAATTTTCCTCTTTCATTATAAAGCAAATCGAGCCATCAGCTTTTTTGAAGGGGATACTTAAAGAAACCATGAGCCAAATGTAATACAATTTTATAGGGAAATACAACATTTTAAATCCATCAAATTGTCAGCAAGGCACACTTGCAGTGGGTGGTTATGGTCCTGACACAATGAGCCACCAAGGCTTGCTTTCCAAAGAAGTGGGTGTGTAAGAAGTCTTCTCTCCTCATGTCCCCTGGGTGGCTTTTCAGGCTCTCTGATCGTCAACCTGAGCCCCTTTAGTATATCCTGTGAAGTGGGATTTAAGAAGGAAGTCTCTAAAGCCTTGAGCTCTGTCCTTACAAAAGCCTCCTGCCTATTTTAGTAGGTAAGGCAGAAGGATACTTCAAGACCTCCATGAGACTAGTGGCATTTTGCTTTGAATTACACTAAGGTCAAGAGCATGACTGTGAAGAGGCAAGGTCTGTCCACGCTTCAGAACACTGTGTAAAGGAAAACCCTTGGCTTGAAGTGAAAGCCTGTGAATGGGATGGATGTGGAAGTTGGTGCATTTCATCCTATGCAAGGGTGGGAATCCAGCTGTAGCGAAGGCAGGGCCTTCACGGTGTACACGGCATTATTTTTGCAGGACATGCCAGAGGGAGAAACCTCAGCTCCTCAGCTCCCTGCATAAAAAGCGTTCGTGTCAATAAATACTTTTTTCCCAGGCGAGGATTGCCTGGCTCTGAGAGACTGTGCATGGAGACCTGGCAATTCAGAGCCCCAGCACTTTCCGAGTAGCTGTGAGCAAATATAGGCTTCGTTTCTCAGTGGAATTGTTGTCGTGCGTTCCCATGAGGAATCTCAAGTGTGCTTCTGGCCCTCCTGGTCTGCTGGGACACACATCTGCTTTGGCAGGACCCTGCCTCAGCCAAGGGCGTCAGGCATTTGGGCTGTAATTTGTGGATCAAGTCACTGTTGTGCGTGGTCTCTCCAATTAAACCTCTCCCTGTCCAACTGGTATGACCTCAGCAAATTCCTTAAAATCTGAGCATCTTTATGATGGTAGGAAGAGCCTATATGTAATATATAGAGGGGGAATGGGGTGTGTGTGTTTATGTGTAACGTGTCTGTGCTAAGGCAGCAGTTTATGATTGATTCCTTTTGATCTTAAGTAAAGTGCAGCTGAAAAAGAGCTTGCTTGGTTCCAAAGAGGTAATTTGTTCATTGATTTCATTAGATTAGCATTTAGCAATGAGTTAATGGTGCTTACTTAACAGAAAATAAATAAAATTCACAATTGCCAGGCTACATTGTGGATGGTTTTGGAATGGATGGAACATACAGGAAGTAGCAATATGCTGAAGCTTGGCACTTACTGGTATGGTAAATATATGGAAATAATGCTCTGGGGAAAAAAACCCCTGTGAAGCTTCTGATCTGGCTGGAAGTTCCAAATGTTCCTAAATAGAAAATGTTTGGATTAAAAGCAGGTGGAAAGTGATTCCCCCACCATGTATTTCTATAAAAAAATATTTTTTTCCTCTTCTGCAAAAAGATAAAGTCAAAATTCCTCAGGTTTGAAACATTTGCTACATAAAATACAGAAACTATGCTGACTGGATCCCCTGTGAACTGGAGCTTTGAGCAGATGGCCATGAAAAGCAGCAGACCCCAGCATCCCACAGATAAGGCTGTTGTCTGGGTCAGTAGCACACAGGCATGTGCGTCACCTTTTATTCCTTCCTTCCCAGCTGTGCTCGTCTGGCTACCAGAGGCACCTTTACTGGGGTGATGCTGCAGCTATCATACTGCTCTGATACTGCTTGTTTAGTGTCTCCCTGTCTGTGCCCCCAGTTTCAGGCCCCTTGCTTTGCCCTTTTCTGTGGGTGAGGATGCTGCCATGGTGCACACTGGTGGTAGATCCATTGGTAAAACCCAGGAGCCTTGTGTGCTGGTGTCTCCCCAGGCTGTGCACTTAGCAATTCAGGCGGCTTGGGTGGAGAATGTGTGCTGTGCTGGGGATAACCATGGTTTATTTCTTCCCTTCTTCATCCAGAGTACAAGAAGAAGTACGGGGAGGAGCACGGCTCATGCCAGGCAGGGATTGCGGGCTTCTTCACAGAGGTGAGCAGGGGCGAATGCATGGAAGGGATGGGGTTGGTGAGCAGCTCTCGTGCTGCATGACCCAGGAGGGCAGCCCTAGGCATGGCTTGGACAGAGGGCTGAGTGCTGAGCATGGTCCCTTCCAGCCAGCACTCTCCTGCATCACCCAGCCTCCCAGGTACCTGCATCTTGCACCATGCTTGCCCAGTGGTTCATACATAGGTCTACTGGGGATTCAAGGTCTACGGATGAAAGTGAATGAATTGACTCTGAGAAATGTCCGCAGGGGATATTTTGATTGGGTACATCCCAAAGCTTGCATAGAGATATTTCCATGCCTGATATTAACTCTTTAAATGATGATGTAAACCAGTTCTCCTTAAATGGCTTTGTTGGTGGATGTGGGTATATGCGTCTATATGCATATGTTTATATATACTTTCATAAGATAAGCTTTTTTTTCCCCACTTCTGCTTCAGTTCTTTATTGCAAAAAGATGGAGAAGAATTAAAATGGTAAAATATATGCTCCAGAGCTGTTCTAGATAGTGGACCATATGCTACTGTCCAGGAAATAATATCAGCAATATTTTAGTTATGTCAAGGATGCATTTGTTCCCTTACGTATGTATTGATGTGTTTTTGTAATGTTTTAGGGTTGGGGTTTTTTTTGTGTTTTGTTACTGTCTTGTCAAGTATATACCAACCCCTTCTTACATATGCACAGGTCTGCAGAATTCATTGTCCAGGCTGATACAAGCAGAATACAAGTGTGCTCTCTGAAATGGCAGAAAGTGATTTCAGAGTAAAGTGGGATGGCAGGCAATGTTGCCACAGTGGCACTGTCTGATAACTGGATACTGAGACAGCAGCAGCTGTTTCCTGGCTTGTCTGCTCTTTCCAGCCTGTTTCTGTTCCCATGCTTTAAATCCTCCTTTGCTACCCTGGTTCAGAAGATACCTTTGAACTTTCATTGCTTCAACCTGATGGCAGCTCACTGAGCAGGAAATGCAGATAAATGGCTTTTTGGGTCAAACAGGCAAGCCCCTACCGTATATTTAGCACCACTGATGGTAGTTGTTCCTGCTGGCAAATGATCCCTTGACCTCGAGGGCATGGCCCCTCCCAAGGAAAAAAGCTGTTGCCAAGCGCATTCTGCTCTTGGGCTGGGTTTTCAGTCCTGTCCCTATTATTCCTAATAATAGTCTTATTAGGAAAATCCCTCATTTAACATCTGCCCCCGACTGGAACTGGTCGCCTGAAGGGATCCCAGCTATGGGAGCATTTTCCCACAAGGATGGAGTCCACTCATGGCCTTGCATTGAATGGAGATGTGAGGCAAAGCAGCTGTCCTCATGTCTCCTCCAGGGGTGGAGAGCTTACCTAGGCTTAATGCTCCCCAGGCTTAATTTGGTCCCTTGCTGAGGGTAATTAAAACCACATCTAGGAGTACGGTTTTCCTGCAAGGATGCTGGATGCTTTGGGGCAACGTTTTCTCAATCTCTCTTGCATGTAAATGTACCTTGAGTTTTGCTTCAAAAGCATTATCCATGAGCATTTCTCTTTGGATACTGGGTCAAGCTTTGCCAGATTTCTAGTCTTTTGAAATCCTGAATCAGGCTGGGTGATCCTAATGAACTATAGCCAGGTTGTTTCTTGACGAGCGGAGCATATCTAATGACAGAGCAAGGCAAAATGTACCAGCCATCATGTAACACACACCCTGTTCTTTGAGTGCGTGCCAGGTCTTTAGCTTCACAGTTGTAAAATCAAAATCCTTTGTGCTGCATCCTTCATGACTGGTTAGTGTAGCATGTCAGCCAGCGTCAGGGCATGGTCTATAGCTGAATGGTGGCTCTGGGTGCACTAGGGCACTTCTATCTCTTGGTGAGGGTCTTCAGGTCTTCTGGAGAATGGTTGGGAAAGGCAGCAGGTGGAGAGAGTTTTTTGGGAGGACTGTGCTATCAGGGATGAGTTTGATGGTTGGTAAGGCTGAGAAAGGCCTACTGAAGGGGCAGGACATCTGAGTATAAGTGCACCATAAAAGGGGAGACCATGTGTCTCTAGGGTGTGTGCTGTGATCTCCATGTTTGGAAAGGATACACACAGAATGGAGATTATTATAGATGGTCCTGCAATTGGTGTTTTAAGTTAATATCCCATCCCTTCTCCATTACTGTGTAAAACATGAAATTTTGCCCAGTTTTGACCATTAATTATGTATTTCCCTATCCTTTCCCCCACACCTTTCTGTTTTTCCTGTTGTAGGAGCTGGTCATCATGGGTGCACCGGGATCTTATTATTGGACAGGAACTGTCAAAGTACTGAATCTCACTGACAACACATATTACAAGCTAAACGATGATGCCATGATAGGCAGGCGGTACACATACCTCGGTAAGCAGCTTTCTGGTGCTCACTGTGAGCATGGATCAGTCAAACAATGGATTTCAGGGCTTTGGTGCTGTGAAGTGGATACTGAAAGTGCATTTCAACTGAAAAGCAAGTTGGATGGTAGTAGGCCTCCTACATTCCTGCCTTTGCCCTGTGATGGACAAATTATTTGTCAGTGGTTAGGTTGTGTCTGCTTACATCAGACTTTAAAATGGGTACAACGCACAGTTACAGAATGTATGTTGCAGATACAAATTAATTTCAACAAAAATAGCACCACAGAAGTGAGCCATTGACAACAGAAGATTGTGAAAAGGTTGGCTATAGGTTCGAGTACATCTTTAACTTGCTTGGTTTTTCTTGCTCTAAAATCAGCTGATGTCCTAAAACAATTTAAAGGCTTCCACTTAATCCCCAGTGCCTAAGATTGTTTAGACCTAGAAGGCTTTTCCAACAGTCAGTAGTTTGATATTGTTTGACTAAAGACTCACTCTGACCTCTTATTTTCCCATTAACCTTTAGTCTTTAAAAAAATACCACTTGGAAGATACTGTTTGGTGATAGCTAAATGGGAGTGTATATATCCGTATTTGAGGACATAAACAGGTTTTGCCACTGTTAGACCTGAATTATAGTGTTACCATGTAGACAAGAGCCTCATAATTTACCGGAGATGAGCAAGGCAAATACAAGACAGCCTTAGAAGGAAAGAGCTCTACCCATCTTTAGTTATTATATATCATTTTTATATATCAAATGTATCAAATAAGACCGAATCTTTGATCTGCTTCTTTCAAATACACTTTTTTTCTTTGATCTATCCTCCCATTTTTCTTCTTACCTAAACAAAAGTCTCTTTAAGCCATTAACATCTCTGACCTCTTTGCCCACTGTCCTCCGCTCGCCTCCCCCGACCAAAAAGGCATGTAATTTTCCAAGCCTTCCTAGGCAGTGATTTTAGCCAAAGGAGAACGCTTCTGTCTGGTCGATGTGAGACTGTTGCTCTTTGATGTGATACTTTCTCTGCGGTGATGTGGTTTCTTTGCTGTGTTTGTGCCTATTCCTGTCTTATTGCTTCCCTTTCTGGACTCACAGTTACCAAACTGTTCGCTGTACCTGCATCGTGTGTCCCTCACGCAGCTCCAAACACCCCTTTCTTCTCTAAGCTTTCAGAAGGGTACTGGGGGACGTACTGTTACTTCATACAACTCTCTACAACTGCCTGACAGGAGGATGGAGCCAGGAGGGAGCTGGTCTCTGCTCCCAAGGAACAAGTGGTAGGACAAGAGGAAACGGCCTCAAGCTGCAGTAGGGGAGGTTTAGACTGGGTATTGTGAACAATGTCTTCTCTGAAAGGGTGCTCAGGCATTGGAACAGGCTGCCCAGGGCATTGGTATAGTCACCATCCCTGGAAGTGTTCACACATCGTGTAGATGAGGCCCTCAGTACCATGGGTTAGTGGTGGCCTTGGCAGTGCTGGGGAATGGTTGGACTTGGTGATCTTAAAGGTGTTTTCCTACCTTGTTGGTTCCATGATTCCCACTGCTGTGAGCTTTTGAGCAGAAAATTGGCACATCCTGAGCAGAACGTTGTTGAACGCTAACAGTGTGCAGCCCAGGAGGAGCAGTGATCCAGATGGCTGACCTGTTTGTCAGGCTCTTCCCTTTCATGGTTATTTACTTCTTTATCTTGTCCCTCCTTTCCCGCCCCATCTCCTCTCTCAGGATATGCAGTGACAGCAGGTCATTTCTCCCAGCCGACTAGCACGGACGTTGTAGGAGGAGCTCCCCAGGATGGAGGCATCGGAAAGGTGCGGCTTTTTCTCAAACACTATTGTGGTCAGATGCAATGGGGCAAAACCAGCAGTTTTGGTGCAGTTCCCACATGTCTCAGAAGCCAGGAGATATTTTCATACAGGGCAGTTTTGGAGCACTGAGCAGAGAAGAGGTGAGGTGGTTTGATGAAGTCATCAACCCTCTCTTCCCTTTTTCTCCCACCCAATCCTTACAATAGTTACTTATAACAAGACACAGGGAACATTTCTTTCACACTGCTGTTGTTTAGGATTTTTAATGTATAGGTATCACTTAAACCTTGCCTGAAAATTAAAAAACTTGGAAAAAAGAGTTTGTCTTCTGCTTGTTTTCTTCATACATTTGACTATTTCAGTATTTACTTCAGGGTAGCATCTCTAGTAGCATGAAAAGCCATTCACTAGGAGATTTGTTCTCCCTCTTAAAGCTTCGTAATACATTGAAGTTTAGTGGATTAGAATCTGGGTTTCTGCCAGCTGTACTTTGAAATCTTTGTGATTGATATTCTCTTGAGAAGGGAAAAAAATCCCCATGGTTTTCCTGTAGGCAGATATATGTTTGATGTCCCAAAGATGTAAGCAAGTGAATGGCTAGATGGAAATGGCTGGTGAGTTAGGTGTGCCTGGTGTTCCTGTGATGAGTAGTCAGCTGCTGTTGGGGGGAGCCAGTTGAGGGTGAGCACTGTGACCCTTATACACCTCTGAAACAAAGGTGGGAAGAGGGAGGAAAGAGATATAAAGGATCTGCTTTTGTTCCTTTCTTCAAAATCCAAACCTCTGGGGACCTGCTGTCACCATGTGCTTGAGCAGAGATGTCCTGCAGCTGCCTTCCATCTTTGTCCTTCTGGCTCTTTTCTAGAGGGACATGAATTGGTGTGGAGTGTCTCCACTAGCATGAGGAGTGAGAGGTCTCCACTACCATGAACACTATCCCTTGGTTTAGGCAGGTTATTTTTAGTAGTAACCATGTCCCAGAAGGTAGTAGCACAAGTGGAGAAAGCAGAGTAAAAGTAGAGGATGAACTTGGTACATTACCTGATCTGGCATGACTAGGATATATGTGATATAGTAGCAGCGCAGTTGCTACTGAGTGGACATGTACACGTGAAAGACATAGTTTCCTTATCACAGGTGCTGTTATGACTGCTCCAATGCACCTTCCTTCCAACCTGTTTCCTGGTGGAACAGATTTAATTTCTGTACAAGGAGGGAGAAAGAACCAGCTGCTAAAGTGAGATCCATGAGAAAGCATCTGCTCCTATAGTTTAAAAGACTGCTGCTCTAGTTGTAAACGCTCCTGTTATCCTCCCTTGGCATGGGATGTGGGTAGCAGGAACACATGGCAAAGAGTCTGTAAGAGATGTTGAGTACAGGACATTATACTGAGCAGTTATATTGTGCTTTCCTCACTCTCTAGTAAGCTAATCCTTTCCACTTCCCTGATGGAAAGTGATTAGCATTGTCACACCCTTTTCACTGAAGGTAAAGCCAAGATTTTTAATGAATGAGTCATTTCTCCAAAGTAAGCAAGAAAGATTGTCATTAGGTAAGGCTGGGTTTGGAGTTGTGACACCTGGCAACATGTTCTTGCTGCACTGCAAAAACCCGGGGAGTCCTTTATATCTAGAGCAATTGTCTGCAGTAAATCTGTGTTGTGTTCTCGGCTGAGGACAGCTTTGAATTCGGTCTTGCCATCTATTAATAACTTGCCACATAATCAACTGTGTCAAGTGCTTGGCTCTGCCACGTGGCCTTGGAAGTAAGGATCTTCTGTCCTGCAGACTATGGGCACCTGCTAGGAGGGAGGCTGTCAAATGCTGGAGGAGTCTCAAAGGCTAACAGAGCCAGCCTTGCTGTCAAAGGGAGCCCCTTTCTACAAGCCGTACATTTTAGGCTCTAAAACTTGGTACAAGATCTGTTATAGAGCTCATATCAATATTTTTATCCCTGGGAGTTCCTGATTAAACAGTTTCTCCTGTGGAAACAAGTAATGAGTGAGCTATGTTTTGAATAGTTTTCTGATTTACGGATTGTTTCAGGCAGAAACAGTGCAAATGCCTTGGGTGGTCCGATGGGGATTTCTACTCTGACCTTTGCTAAAGCATCGTGAAGTCTGCAGTGCAGTACGTGCAGGCATGTGTCCTTGAGAAAGGAAGGCTGGACAAGGGAAGGGAAGCAGGTTTCGCCTTCTCAGCCTTTTACCATTTCCAGGCAGCCTCCAGATGCCTCTTGTTGGTAGTTGGAAAGTACCTTTACTACTGGCTTTTAAATACATAAATGTGCACCAAAACATGCGGGTGACAAGATATTCAAGCATTTTTTACAATAAAAGGCTTGTGATTCCTAACTAAAATGGGGACCTCTATGTTTTGTTGTTCGAAAGAAGACTGAGCATTAAAGTGGTCATGACATCGGCTCTTGGCAATAGCAATGGCCATGATCATGATTTAGACATTATTTAGGAAGCAACAATGCTGCACCATTATGTGTGTCATAGTTAGTATTGGCTAACTTTTTTCTTCTTTCACTTTTCAGGTTTATATTTTCAGAACAGACAGACTATCAGGCTCTCTGGTTAAGATTTTTCAGGCTTCAGGAAAAAAGGTGAGCTTTCATGTATGTGTTTTTTCTTTTAAGAGGTAGAGAAGGGGCAAATAATGGCAGGGTCATCTCAGCATCATTTTCATTCCACTGCTTCAAGAGTTGTCAAGCAAATTCTGTTTCTTCTTATCATCCCAGAAGAGCTAAACCTGCTGTGCAGACGAGTTGTATGCCCTTTCTCCTGTAGCAGTCATAACTGCAGTGTCTGCTCAATGGCCACAGCCACATGGCTGACATGAAATGTCTTGTTGAAAATTGTACTAGTGGTTCTGCTTAGCCTCATGCAGCTGTAGCAGCGCCTTCTGAGATGTGGGACGTGGGGTGCCCACTGAGCTTACACACAGAGATTTCCTCTTACATGTTACTAGGAGATGCGGGTAGCCTGAAGCTTAGTGTGATACAAGAACCCCAGTCTGTTTTCCTATGTGACAGGGGGGGTTATGCCGTTTTATGGAGGAGCAGCTTCATTACCTCAAGAGGTTGCAATTTCCCCCTTCTCACCATGAATCAGTTTTGCTTTCTGCTCTTGCTGAACTGCACTCACCATTAATTTTAGTGAATGCTAGTGAGATCCAGTGCCCACTCCATATGCAGTGTTGTGTTTGAGGAGGCAACAGCTTAGGCTCTTCACTGGTGGCTTGCTGGAGATGTTTTGCAGGGGAAATGAAGTGGACAGTATATCTACCTATAGGTAACGATAAAAATATGTCTTATTTGGGAGTAACACAGGAGATGATACCCCTTACCTGGAGCTACCTGTGTTCTCCTGGGAATACAGAAGAAAAAGGTTACTGGTGGCTTCTGCCTGTGGGAAGACCTGCCACTCTCAGATGGATATGAAGTGTTTGACTGTATCATCAAACTGGGACTGTTAGCGTGTTTTGTTATTTTTTTTCCCAACAAAACACAGTCGCAAAAACCATGCCTGGAATAGAAGAAAACTGCAAGGCTGTGCAGGGGGATGGCGTGACTTGTATTTTAGGGCCTCTCCAAAATTTGCCTTTCTTTGCATTAGCAGAATTGAAGACATCTTGAAAGGAAAAGACCTCCCAGTTCATCCAGGGCATCTCCTGTGTTTGATTGCTTCCTGTTCATTTCTTTCTCTGTTGACTTTTAAATGTCCCTAAGGATATGCTCCTAGAGAACTATTCCTCTGCCTAATAAACAGAGCTATCAGGAAGTTTGCAGCTCTCAGCCAAAATCTTTCCTTTTTCATTCAATTGCGTAATCCATAACTTAAATAATCTATTATTTGCATCCTTCAAATGCTTGTAGGCTGTCATCTCCTCCTTCCTCCCAGCATCTGTCTTCTACAAATTCTCTACAATGCAAGTGAGAACTTTATTTGAAAAAGAAGCCTGTCCTGAATCACCCTTCCTTTGTTTTGCAATTGAAATATAACCAGACATGCTCAGCAATGAGTCCTGCCTGGAAATAAGCTCTCAGAAAGCACTGCATCCTTCTCAGTGGTACGAAAGTTTGTTGTTCTGGCATTCTTGTTTGACAGAAGTTTAAAGCAGGCCAGTTTCTTCCATCTCTTTTTTATTGCTGGAGGCTGAGCTAGGAAATCAAATACGGAGAAGAAAAAGGAGAACCCAGTGCCTTGTTATACATGTTAAATGAACAAACTTCAGGTTCTCACAGCACCGTGAACTCACCCACGCTGCAGGCATACCATGTTGCAGTCAAGTAAATAATAGCCTTTCCCTGAAAACTGCCTAAATACATAGTGAAATGCTTCTCATATCTTCTCCTTACCCATGAGAAATCTGTTGTAAAACCTAAGTGGATTAAAAAAATAAACAAATAAAAAACCCACAAGGGAGCTTAAGCTACAAAATAACTGGCATCAAATGATGTTTGAGGTCTGACTTTAAACCCACACAAACACAGAAATCTGAATTACAAACTGAAACTCTATCCTTAACTCACCCCACTATATATATTTAGCAGCTTTTAAACCTTATGGACTTCATAGAACAGAGTCGCTGCTGCCCATCTCCTGCATGCCTGGTAGCTGTTGCTGGTGCATCTAAATGTATCAGGCGTAGAAGGCCTGAGATCCACAATGAGGAATGTAAAAGCATACAAGATATGTGATTCATCCTTTTTAACCTAAATAATGATTTCTGTAACCTCAATCTTTCCTGCTATGTAAACAGCTCTCAATTTCAAGTCAGAAGTGGTATCTTTCCAATTTTCTTGTGGAAGTTGCATTTAATTTTGAGACTATGGTTTGTAGTTGGTCTCAAAGAGTATGCCTTGTGGTACCTTAGGAGAAGTGGATGAAGTAAGGGTGTAATATCATTCTTGCTTTTCGTCTCCTTCTTGTGTTTAAATGTGTTTTGAAATTCATAATAATAGAACCCCTGGTTTGGGTTGGAAGGGACCTTAAAGCTCATCCAGTTCCAACCCCTGCCACAGGCAGGGACCCCTTCCACCAGACCAGGTTGCTCCAAGCCCCTATGTCCAACCTGGCCTTGAACTCTCCCAGGGATGGGGCAGCCACAGCTTCTCTGGGCACCCTGTGCCAGTGCCTCAGCATCCTCAAAGGGGAAAACTTCTGCCTAAGAGCTCATCTCAGTCTCCCCTCTGGCAGGTTAAAGCCATTCCCTCACTGCATGCCCTTGCCAAAGTCCCTCTCCAGGTTTCTTGTAGACCCCTTTTAGGTATTGGAAGACTGTTATAAGATCCCCCTGAGCTATTAAGGTCCCACCCTGTAATGTGGGTGCTGGTTGGGAGATTGTTAGCATTTAATGTTAACACATATCAAAAATTAAGTCGTGAAATTAATGGATTTCTTAAAGTTAAGCAATGAAGTTTTATCAAGCAGTAATATCTGTAGATTGAAAATGGCGCTTAGGTTTTTTGTGCATCAACTAAAAAGCTTTTATTGAAAGTCTTTCTGTGTCAACTCACCTGCCTGTATGTGAGATGAAAGGCTATGATCAAACCCCACAACCAGTACTGCTATTTGAAGGTGACTGATACAAACAGGTACAAATAGAGCAGGAGAAGCCAGACCACAATGAAGAAGTAATTTTAAATGCCCCTCTTCATGGATATCCTACCCCTAGACTATTTTTCTTTTCTGTGTTTCTTTAACACACCCACAGAAGATCTGTGGTACCCAATTTCAAACCTCTTTAGGAAATCTGGCACTGGGCATGAATAACCACTTGCCAGGCCTTGGTTTGGGAAACTTATTTCACCCCTTACTGGTTTTAAGCATTTGACGAGTGAAAGCTCATATAAGAAAGCTCTTTAAGTGTCTCACTTAAGCATGTCCCGGGGTATAAGGGTATAAATTTAATTCTTTTGTTAAAACGTCCAAGCTGATGCACTGTTACGGTAAAGTGTTTAATTCCTGCCAGAATTATCCCCTAAGCTTTCTCTTTAGGAGTGCTTGTGAGTGGTAAAGCAGCAAGTCATCATTTGAAATTAAAACAAGAAAACACGCCTAAATGATTTCCTCCTGTGTGTGGGCAGATACTGAATGCTTTGTTGTGACTCGGCTTGGTTACAGATGGGCTCTTACTTTGGCTCCTCCTTATGTGCAGTTGATCTGAACTCTGACGGGTTGTCAGACCTGCTGGTCGGAGCACCTATGTTTTCTGAGATCAGAGATGAAGGTCAAGTCACAGTCTATATCAACAGAGGAAACGTGAGTATGGACAGGAGAGGGCTTGGTAAGGGATGAGGGTGTGGGTGCGGGCAAGGTAACACTAGTGTCCTTCCAGCACTCCATGGAGAAACTTGATGTCTTAAACAGTGGGGCTCTGGATGTCTGTAGCCGAGCATGAAGTCACAGAAAACTCATCTGGTATCCTGGTTTCCCAGACACCAGCCTGCATTCATCACAGAGCTGTGAATCTTTCGAGGAGGTCTGGGGAAGTTTCTGGTTTTATGTTGAAACTTGGTGGTATTTGTGGCTTTATATGAATCTGATGCCTAAACCAAGTAGGAGTCAGCAGCTTTGACTAAGTTCCCTTTGTGTTTTGGGTGGTCACTAAGACCTACAAATTAGAACACAAATGTCTGGGGACTTAGGAGACTTTGTGAAGAGAAACCAGAGGTTGAATTCATGTTATCTTTACGTTATGCCTAATATAGAGACTTTAGGGGAAGTTCTTATCAGCTGGTACTATTGAATTTCACATAACTGAGCAACAGTCTTGGAAAAGCCTAAACTTTCTTGCATCATCAAAACAAAATCATTCTTACCTTGTATTTATAGGAAAACAATGGTTGTTTACACATTATTAAATACTTAATATTCAGGCCCTAGTCCTGCTGTATCAAACCAGGAGTTGTTATGGACTAAAATGAAATTGGTTTGCCTCACCAATATTATGTGAACTTGAATGTATTAAGTTTGTTTATGCTAGGATTGCCATTCATCCCAAGTCCTATAGGCAGCATTTGGGAGACTTCAGTATCACTTCTGGTGTAATTTCATTTTGTGTTATTACTCCTTTTTTAAATGAGTGTTACTTTTTCAGTTCGACCCACAGGCTGTCCCAGCAGTGTTGCTGCTCGATCTTCAGGAGAGGGTGTAGAATGCCAAGCAGATAATAGTCATCATTTCCTGCTTGCAGTGAGAGTGTGAAGGAGTTCATTTTCTATCTTTTAAAAAGCAGTCAAGAATCTAGTAGGAGTTTCTTATACTCCTACGGCACAGATTACTTGCAGGAGCAATAGCTTGCAGGATGGTGGGGTTTATTTTGGGGCTTGGGCGTTTCAAACTGTGTTCCATTCTGTAAGCATCATTGCTTAAGAGGTTGCTGCATCAGATCAGAGAAACTGCTTCATCATATGAGCATGCATAGTGGTGCTAGATTTAATACACTTATATTTGCCCTTTCCTGTGAGGACTGCAGAGAAATGAGTCGCACGTACAGGCCTGTCTCCTCTTTGTTGCATTTCAGTTTCTTTATGTGGGGTTTTCTTAAAGTCAGCAAGTCCCCACAGCCAAGTAAAAGATTTTATTACATGTTCCAGAGGGCAGTTTACTCTCATTCACAAAGAAAGCAAAACCAAACCAAAACAACCCTGGAGGTGGGTACAGAGTTACATTGCATAACTGAATTTTGTTTTCTTGTGGCAATGTGCCCTTCCCCTTGAGGTAAGACAGCAAGAAACTAAAGCCAATGTATCTGACCAGAAAGTGGGTGGGCAAGAAATACCAGAGCCGTATAAGGCTTCTCATGGCACAGGAGTACAAAGCTTGCTTTTGAACTTTCCTCTGTCCCTTTATTTCATTAAATCTCTTCCCTTATTCTTCATTTCAGAAGGCTTTTGGGGGACTTTGCTTTAATCCTTCTCTCCAGCACTTAAAAAGTTTTCAAATCCATTTGCCCAAATGTTCTTTGCTTAGGGGAAAATTTTCCTTCACTCACTGCAGTTTAGTTTGACTAAGTCTGGGCTGAGGATTTTGCTCCTTGGATATAATCTGCCAGTAGAGCGAGCCCTGGGCAGGTTTTAGGCATCTGGAAGCCTTCATGAGCTCACCAAGCCCTATGACTGCATTTCCTTACATCACTGAGTTCAGTTAATCTAGCGGTTCAGTTATATCACTCACACACTCCTTTTTCTTCCCTCTCTCCCTCCAAACTGAAAGACAGAAGGTTAAAAACCCAAATAAATTAGATTCCCAGCACCTGGGTGATCCGTGTGCCATGAGGGCAAGAGTCAGGCTGCAGCTGTTCCCAGGTGCTTCCCACCACATGGATGGCTCCCATGGGAAGGCTTGCCTCATCCAGGGCTCGCACCATTTCCCTGACCCTGTTTTATTTCCTGCTTGCTAGGGAGTGCTGGAAGAGCAGCTCGTCCTGGACGGTGACAGCGCCTACAACGCGCACTTTGGGGAGAGCATGGCTGCGCTCGGTGACATTGATGATGATGGATTCCCAGGTTGGTGTGCTTTCTTCCTGAAATGCCAGCAGGACTGGTGGCACCGCTGGCCTCTTTTCATGGCTGAGTGCTGTGTGGCATCCGTCGCTCCTTCAGAGCTCATAAGGAAAAATGTGCTTGTGTAGGATTTGTCAGATAAAGCCTTTTGTAACTGATTGTCCTTGATCTGGGGTTAGTCCATGTCCATGCAGCTCGCACCCCAATCACATTAATGTTGCTTTGTTTTCCTTGCCGTTGCATTTTCTTCTTCCCTGTGTTGTTCATAGAAGGATTTAAATACCCACGCCCCAAACAAAACAGAAGCACATCTGAATTCTTTCTCTTTCCCATTTTTTGTGTCTTCACACTTCTCCAGTTTTGATGACATAATCGTGTTTCTTATCATGAAGTGTAATTAAGCAGTAGCTTCTCAGTCGTGATAATGTGCTCTATTAATTCTTTCTTTCCTTTGCGTTATTCTAAGCCTGCTCCTTTCGCAGGCTGCTCAGTGTGAGGCCCCATGCAGTGATAGCAATAGGTGAGAGCAAAGTGTTGATGTTGGCGCCTTTTCTGCCTGGAATTCTGGCAACACAGATTAAGGACTTCCAAACAAAAGCTGACTTGCTCAGTGTGTGCCTGGATTTATTTCTTCCAGGCCACTCAGGGTGTGGTATCCCGTTACGCCTAACCCAGCCTCATTGCAGGTTGCCCTCACAAATGATGGGCATGCTCTTCCTCTGCACTTGGACATGCATTTGTATGTTCTTGCTGCTGCTTGTGGATCAATTGTGATGATGGAGAGACTGTGGAGTGAACTGGATCAGTCTGCGGGTAGGAAGCCATTGGGAAGATTTTAATTTTAGCAACTGTATAGTCACAAAATCCAACTAGGTGAGGAGAATGGGAGGTGGGATCACTCTTCCTGAAGGAGTTTGCAGTTAAATTGGATCAAATGCAATTTGAACGTGCATCCTCGGCAGCCTTTCTTTTTTTCTTCCTGCTTATCCATTTAATATGCCCAGCCTCATTCTGGATTTGGACTTTCCAGCAAACCAAGTGTAGTGTAGTGCTGCAGTAAGTGTTTTGCCAGTGCTATGTTGGCTCACAGAGCTGAGGTTCCCCTGCCTTGGAGATTTTGATATGAAGGGATTCTAAATTAACTTTTTAAGCATGGTTTCTAGTTAATAAACTCACATTTTCACACACACAACATGCACGTGTTTCTAATTAGGCATAACATAGCCACATGCGTGTAAAAATTCATATACAGTTGTGTGGCTTTAAAAGTTTATCTTAACATGAGCTCTTCATTAAATCAAGCAAGTTCCTTCTAGCCAGGTCCACATGAGCTGCTGATCATCTTCGTCGTGGGGAGCTATTTTCCTATGGATAGCTGGCTTCTAAAATTGGGAAAAGGTTTGATTAATGGAATGGATCATGAAATGTTTATAATCTGTACTGTTTTGCAGATGTTGCCATTGGAGCACCTAAGGAGGATAACTACAGAGGAGCAGTGTACATTTACCATGGTGATGCCAATGGTATTGTACCTCAGTACTCTATGGTATGTGACACTATTATTTGTGATATCTATCTGAAATCACTTTCCCAGGGCTTGCAGAAATAAACCATATTTGGGGGTCCCTTTATAGGTAGCCTCATCATAACTCTACATCTTTTACTCAGTCCTAGTCTGAAGATGGCTTCTCCCAAAGTTTGTCCATATCTATGCTACAGGGTAAAATTATGTTAGTCAGAAGATACTGTTCACTGTCTTCTGTTACATTTATCAGCTGTAGCTTCTTTCTTTAAGCAAACAAAATCTTGGGGTTTGATGTCAGTTTATAGAGACAGTACTAGCACAGAAGAGAAATGAAAACCATGCAGAGGCTGAGTGCACAAACTATGGAGAGGCCAGTGGGGAGCTGGGAGGTTGCACTTCCTTCCTGAAGAAGCAGACGTGGTTAGAAGAGGTACTAAGTTTTCTTTGTGCCCTGCAGATGCCTCTTTAGCCATCTTGTTGTCCCTCTCTTAGTGATGTGACAATACAACACAAGGCTGTTTTCAGGTGCCATTTCACTGACCATTATTAAGTAAAATCTCAGGTAGGATACACTGTATAGCATCCTGTGCAGAGATGACACGGTAGAATTTAGCTACTGCAGCTAAGCAGTACAGAACATAAATTTATGCGCATGCTGCACAACATGTGTCCCCTAGTCTCTGTCTAGCACATTTCTTTCTTTTCAGAGGGCCTGAATCTTCCCTCCTTCTGTGTGTTTGAAGTTCTGGTTGTTTTGTTTTGTTGCTGGGTGGGATCCTTCACAATAAATCAGTTCAAGCAGAATTTAGAAGTTTAGTGGTTGCATTGGAGACTCTTCTAACAGACCATAGAGGTTTAGTTCTTCTTCCTTTTACCATGTATATGCCATGTGCTGCTTTCTTTAAAAAAGAAGGGAAGTTAAATGACTCTTCATGGATACTTCTAAAATACACTGATGTGTGGCATATGGTGGATTCTGCCCGTTTCTTGCAGAGAGCCCCTGGTTGGGAGGTTCTTCTCTGATGCTGAAAAATCTGGAGCTTTCCAGCTTTCCTGAAAAGGATCAGATTTGCTGATATTTTTTATTTTTTTGCTCATCCATGGGAAAATGTTACATCTTTTAATGAGGACAGATCAGCAGGGTGGGAAGCAAAACATCCTGCTTGTGATCTCTCCTTCCCCACTGGAGCAAGGCCAGCAGGCATGGCTCTGTGTGCCTCTCCACTTGGTCAGTGGGATAAAGCCTGGCTCAAGAGGGTGGTCATTGAGCCTTGATAACATTCCTATCACTGTCCCATGCCGTAAGGCAGCTGAGAGAGCACCACTTTTTGGGCAGGGTCTGCTGCAGGGCACCACACACACCACACCACTGGTTCATCTCCCACATGCAACCAGAAGAGCTGTGTAACAGCTTCAGCGCTTTACCTGCCTGCCCTGGATTTGAACCCAAAGAAAGACTTTTTGTATCTTAATACTACACCCCTGAGCCATCTTAATGCTCTGGATCTCCCTTTTTAAGTAAGCTGAGAAAGATAGACGAGAGCCTGCTGGGTTTCTCTTTTTACCATTTTCAATTTGTTAGCTTTTCACCCTTACTTTTCTTCATTAAGTTGATCATTCAGTGTTGTTCCCTCACTTCCCTTTAGCAGCTTTAGTGGTGGCTATGAGCAGAAACAGCTTAATTGGCTTTGTGGCCTGCTGCTTTTCATTCATGGCACTTAAAAGCAGAGCAGCATTATACCTCTTCCTTCTAGGTCATAATAGTGAGCAGATGTCCACTGGGATGCTTGCAGGCATGATTTACCACCCTAACTGGGACACCCCCACCCCGAGGTGTGATGCAAGTATAGTGCAAGGGAGGAAGTTACTTCCAGTTGTCTTAATCTTATCTGCCCATGAGTAGGAAAAGGAGATCTTTAATGGTGGGGCACTGATTTCCCTTTAAACTGGCTGTCAGGACTGCAGGATATCTTCTTTCCCTCAACTTGTCTTTTTTCCATGAATTTCCTGTCTGACCTTTTGTCCAGTGTTCTGCCCTTTATGGGAGGGCCAGGAAAAGCTGGTGGCATGTCACAAGCTGTGAAGCACCACCAGCAGCCTCAGAATTACTTCATGAGCTAGGTTTCTTCTGTCTGTAACTTCTGTAGTCAGATGTTGATTCAAGTTCAGGTCTTGCACTGACGGCCCAGCATAATGAATGGGGGCTGGAAGGCATCTGATTGCCTTCTTAGCAAACGAGATTTTGATATATTCATTTGGTTCAGACAAAGACATTCAGAATTCAAAACATTTAGCGAAAGTTTTTGTGTTAGTAATTAAAATAAAAAAGAAGCTATGTTCGAAGTTAATTAAGCTTTGTGTCGGGGAGGCAGAAATGAGATACAGCTTCCAAACTGACACAAAATATTGCATAACAGCTGATGGGAACCAGAGTTTCCAAGTGAGATGAAAATTAATCATTCTGACTTGGAGTGCTCTGGCAAACTTTGTGAAAAGGAATGGTCGTGCAGGATTTTCTGCTTCAATTGATCATTAATTTTGTTAAGATGCCACTTAAAACTTGTACTTACAGAAATTAAGGATATGAGGGAAAAAAAAAAGAAACTTAAATTCCGTCTTCTCCCCTGAAACAAATTTGATGTGTTTTTTATTTTACTTGGATTGCAATGCAGGTGTGTTTTTTAATCCAAGTAAACACTGGCCTCCTCCTAGCCCAGAGCAGAAGGGCTTCCTGCAGTTGACAGCCTTCCTGCTTAGGGCTGCGTGGGTGAAGTGTGCAGATGTGCAGCACTTCCAGCACACAGGAAAGACTTCCAGTGACCATGAAAATCAGGCTTGAGGGGCTTTTTAGGATATGGATATATTAATTTATTTTTAGAGGATTCTTTGTGTTGCTGACGAATGCCACTTGTGTGTTTTCTGCTGCAGAAGCTGTCTGGGCAAACAATAAACCCCATGCTGAGGATGTTCGGCCAGTCCATATCAGGGGGAGTAGATATGGATAGCAATGGTTATCCAGGTACGTCTGCTACCGGGGAAATGCAGCAACAGGCTGAGCAAACAGTGGAGCTGGTCATTTCCAGGTTGCTGGCTCCTGCTGTAGCAGGAGGCTCACAAAGCTGAGCTTTTTCTTCCCTTTCCCCTCTGTTATTCAAAGCTCCTGATGAGAATTTGAGCTGATCACTTAATTTATGTGTTTGGGGAATCATGATGAAGGGCTGAGATGCTAAAGCAGAAGATTCTTGTTAATCCAAGCTCACTGATGATTGTCTTGCAAGAACTGCGTTCCCAATTTATCGCTTCTGTGACGTGTTGAAGTTTAGATTGGATATAAGGAGGAAGTTCTTTACTATAAGGGTGGTGAGGCACTGGAATGGGTTGCCCAAGGAAGCTGTGAATGCTCCATCCCTGGCGGTGTTCAAGGCCAGGTTGGACAGAGCCTTGGGTGACATGGCTTAGTGTGAGGTGTCCCTGCCCATCGCAGGGGGGTTGGAACTGGATGATCTTAAGGTCCTTTCCAACTCTAACTATTCTACGATTCCATGAAATCTGGACATTAAGAAAAGGCTTTTTGTTAAGAGGGTGGTTAGTCACTGGAACAGACACCCCAGGAAAATGGTCACAGCACTAAGCCTGTCATGAGGTGCTTGTAATCATATGTTTAGTTTAGTTTTAGGTACACCTGTGAGAATCAGGGAGCTGAACCCAATGATCCTTAATGGGTCTCTTCCAACTTGAGATATTCTATGATTCTGTTCTATGATTTCAGTATCTCTCTAAGGCTGTTTCTTGCAAGCTGCTCAGTCATGATGACAATCTTAAAACAAAAACATACAGAAAGAAATGGAGAATAGTAATAATAATAAAAATCAAGCAATGAAGTAGAAGAGAAGTAATGTCACAGGCCTAATCCTCCAGTTATAATGCTTGTGACATAATGATGTTTGAGGGGACCAACTGGCTGATTTGAGTCAGGAAAATGCTTTTGTTTAGATATGTAAGCTCTGTAATTTAGCAACTGATCTGAGAGAACGGAATCCTATGCCTCCTTTGTAACTGTTCTCAATGTTATAACAATTTCAGATATGACTGTTGGAGCCTTCTTGTCAGACAATGTGGTACTTCTGAGGTGAGATGAACGTCTTTTTCATCTGCTGTTGTCTTCTTTTGTCTGTTTTCTGCTTATATCATACATGGTCTAAGTCCTCCACCACTCCAATTTTCTGCCTGGTTTACTGTGTTCAGAAGAAGGAAGCTGGATTAGTTTTTAAGCAGAACCTCAGATGGATAACGTCAAAGAATTTATACAGCTTAGTGAGAGATGATAATACGTAGGACAGCCAGGGCTATGAAGAAAGCAAAGGGTTAGAGCTGGAAGAAGATGTGTTGCATCTTAGTGCCTCTTTAGAAAGGTTGCTTTGAATGTGAGAGAAGGCTTTTTTATTGTTCTTACATTTACATAAAGTAAATAAATTATGATTTAAGGGAACACAGTTAAGCAACAAGCTATCTATGTCAGATGCCAGGATGTAATTTTGCAAGTTATAATGGGAGTTGGAATGAAATAGGAGTCCTCAGGGAAATGAAATACAAAGTCATTTTCAATGCACATGGGATTTTGTCTGCTGTTTCAAGTGTATGAGTTAAGTGCAATTGCCTGTTCCATCTGATGGAGAGGTGTGACAGCTTGGTTCACCAAATTATGCAGGGGGAGAGTTGAAGTAGGAGTGGGCTTGAGATGCACAGACCTGGGGAAGGGAATGAGAAGTTTGAATTTTGCCAGTAACTCCATTGTTACACTTGTTAATATTTAATAGCAAAATCCTGTCAATACCTAGATGTCATTAGAAGTCGAAGTCACTAGGGACTCCTGCATCTTAATGGAAGATACAGGGATGTGATGAGATTGGCAAGACAAATGCTGGAGCTGTAGAATGGCCGTGCCAGCCTGCTTACTGTTCAAGACAGGAAAAACTTGACTCTGTTTCCGTTGGAATTAGTTAAACAAAAGAAAAGAAAAAAGGAGAGAGGGGGAGAAATTATCTTTATAGTTAAGTCTTCTGAAGAGCTTTCTGCTACTTATCATGCACATGTGCCTTCCTCAGATGGGATCTTGCAGCCCCCCATCCCTGAAACCGCTAGCAAGAAAACTGTGTTCTTCTCCTGCCTAGTTACTTGCAGGAGGGGAAGGCTACCTGAAACGCTTGCTGTGATGTTTAAAACCGCATACATGTTTAAAACCATTGCAACAGCATGGTGACCTCTGTCTGTGTGTTCATACTTGTGCATTTCAGAGGGAATTGGTACATTACGGATGGACTGTGGGTGGCCTGATTAATCACTGCTACTGCTAATTTGCAGTGTGTCCCTCTTTCTGTTAGGATAAAGAAATCAGCTTTTTCTCTTTTTCCCTCCTCATCCTTCTAGAAGCCTTCATGAAGTCCTTTTGCCAAAACAAACAGAAGTTTTGCTTTGGTGGAAGCCGCGGTGACTTGGGGCAGATCGTCGTCGTAGTGCTCGCGTGTTTCTATGGCCATTTGACAGAAGCACTGCTTTTTCCCCCAGTGAATAACCAAGTGAGCTAACGTTAAGGAAAAGTCGCACAGTGCATCATGGCTGGAGGAGTATTTTTTTCCTAGGAGAAATGTTTTTCTAGCTCAGTTCATAGCATTTACTCTTTGTCTCCCCATGCATTTGGAAAGAGGTTTATTTTTTTTCCAGAGGTGTGAAATGATCCTAGGAAGCTCACTCTTCCCTCCTCCCCATTACTGTATATATTTCTAGGGTTAGCATTTATCTTCATCCTCCATCTCAGAATATGAACTTACACTGTTATTGCAGGCTGTGGTAAAAGAGTCTGAGCAGCCGTCTCAGAGATGGATATAAATCTTGTTCCAGTCAATATGAATTAGGTGTAACCTCAATCCCTACTCTCTTCTCCCCACTCTCCCCTGCCTCTAAATTAAGTGGCTTATGGAGTGAGAGTACTGAAGTGGTTTACTTATGCGGTCTGGCCTCGCATGGCTGCTGGGACTACTTTAGAAGTGAATCTGCTGGTTGCTGCACATTTTTTTTCACTACTGGAGTTAGTTTTGGAAGAACATGTTCATGTTGAACATGTACAGAATTAAAACCATGAAGAAAAACAGTGGACTTTTGGGCTGAAGCCCTGCTCTGGGGATGCTCGGGCAAGCCTGGGATTCTGTCCTGCTTTTCCCAACCAATCTGGCAGGGCTTCTGTGTTGAGTGAGAGAGGAGACCCACTTAGGCTCTGATGGCACTCGGCTTGCTCTGCAAGGTCACCTTCAGCTGGGAATAGTCATAGCAATAGCCTGGTGCCAGAGTTGCAAGGGCTGAAAGGTTTTGTTTGCAGTGCATTGGGTAACTCCTGAAACAGAGGTCAGAAACTTCAAGAGAGGATTCAGTCCTTACCACTCACTTGAAGGGAATAAGCTGAATGTTCCCTCCTCCAGAAAACATGAATATGGTGTCTTTTGTCCCTCTTACATTCAGAAAAATGATGTATGAATTATGTATCTCCCATCCCTGTGCTCGCTCTTTGACTTTCAGGTAACAAATTTGACTGTAGACCATTCTCTGGAAACCTAAGGTCTCCATCTACCTGT